>NC_044304.2:60741104-61057741 GCF_007474595.2 Lynx canadensis
TGATGTATGGAAAAGTCACAATGATTGCTACAACATTCCCCTATCCTCTTCACCCACTATAGCCAAATGTTAACATCTTATATAACCACAGTTCAATTATCAAAAGTAAGAAATTAACATTATTGCAATGTCACCAAATAAACTACAGACCTCACTCAGATTTCATCAGCTATCCCACTAATGGTTTTTTTGGTCTCAAAGTCCAATCCAGGGCTCCACTCCAATTTAGCTGTCATGTTTCCTTATTCTCTTCTAATTTGTGGCAGATCCTGTCTTTCCTTGTCTTTATGACCTTGACACTTTGAAGAGTAACAGGTCAGGTATTTTGAAGACGTCTTCATTTTGGGTTTGTTTGATGTTATCTCATAAGTAGACTAAGGTTATAGATTTTGGAGAACTATACTACAGAAATGTTTTCCAAATTGTTCTGGTTGTGGCCAATGGGAACTTTTTCAGGTGGCTTCTGTGTCTTTCTATGTGCCCCCATCCTTTTCCTCTTTTTTACCTAGCACTTCCTTACTTTCTGCCACCAAAGAAACTCCAGAATTAGCTTGTATTTCCTTGCCTCAGCCCTGAACCAAGCACTTCTCCAAGTGGCCCTGGCCCCTTGGACTCAAGAATTGTATTTAGAAACCAAGATCTGGGAGCTAGGTGTGTTCATCACTATCAGTGTGTCATTGTTTTTAGGTCCTCAGCTGACAGATCAGGAAAACCTGTGTACATATACCAAGTCATAGCTACACATCTCTATTGATCTACCTACAAATATATATGAGTGTGTGTGTATGTATGTGTGTGTGTGTGTGTGTATGTATGTGTGTGTATTCAGCAGAAAATAAGAAATGTTGGCAAGAATGTGGAGAAACTGGGACCTTTGTGCATTGGTGGTGGCATTGTAAAATGGTGGTCATTGTGGAAAAAGTATGGTGGTCCTCAAAATGTTAAACATAAAGGGGCACCTGGGTGGTTCAGTCAGTTAGGCGTTCCGACTTAGGTTCAGGTCATGATCTCACAGGTTGTGGGTTTGAATACTGCATCAGGCTCTGTGCTGACGCTCAGAGTCTAGAGCCTGCTTTGGATTCTGTGTCTCCCTCTCTCTGCCCCTCCCCTGCTCACATTCTGTCTCTCTCTCAAAAATAAACATTAAAAATTTTTTTTTTCAAAGTTAAACATACAATTAACATTTGATCCAGCAATTTCTTTTCTGGGTATATAACTAAAATAATTGAAAAGATGGACTCCAACAGATATCTGTTCATCAGTGTCATAAAAACATTATTCACAATAGCCAAAAGGTGGAAACAACCCAAATGACCCTGATGGATAAATAAAGTGGTATATACATATGATAAAATATCGAAAAAAGGAATGTAATCCCTTGAAAAAAGGAATGTAATCTGAAATATACTAAAATAAGGATGTTCCTTAAAGACATTATGCTAAGTGAAATAAGCCAAACAAAAAAAGTCTGGTATTAGTGTACAATATGGTATGAGTCCACTTATATAAGGATACTTGAATACAAATACAGAAAGTAGAACAGAGGTTACCAGGGCTGTGGGGAGGAAGAATGGGGAGTTACTGTTTAATGGGTTCAGAGTTTCAGTTTAGGATGAAAAAAAGTTCTGGAAATAGATAACGATGTTGGTTGCATACCAGTGTGAATGTACTTAATCCCACTGAACTGTACACTTAAAAATGGTACCATGCTATTGGGGAAACCCAGTGTGGAAAGCAGATTGTGACAAATAACCTAATTGTATTATAAATATATAGCATACCACATTTGAAAAGGGTGGAATGAAGGAACTAAAACCTACATAACTTTGGAAAAGTGTTTGTTTCACTGGATACTATAAGGCTAATGACAAAAAGAATGATACATAAACAGACTGATTAGTAAATGTTTCACACATCCTGTAACCCACAGGATATGGGTTAGCAATTCTGAAATTATGAGTATAACAAATATGAAATATAGATAATGAGAGTATGTTTCCCAACATCAGGGAAAGAAGTTACAGATACACAAAGGAAGAAGTTACCCTGTGGTGCTAGATAGATTCTGACATACCAGTATGAAATCTATATGCAATTTTAAATTGTTGGTAGGGTCTCCTGGGTGACCCTGTCAGTTAAGCATCCAAATTCAGCTAAGGTCTGATCTCACAGCTCGTGGGTCAGAGCCCCACATCGGGCTCTGTGCTGACAGCTCAGAGCCTGAACCCTGCTTTGGATTCTGTGTCTCCCTCTCTCTATGTCCCTCCCCCGCTCATGCTGTGTCTCTGTCTCTCTCAAAAAAATTTTTTTAATTGTTGGCAAAATATAATAACATAAGGTTCCCATTTAACTTAAAAGTGTTTCATTGTGGTATATAGTTTTATGAGTTCTGAAAAATGAATAGAGTTGTACGTTCACCACAGTCCACTCAAAATTTTCCTTTGCAGTTTGTAGTCAGCCTCTTCTCCTAATCCCCAATCCATAGCAACCACTGATCCTTTATATATTTCTCTGAGTTGGCCCTTTCCAGTATGTCATATATATGGAGTCATATAATTTATATCCCTTTGGGTCTGGCTTCTTTCATTCAGAATACTTATTTTTAGGTAGTGATAAAAAAAATCATAAAGATGAAATGTTAACTTCACCAGGAAATATAACAATTTCTAATTGCATGTGACTAATAGCATTGTTCTCAAATATATAAAACAAACACTACTAATGAAAATAAATAACAATCAGTAAAAATACATACTCCTGCTACTTTGCTGAATTCATTTATTAGTTAACAGTTTTGTAGCATCATTAGGGTGCTATCATCTGCCAACAGAGATCATTTTACTTTTCCTGCCACTTTGGATGCCTTTTATTTCTTTTTCTTGCTAATTGCTCTGGCTAGAACTTCTAGTACGATGTTGTAGAGAAGTAGTGAAAAACATCCTTGCCGTATTCCTGACCTTAAAGGAAAAGTTTTCAGTCTTTCCCCATTGAGTGTTACATCTGCTGTGTTTTTCATTTATGGCTTTTATTACATGAAAGTAGTTTCCTTCTATTCCTAATTTGTTGTGTTTATCATAAAAGGATGTTGAATTTGACAGATGATTTCTCTGCACCAAATGAGATGATCATGTTTTTCCCCTTCATTTTATTGATGTGGTGCATGATATGATTGATTTGCATAATTTTGAACCATCTTTGCATACCAGGGATAAATCCCACTTGGTCATAATGTAAAATCCTCTTAAAATGCTGCTGAATTGTTTACTAGTATTTTGTTGCGATTTTTGCATCAATGTTCATAAGGGACATTCGTCTGTAGTTTTCTTTGCTTGCAGTCTTTGTCTGGCTTTGGCCATCAGAGTTATGCTAGCCTCATAGAATGAGCTACAAAATGTTCTCTTCAATAATTTGGAAATGTTTGAAAAGCATTCTTCTGGGGCACCTGGGTGGCGCAGTCGGTTAAGCGTCCGACTTCAGCCAGGTCACGATCTCGCGGTCCTTGAGTTCGAGCCCCGCGTCGGGCTCTGGGCTGATGGCTCAGAGCCTGGAGCCTGTTTCCGATTCTGTGTCTCCCTCTCTCTCTGCCCCTCCCCCGTTCATGCTGTGTCTCTCTCTGTCCCAAAAATAAATAAACGTTGAAAAAAAAAAATAATGAAAAGCATTCTTCTTTAAATGTTTGGTAAAATTCACCAGTGAAGCTCTCAGGACCAGTGCTTTTCTTTGTTGGGAGATTTTTTAAATTGCTGATTCCATCTCCTTACTAATAATAGGTCTATCAGACTATTTCTTCATGACTTAGTCTTGGTAGGTTTTTGTTTCTAGAAATTTGTCCATTTCATCTAGATTATCCAATGTGTCAGCATAAGTTGTTCAAGGTACTTCCTTATAAACATTTTTTTTAAGTTCTCTAGAATTAATAGTAATGTCCCCACTTTCACTTCTGATTTTAGTAATTGGAGACTTTTCTCTAAGTCATCTAGCTAAAGGTTTGTCAGTTTGTTGATCTTTTCAAAGAACCACCTTTTGGTCTCATTTGATTTTCTGTACCATTTTTTCTACTCTCTATTTCATTGTTCTCTGGTATAATCTTTATTCTTTCCTTTTGCTAGCTGTGGCTTCAGTGTATTCTTTTTCTAGTTCCTCAAGTTGTAAAGTTTGGTTGTTGTTTTAGAACTTTCTTGTTTCTAATGTAGACATTTATACCAATGAATTTCCCCCTTAGCACCACTTCCAATGCATCTCAGGAGTTCTGTTGTGTCTTTCTTTTCATTTGTCTCTAAGTATTTTTAAATTTCCCTTATGATTTCTTCTTTGATCTGTTGGTTGTTTACAATTGTGTTGTTTAGTGTCCAAAATTTGTGTATTTTAGTTTTTTACTGACTTCTAACTTTACCCATTGTGATCAGAGAAGGACACTTTGTATTATAACTATCTTTTAAAAATCTATTGAGTTAATTTGTGACCCTCCATATGGACCATCCTGGAAAATCTCCCATGTACATTGAGAAGAATGTGTATGTTGTTATGGGTAGGTAGAGTACCCTATATGTATAGAGTCTGCTAGAACTAGTATTTTACTGTATTGCTTAAGTCCTTATTTCCTTATGTTCTGTCTGGTTGTTCTATTACTTTGAGTGGGGTACTAAAGTCTCCAACTATTATTGCAAAACTATTTCTTCCTTCAATTTTGTCACTTTTTGGTTCATATATTTTTATGGTCTGCGATTAGGTGCATAAATGTTTATAATTACAATTCCTTCTTGCTGTTAAAACATTTGTTAACATACATCTTTGTCTCTTGTAAGCTTTTTTGACTTAAATTCTATTTCATCTGAATTTTGTATAGTGTTTTGTGCTCTCTTTCGGTTACTTATTTGCCTGGAATATCTTTCTCCATCATTTCACTTTCAAGTCTGTATCTTTCAATCTCAAGTGAGTCTCATGTAGACAGACATATGGTTGAATCATGTGTTCTCGTCCATTCTGGCAATCTGTTTTTTAATTGGAGAGTTTAATCCATTTACATTTTTAAAAACTATTTCTGAGAGAGAAAGAGAGTGTGAGCAGGGGAAGAACAGAGAGGGAGACACAGAATCCAAAGCAGGCTCCAGGCTCTGAGCTGTCAGCACAGAGCCCAACACAGGGTTTGAACTCATGAACCATGAGATCATGACCTGAGCCAAAGTCGTATGCTTAACCGACTGAGCCACCCAGGTGCGTCTCCATTCACATTTTTAAAGGTTTGTTTATATTTAAGAGAGAGAGAGAGAGAGAGCACACAAGAAGGGAAGGGGCAGAGAGAGAGAGGGAGAGACTCCTAAGCAAGCTCCCCCTTGTCAGTGCAGAGCCCAACGGAGGGCTCGATCTCACAAACCATGAGATCACGACCTGAACAGACATCAAGAGTCGGATGTTTAAATGACTGAGACACCCAGATGCCCCAGAATCCATTTACATTTAAAGTAACTACTGGGATGCCTGGGTGCCTCAGTTGGTTAAGTGTCTGACTTCAGCTCAGGTCATGATCTCACAGTTTGTGGGTTCGTGCCCTGTGTAGGGCTCTGTGCTGACAGCTAAGAGTCTGGAGCCTGCTTCAAATTTTGTGTCTCCCTCTCTCTCTCTGCTCCTCCCCCACTCATGCTCTGTCTCTCTCAAAAATAAATATTAAAAAAAAAATAATTACTGATATGGAGGGACTTACTTCTATCATTGTACTATTTGTTTTTCTATATGCCCTATTGCTTTTTTGTCCCTCATTTCCCACAGCCCTGTCTTCTTTTGTATTTAGTTGATTTTTTGTAGCAAATGTTTAAGCTCTTTCTTACTTTCCTTTTGTGTATATTCTATAGCTAGTTTCTTTGTGGTTGCCATGGGGACTCACACTTAATATCCTAAGCTGTCAAACTCTAATTTGAATTTATAGCACCTTAACTTCAATAATACACCAAAAAAAGCTGCTCCTTCACACTGTCCCTAACCTTTTTGGTTGTTGATGTCACAAAACCACATCTTATACATTGTATGCTCCAAAACATAAGTTTAGTATATTAAATGCATTAGTCTCCTAAATTATGTACAAAATAAGATTTGGAGTTACCAAACCAAAGTACAGTAATAATTACATTAGCATTTTTTATTTAAACACATTAGTATCATAAATTCCATAAAAAGAAAAGCACAGTTACAAGCTATTACAATAATCCTAGCTTTTATAACTGTCCATGTGTTTATTTTACCGAGATCTTTATTTCTCCTCACAGCTTCAGGCTAATGTACAGTGTCCTTTCATTTTGCAGGGTTCCCTTAAGCATTTCTTGCAGAGCAGGTCTAGTGGTCACAACTCCCTCAGCTTTTTATCAAGTAATGTCTTGATTTCTTCCTCACTTCTGAAGGCAGTTTTGCTGGATATAGGGTTCTTGGTTGAGAGATTCTTTTTCTTTGAGCACTTAGAATGCATCTGCCCACTGTCTTCTAGCTTCCAAAGTTTCTTATAAAAAAAAAAAAAAAAGATCTGCAAATCTCTGAGGATCACTTGTATGTGACAATTGTCTTCTCTCGCTGCTTTCAAGATTTGCCCTTTTTCTTTGGCTTTTGAAAGTTTGATTATAATGTGGGGTGTTTTTGCCATTTGGATTTTTTAGTTCTCTTTTCAAATACCATACAGAAGGCAAAAATAAGTATGCCTTCTCATCCAACCAGACAAGGTAGTCCCCCCCTCCCCTAGGGACTTTATCACTCCCCCTTCATACACACACACCCTGGTTCTACTCCAAAACCTTCCCCCATGCCTCCCATCCATTTATACCCTTACTGTCCCTGTCTTCCACAGTGATGAGGCCCCAGAAATAGGGTACTGGATGGGAGGAGATATAGCAGGGGAGCCCCCTGAACTGTTGAATCTGGGTGGGTCAAGGAGCACCCTGCACCACCAGGTGGAGAATGGGGGTGTTCAGAGAGATCGGGGCATTGGAGGATAATGGCACATCCAGTCTGATGGGGAAGGAGAGAGGCTTCCTCTCATCCTGGGAATAGGGTGGACAAGAGGGGGAGGTTACACATCCCTCCACGAGCTCCTGGAGGTTGAGGGAGGACCCAAGGAGTGGGTCTTTTTGAGCTCATCTTACTTGAAGTTTGTTGAGCTTCTTGAATGTTTCTATTCATGTCCTTTTTCAAATTTGGGAAATTCTCAGTCATCATTTCATCAAATATTCTCTCCACCCCTTTCTCACTCTTCTTCTTTGAGACTCCCACAATGCCTATGTTAGTGCTTTTGATGGTTTCCCATAGACATCCAGGCTGTGTTTGCTATTTTTCATCTTTTTCTGTTCCTGAGCCTCAATAACTTCCATTGTCCTACCTTAAAGTACTGATTTATGTTCTGCCAGCTCAATCTGCCTTTGACTCCTTGTGATTTACTTTAGTTATTGTACCGTTCAGCTAAAGAATTCATTTTAGTTTCTTTCTGGATTTTCCATCTCTTAATGAATACTTGCATTTTGTTCTCACATTGTTTTCTTGACTTTAGTGTTTTTTAAATTTTTTTAAATGTTATTTTTGAAAGAGACAGTGTATGAGTGGGGAAGGGGCAGAGAGAGATGGAAACACAGAATCTGAAGCAGGCTCCAGGCTCTGAGCTGTCAGCACAGAGCCCAACATGAGGCTCGAATTCATGGAGTGTGAGATCATGACCTGAGCTGAAGTCAGACACTTAACCAACTGAACCACCCAGGCGTCCCATTGACTTTTAGTATCTTTACCACCAAGTCTTTGCCTAATATATCTCCCAATGTATTTTTCAGGGACAGATTCTGTTGTATTTTTTTCCTTTGAATGAGACATATTTTCCTGTCTCTTTGACTTGTGATATTTTGTTGAACACTAGACATTTGAATCTAATAATGTGATAACTCTGAAAATTAGATTCTTCCCCTTCCCTCAGGGTTTGCTGTTGTTACTTGTCTTTTTGATTGTTATACCATTTCTGTGCTGAGAATCAGCCTGAGATGTAGATTTAACTCTTATCATCTCTTTTCCTTGGACATGCATAATTACTTTCTAATTTTTCCTGTATATGCAGGAGTGTTTGAATACCTTAGCCTTTAACATCTGGTTCTGACTCCCCATCTCCCCCTGACACACAAAACAAAAAATTAAGGGATAAAAGGGGGGAAAGGGTACTGGCCCTTTAAATATATTGTAACACACTTGAGCCAGATGGGGGAGGTGCAATAGCAATGGCTCCCTGCCTCTTTGAACCTCTATGATCAGAAGCAGCAGTGATCAGAGGAAAGATCCCTGATATTCAGAGGACAGAGTCCTTCTTGCCTGCTTGGCTCCCACAAGCTGTGTGCAAGCTGATCCAGCAACACGGCTGTCTGTCAAGTGGCTGGGGGTTGGGATGTGTAGTTACTATCATGCTAAGAACAGAAATAAAGTAAAATTTACCATCCAAGCCTTTCCCTAAAAGTTGCAAGCCTTCAACAGACTCGAGTTCCAAAATAGTTATATCGGATGATTCTGCAAGTACAATTGTTGTCTAAGGAGGGAAACAGATTCCTGAGGCTTCTGACCCCATCTTCCTAGAATCCTTCTTATTTGTTTTTTTCTATTCCGTGTGTTGTTCATCTCTGATCTCCATTACTTTCTTTCTGCTAGCTTTGGGTTTAATTTCTTCACCGCTTCTGAAGGACAGTTTGGCAGATACAGTATTCTTGGCTGACATCTTTTTTTCCCTTTCACTACTTTGCATATGCTAGCCCACTGACTTCTGGCCTACAAAGTTTCAAATGAGGAATCTGGTGATAGTCTTATTGAAGATCCTTGTTATGTGATGATTTGCTTCTCTTGCTGATTTCAAGATTCTGTTTTAGTTGCCAACAATTTATGTGTCTCTGTGTAGGTCTCCTTGAATTCATCTTATTTGAAGTTTAAGTTCTTGGATGTTTATATTTTTTCTTGGATGTTTATATGTCTTTCTTCAAATTTGGTAAGTTTTCAGGCATTATTTCTCCAAATAATCTCTCTGACGCTCTCTCTCTTCTGGGACTTCTACAATGCATGGTAAACCTCTAGGTGTCCCACAGGTCCCTTTGGCTTTGTTCATTTTTCTTCAATCTTTATTCTTTCCTTTCCTCAGACTTGATCATTTCAATTATCTTACCTTCTGGTTCACTGATTCTTTCTTCTGCCTGCTCAAATCTGCAGTTCTTCTCCTTAGCGCCAGAATTTCTTTGTGGTTTTGCTAATATTTCCATTTTGCTCATACATCATTTTCTCGATTCTCTCCATTGTCCTCCTTTAGTTTTTCGAGCATCTTTAACACAGTTGTTTCAAAGTCTTTCTCTAGATTTGCCAGCTGGCCTTTCTCACTGGACATTTTCTACTGTAATTGTTTTTTTCTTTGAATGGGCCATACTTTCCTCTTTCCTTGTGTGTCTTGTGACTGTTTTTTCCCTGAAAACTTCATGCTTGAATCTAATAATGTATGAAGCCTGGAAACCAGATTCTTCCTTTTCTATCTCCCCAGGATTTTCTTTGGGGTTGGGGGGGGGGGGGGGTGTTTTTTGCTTTAGTTTTATTGTTGTAGGCTCTGTGTGCCGGAGATCAGCCTGAGGTGTAAACTTAAGGTCTTCTCAGGTCTTTCTGAGCCTGAACTTTTCCCTAGGCATGCACAAAGACTTTCTAAATTCCCCTGTATGTGTGGTCACTTTTGCCATTTAAGGACCTCGTCCTTAAATGTCTGGCTCCCAAAATGAGGAAAAGAGATAAAGGTGGGGGGAAAGGTGCCACCTCTTTAAATCTCCTGGAAGTCACTTCCGCTGTAGGGCAAGGGGCTTGAAACAATGGGAGGGAACATACAGCAATGGCTGCCCGCTCCTGTGTCTGTACTTCCATGATAAGAAGCAGCAAGCACAAAACAGATCCTGATAATTTGAAGGACAGGGCCCATATTGCCCACCCTGGCTCACCTAGATGTAAGCTGCTCCTGGAACAAATGCATGACTGTCACTGAGTGGAAGATGGGTGGTGGGTATCCATTGGTGAAACTGACCAAAATTAACTGCACTCTCCCATTCAAGCCTTCTTCAGGAAGTTACAAGTCTTTGAATAAACTACAGAGTTCCAACATAATTAAGTCAAGCACATTCTGCCAGGACAATTGTCTAAGTAGGAAGACAGATTTCTGGTGCTTTCTACTCTGTCATCCTTTCCAAATCCCATAACTCTTTTTATACATTGAATTCCACTTATTAATGTTTCACTGAGGATTTCTGCATCTGTATTCCTGAGATATATTAACTTGTAGTTTTCCTTTTTTGGATGGTCTTTGTATGGTTTGGGCATAATACTGGCCTCATAAAATAAGTTAGAAAATCTCTCCTTTATTGTTTTCTGGAAGATAATGTGTAGAATTTGTTCTGTAGATGTTTGGTGGAATTCTCTACTGAGAATCTCTGATTCTTTTTTTGGATGTTTTTAAATTTAAAATTCAACTTCTTTAAGATTTACAGACCTATACAAATTATCTTTTATATTAGATGACTTTTGAGAAATTAGTCCATTTAAGTTGTCAAATCTATATATGTACAGTTCTATACCCTTATTATACTTTTGATGTCTGTAAGGTCTATAGTGCTAGCTCATTTCATTCCTGATATTGGTAATTCGTGTCATCCTTTTTTGTCTTATCAAAGGTTTGTCAATTTTTTCTAAGAACCATCTTTTATTTTCTCCACTGTTTTTCTCTTTTCAATTTGGTTTCTCCTCTTATTGTTTCCTTCCTTCTGCACCTCTACGTTTATCTTGCTCTTCTTTTTATAGGATAAATTGAAAGGTTAAATTATTTTCTTCAGACTTTCCCTCTTTTCTAATGTTAAGAATTTGGTGCTATAAAATTTCCTGTTAGCACTACGTTAGCTACATCCCACATATTTTGGTATGTTTTACTTTCATTTTCACTTAGTTCAATATGTTGTTTTTATTATCCTTTGAGACTTCTCCTTTAACCCATAGATTTAGCAAAATTGTTTAGTTTCCAACTGTTCCAAGATTTTCCTGTTACCTTTGTTACTGATTTCTAGTTTGATTCCATTGCGGCGAGAACACACACAGTAGGATTTCAATTGTTTTTAATATGGTGAAGCTTGTTTTATGACCCTATTGTGGTAAATGGCTTATCTTGGTAAACTGTCCATGAGAACTTGAAAAGAACGCCTATTCTGTTGCTGTTGCTGTGGTGGGGGGGGGGGGGGGTAACCCTGTTGATTGAGTTATTACATATCCTGGCTGGTTTTCTGGGTATTTTAATCAATTGTTGGAAGAGGGGTGTTGAGGTCTCCAATATAATCATGATTTGTCTATTTCTCCTCTCAGGTCTATTTTTGCTTTACATATTTTGTAGCTCTGTTGTTTAATGCATACAAATTTAGGATTGCCATGTCTTGATAGCCTGACCCTTTTCATCATATGAAAAACTCCTCTCTGTCCCTGTAATTTTCTTAGCTCTAGAGTCTACCTGATGTTAATACTACTGCCTTCTTTTGATTACAGTCTGTATTGCATACCTTCTTCCATCTTTTTACTTTCAACCTACCTATATCATTACTTTTGAACTGAGTTTTCTTATGGGGAGTATATATTTTTAACCACTCTGCCCCTTTCTTTTAATTGGTGTATTCTGACATTTACATTTAAGGCAATTATTGATACGCTAGGACTTCAGCGGGGTTTTTTTTTTCATTTTGTTTCATTTTTCATTTCTTTCCTGTTCATTTGTCTGTTTTCTTTTTCCGGCTTACTTGTGCCTTTTGTTAGAATTCCATTTCATCAAAACTGCTTTTGAACTTACCTCTTTGAACAGACCCTTAGCAGTTGCTCTAGGTTTTATGTTACACATACATAACTTTTCACAGCACTCTGGTGTCAACATTTTACCAGTTCAAGTGAAATGTAAAAGCATTATAATCCTTTAAGTTCCTTTACCCTCTGTCATTTATAAAACAGTTGTCCTAAAGATTCCCCCTGCAGGCTTTGAGATCCATATCAGACATTACCATTTTTGCTTCAACTATCAAATATATTTTATAAAACTCAACAAAAGAAAAATTCCATTGTATTAACTTACATATTTACTCATTCTATTGTTCTACATCCCTTCTTGATGTTTTAAGATTCCTTCATTTATCATTTCCGTTCCAACTCAAGAAACTCCTTTAGCTTTTTTTTTTTTTTTTTTTATAGATAGATCCCCTGGTGACAAATCCTTACTTTTCTCTCATCAGAGAATGTCTTGATTTCCACTTTATTCCACAAGGATATTTTCACTAGGGAGACAATTCTGAGTTACAGTTCTTTGTTTTTAGCACTTGCCAATGCCATGCCATTTCCTTCTGGCCTCTGGTTTGTGGTAAGAATTCTGCTGTAATTTGGATTGGTTTTCACATACTATTTCTTTTTTTCAAGATACTTTGTCTTTAATTTTCAGAATTTTGACTGGACATATTTTGGCATGGTCTTTCTTGGGGTGTATCCCATTGGGCTTAACTCAGTTTCTTGAATCTGTAAGTTTACGTCTTTTGCAAACTTTGGGAGTTTTTTCAGCCATTATTTATCCAAATACTTTTTCAGCTCCAAATTCTTTCTCATCTTCCTTGGGGACGCAGATGCAATGAAATGTTAGACCATTTGTTATACTACCACAGGTCCTTGAGGCTCTATTTACCTTTTTTCCCAATCTTTTTTTTCACTGTTGCTCCCTGTTGGATTAATTTCTATTGTTTTATCTTTAATTTCACTGATCCTTTCCTCTATCATCTCCACTCTGCTGTTGAGTTCATCTAGTGAGTTTATTATTTCCTTTATTGTATTTTTCAGTTCTAAAATTTCCATTTGCTTCCTCTTTATATTTTGTATTTCTTTGCTAAGACTTTCTGGTTTTTTGCTTCAAGCATTTTCCTAGTTGTTCATCAAAGCATTTTTATTATGCCTTCTTTAAAATCTGAGGTGCACCTGGGTGGCTCAGTTGGTTAAGCGTCCGACTTCAGCTCAGGTCATGATCTCATGGTTTGTGAGCTTGAGCCCCGTCTCAGGCTCTGTGCTGACAGCTCAGAGCCTGGAGTCTGCTTTGGGTTCTGTGGATTCTGTGTCTCCCCTTCTCTGTGCCCCTCCCATGCTCATGCTCTGTCTCTCTCAATAATAGACATTTAAAAAAAATTTTTTAATCTGTCAGATAATTCTCATCTCTGTGTCATTTCTGGTTTGGAATCTGATAACTGTCTTACCTTACTCATTGAGACAGTCTTGGTCTGATGAATGATTCTCAAATGTACCCTGGACATTTTGAGTATCGTGTTATGAGACTGGATCTTATTTAAATCTTTTTTTTTTTTTTTCAGGCCTCCTGTGACATCACACAAACACAAGAATGAAGACCCCACCTTATTACAGCCACGTGAAGATAAAAGTCCACCACCCTGGCTGCAAAGGTGGTTAATTTTATGTGTCAACTTGACTAGGCTACAAAATGCCCAGGTAGCTGGTTAAAAATTATTTCTGAATTCGTCTGTCAGGGTGTTTCCAGAAGAGATTAGTCTTTGAATTGGTGGACTGAATAAAGCAGATGGTCCTCTCCAATGTGGATGGTTATATCCAATCTGTTGAGGGCCTGAACAGAACAAAAAAGTGGAGGAAAGTTAAATTGGCTCTCTGCCTAAATGTTTGTACTAAGAAATCAATCTTCTGTACTTAGCGCTCCTGGTTCTCAGGCCTTCGGACACAGATGGAATCCACACCATCAGTTCTCCAGGTCTCAGACCTTCAAACTGCACCAACAGCTTCCCTGAGTGTCCGGTTTGTACAGAGCCAATCATGGGATTTCCATAATACCATGAGCTAATATCTTATAATAAATCTATCTCCCTTTCCTCACCACCCCGCCCCCGTTTCTCTAGAGAACACTAATACAAAGGGTGAGGAATGTCTTGTAACTGTTCTCCATGTCACCTTCACAGACACTGTGAGAGAGAAAAGGTCTCATCATTGGGTGGGCATGATAATCCCAGTTCCTCTGGGCCTTCTCTGACATCACCCCAGCAAGGGAGGAGGACTGCCCCTTTACAACATGGCTATCATCAAACTCTAGGCTGATAGGGATGGGGCGCCATTTTGTTCCATGGTGTTTGACTTTAGTAAAGCAGTTATTGCCTATAGGTTTTTTGTCTTGCTAAGTTGCCCCCTTCCTGGTCCTTTGGTGAAAGAGAGGAGGCTACTTTTGGGGATTCCCCCCCTCACCACTCCCATTGGTATTCCCTGGTTGCTGGCTTCTCCAGCACCCAATCCAGGATATATTAAGCAAAAAGAGAACTCACTGTCATGTCATTTTCAGATCTCAAGATCCCTTCCCAAGTCTGCCATCTTCTCTCCACATTTCAGAGTTTGCTTATGTTTTGATAAAGCCCAATTTATTGATTTTTTTTCTTTTATAACTCATGCTTATGTTATAGTTAAAATATCTTTGTTGAACCCCAGGTCACAAAGATTTTTTCATGTTTTTTTCTAGAAGTTTTATAGTTCTAACTTAATTTAACAATTAGGTCTATGACTCATTTTCATTTACTTGTAGCATATAACATGAGGTAAAGTTGCAGTTATTTTTTTATATGGCTGTGTAATTGTTCCAAAGCCATTCTCCACTGAATTGCTTTGGCACCTGTCTTAGTCCATTGGGGTTGCTGTAACAGAAAAACATAGACTGGGGGGCTTTTTATAAACAACAGAAATATATTTCTCACAGTTCTAGAAGCTGAGAATTCCAAAATCAAGGCACGAGCAGATTCAGTATCTGATAGGGTCCTCTCTCTAGTTTATAGATGGCTGTCTGCTGTGTCCTCACATGACAGAAGGGACTAAGGAACTCTCTAGGGTCTCTTTTTTACAAGGGTATTAATGCCATTCATGAGGGCTCTGCTCTCATGAGCTAATCATTTGGAAAGTGCCCCACCTTCTAATACAAGGTTAGGATTTAACATGTGACATTTAGGGGGACACATTCAGTCTATAGCTGCACCTTTTTGAAAATCAGTATGTGGGTTTATTTATGTACTCTCTTTCATTTTCATATTTCATTTTCCATTCTTTGTTTCAAGACAACTTAGCTATCTTTATGCCAACACACCTTTTCATTACATAGCTTTATATCTTGTAATCATATAGCCTGAGTACTGCCCATTCTGAATCCTCAGCATATCCACATAAATGTCAGAATCCGTTTGTAAATTTCTACCAAAACAAAAAAGCCTGCTGGGATTTTGATTTGGATTGCACTGAATATATGAATTCAGGAAGAACTGATATCTCAACAACATTGACTCTTCCAACCCATGAACACTATATCTTGCCATTACTTTGATCTTTAATTGCTCTGAGCAACGTTTGGTAGTTTTCAGTGTAAAGGTCTTCCAAATATTTTCTCAAGTTTATTCAGAAGCATTCCATATTTTTCATAGTACTGTATGTGGCATTAAAATGTTTTCTCAATTTCTGATTGTTAGCACATAGAAATACAATTGATGATCTTGCATCTATAACAGCTAAAATATTAATAGTTCCAGAAGCTTTCTGTCATCTCCCTCAGATTTTCTGTGTACACAAGCATGTCATCTGTGAATAAAAACATTTTTACTTCTTCCCTTGTCATTATTTCTTTTCCTTGCCTTATAATAACAGCTAGAACATCCAGTACGCTAGATAGTAGTAAGGTTATGGGGTGATCTGGTGGGGTACTGGCCTGAGGGCCTTAGTATTTCACTAGGTGTGGCTGGAAGGCCTCCCTTAGTTCCTCAGCACAGGGGCCTGTCCATAGAGCAGCTCACAATATGGCAGCTGACCTCCATCAGAGCAAGGGAGTGACAGAGTAAGGAAGCAAGAGAGGTTGCCCAAGATGGAAGCCAGTCTTTTTCTTACCTTAATCTCAGAAATGACATCCTATCACCTTTTCTATTAATTAGAAACATCACTAAATATAGCCCACACTCAAGGAGAGGAGATTACGTAAGGGCCTGAATACCAGGAAGTGGGACTTGCTGGGGAACATCTTAGAGGCTCCCTACAATAAGCTCTCAATGGCCAAATCGAGGACAATCTTAGCAACATAATAGATAATGAAACTAATCAATTAAAAACTATACAATAAATAGCCATGAGTCCGTGCATATCAACAAAGTAACTGAATAAATAAATAAAAATTGGGGAGAAAAGGGGTACCTGGCTGTCTCAGTCAGTGGAATACATGACTCTAGATCTCAGGGTCGTGAGTTCAAGCCCCACATTGGACGTAGAAATTACTTTAAAAAAAAAGTGTTAAATAAATAAATAATAAAAATGAGGGAGAAAAGACAGCTCCTCCTTACAGTAGAATTCTAATTAATAAATGTAGGAAGAGAACTAGAAATAGGTAAACACCACAGTAATAATTGCTGTAGACAATAACGTAACCTAAAGATAGTGAATGAACGTGTGCTACATAAACTTTTACGTATCTCAACAAGCTACTTGTTAATTTAAAAAGAAATTTAACTTTACAGTTAAAAGAGAAATCTGACAAATATGTACATAACAAAGTGATCAGACTTAATTAGTAATAAAACATATCAATGTCATGTACCCTCTGATATGATGCATTAAGAAGAACACATCACTTCCGTAATAGTTTCACCAAAAATGCAAAGTCTTAATCTCATCAATCAGAAAATCCAAACTGAAGGACACTCTACAAAATAACTTTCCCATACTCTTCAAAAATGACAAGGTCATCAAAGACAAAAAAAGAAAAAAAAAAAGACTAGAATTTCTGCAGGAGGCTAAGAGCTAGGATAAACAAATACAACATGGCATTCTAAACCATGTCCTGGACCAGAAAACAGACAGTAATTGGACAAGTAATGAAATTTGAATGAAGTCTGTAAATTAGCCAATAGTATTGTATAGACGTTAATCTTCTGGACTAGCCAACTTTATTAGTTATATAATATGCTATTATTTTTTTTTTTTTAATTTTTTTTTTCAATGTTTATTTATTTTTGGGACAGAGAGAGACAGAGCATGAACGGGGGAGGGGCAGAGTGAGAGGGAGACACAGAATCGGAAACAGGCTCCAGGCTCCGAGCCATCAGCCCGGAGCCTGACGCGGGGCTCGAACTCACGGACCGCGAGATCGTGACCTGGCTGAAGTCGGACGCTTAACCGACTGCGCCACCCAGGCGCCCCTAATATGCTATTATTTTACTTACCCAGAGGAAGCTGGATGAACATACAAGAACTGTGTATTGTGGTTCTTATTATACTTTCAACAGCTTCACAGACATATAATTTACACACATTCCCCCATCCCTCAACCCTAGGCAATCACTAACCTACTTTCTGTCTCTAGAGAGCTGCCTATTCTGGACAGTTGACATAAGTGGCATCACACAGTATGTAGCCTCTTGTGAATGGCCTCTTTCATTTACCATGTTTCCAAGGTTCATCCATTGTCATGTCTTGAATTGTGACCCCTCCAAAAGATGTTGAAGTCCTAACCCCCAGTCCCTGTGAATGTGATTTATTTGAAAACTGGGTCTCTGCAGTTGTCAAGGTATAATAAGGTCATTAGGCTGGGCCCTAAACGAATGGACCCACATAAAAAGGAGAAATTTGGACACAGACGGAAATCCACACAGAAGGAAGACAATGTGAAGACACAGGGAGAACACCATCTACAGGCTAAGAATGCCTGAGGCTACCAGAAGCTAGATGAGAGGCAGGGAGGAGGTTCTCCCTCGCAGCCCTAAGAAGGAAACAACCCTGCCAATACCTTGATTTTAAACTTGTAGCCTCCAGGGGTGCCTGGGTGGCTCAGTCGGTTGAGTATCTGACTTTGACACAGGTCATGATTTCATGGCTCGTGGGTTTAAGCCCTGTGTTGGGTTCTGTGCTGACAGCTCAGAGCCTGGAGAGGCTTCGGATTCTGTGTCTCCCTCTCTCTCTCTGTATGCCCCTTCCCCACTCCCACTCCATCTCAAAAATAAATAAACATTAAACTTCTAGCCTCCAAAACCATGAGACAATAAATTTCTGTTCAGCCACCCAGTGTGGAGTACTTTGTTACCGCAATCTAATATATCCACACTGAGTGGATATATCATATTTGGTTTATTCCTTCAACATTTGGGCTGTTTTGGCCTTTTGGCTAGTGTGAATAGTGCTACTATAAACACTGACACACAAATTTCTATGTGGACACGTTTTAATTCCTCTTGGGTATATACCTAAGAATGGAAATGCTAGGTCATATAATTCTATGTTTAACTCCTTAAGGAACTGCCAAACTGTTTCCAAAGCAGCAGCACCAGCTTATGTTCCTGCCATGGTATGAGGGTTCCAACTTCTCCACACGCTCCCCAACATGTGTTATTACCTATCCTTTCGATTACAGCCCTCCCAGAGGCTGTGAAGTGCTACCTCCTTGTGCCGTCGATCTGCATTTCTCTAATGACTCAGGATACTGAGTTTGTCTGCTCTACGTGCTTATTGGCCATTCCTTCATCTTCTTTGAGGAAATATGTATTCAAATCCTTTACCCAGTTTTTAATTAGTTTGCCTTTTTTTTAAGTTTATTTATTTAGTTTGAGAGAGCGTGCACAAGGGAGGGGCAGAGAGAGGGAGAAAGAGGATCCCAAGCAGGCTCCACGCTGACAGTGCAGAGCACAACGTGGGGCTCGAACTCACAAACGCAACCATGATATCATAACCTGAGCCCAAATCAAGAGTCAGCCTGTTAACGAATGAGCACCCAGGTGCCCCTGGTTTGTCTTTTTTATTGAGTTGTGAGAGTTCTTATATATTCTGAATACCAGGCCCTTATCAAATATATGATCTGCAAATATTTACTCCCATTCTGTGGGTTGTCTTTTTGCTTCCTGATGGTGCTATTCACAACACAAAAGTTTTAAGTTTTTATAAAGTCCAATTTACCAATTTTATATCTTTTACTACATTCACAACACTTCTGTACATATAAAATTATATGGAAGATGGTGTACAAAATACACAATGATCAAAATAAAAAACTACATAGGGGCACATGGGTGGCTCAGTCGGTTAAGCAACAAACCTCGGCTCAGGTTATGATCTCACAGCTCATGAGTTCGATCCCTGAGTTGGGGGTCTGTGCTGACAGCTCAGAGCCTGGTGCCTGCTTCAGATTCTGTGCCTCCCTCTCTCTCTCTCTGCCCCTCTGCTCATGCTTCGTCTCTCTCAAAAATAAATAATCATTTTTTAAAAAACAATAAAAAAATAAAAAATAAACTACATATAAAAATTTATGTAAAACGTTTAAAATACTCTGCACTAAATTCCCAACAGGAGCTACAAAAGAATTTTTTTTTATTTGCTATTCAACACAATTCTGTTTCTTTTCTTCTTTCCTGTTATACAACTGATGCAAATCCTCTATGGAAATTTCAGAATTAACATTAGCAAACGCACCATCCAGAGATAACCATCATTGTCACTGAGGTTTCTATTCGTACACAAATACGTAAGTATAATGAAAACCTAGGGTCTGGACTTGAAGCGTGTGATGGAAGAGAGGGCTGCGTGCATCTCCGTGGCAGGTGCCTCCCACAGGGCGCCCGCGGGCGTCGGTACTTACAGGCCGCAGTCCAGAGCACTGCTGAGAACCACGGCCCGGGGGCGAGCCCAGCAGGCGAACAGAGAGCACGGCCACCCCGGCGAGCGCCCCTCTCGCCGCCGGCCGTCCCGGGTGTCAGGGCCCCGGCGGACGGGTGGCCACAGGGCTCACAGCCTCTCCCCACCTCGCCAGGCGGCGAGGAGCGTCCCGCTCGGCAGCGCCGGCCCCACAGTGCACCGCGGCGCGCACGCGCAGGCCGTCGAAAACGAAGCGACTAGCGCCCGCCAGGCAGTCAGGCTGGATCGCGCCGCGCGGCCTTAAAAGGGCACCGAGCGGCGCCGGCATCACGTGGAGCTTGCGTCGCGTGGGGCGGCGCCTGAGGGGCGGCGGGGCGGGGCGGGGCGGGGCGGGGCAGGGTAGGGTGGCAGGGCGGGGCCAGAGGAAGGGGCCTCTCGCCCGCGGCCCTTGCTGCGACCTTGCGGAACCTGCATCGCTGTCCTCAGGTCGCCTGGTGGCGAGTCCCCTGAGCAAGGAGGGCTTGCCCTTGTAGGGGTGTCTGGGGGGCTGGCCGGGGAGTCGAGATTGGAGCCGGATCCGTAGGATAAGCAGGGATTCTGCAGGTGGAGAAAAGGGACACAGACGCCCTCGGCCACCGGGAGCCCGCGCGGCTTGGCTTGAAGCGGGAAGGGAGTGGCTTGGCGGGACTGGCCTTGGAGGCAGTGCTGGGATAACTTTTTTCTCCTGCAGGTAACTGGGAGTCCCTGTAGGCATTCAGTAGATTAGAATCTGGAACGTGTACAACAATAGAAAGAAAAAGTATTTCCGATTTCGCTACCTTACCATTTGTTGACAGTCTAGCATATCTGCTACCAGTCTTTACCATACTTTTTAAAAAATAACTGTAGGGGCACTTGGGTGGCCCAGTCCATTAAGGGTCCGACTTCTGCTCAGGGCATGATCTCCGGTTAGTGGGTTCAAGCCCCGCACTGGCCTCTGTGTTCACAGCTCAGAACCTGGAATTTGCTGCAGATTCTGTCTTCCTCTCTCTCTGCCTCTCCCCACTGATTTGTTCTCTCTCTCTCTCTCTCTCTCTCTCTCTCTCAAAAATAAGCTTTTTAAAAAATAAGTCATTGTAGCATATTTTGTATTCCACTTTTTCTCATAGCCTTTAAAGTGACCATTTTCCATGTTGTGAAATAGTATTCATGACCAATTTTAAAGGTTAAGATTCCAGTAACTTATTTTACCATTACCTATAGTAACTAAATGCATGGGTGTGGGTGTCCCCCGGGGGTGGGATAGGGCATGAGGTCACTTCCAGTGGGACCTCAGGCAAGGCACCAATCATTCCCAGCCTCTGTGTCCCAAGTTTATATAGAAAGTTAAATGAGATGATACACTTTTAGCAAGTACTTGGCACACACCAAGCACTCAAAGTGACTTAACTGCCACTGATATTCTGAATTCTTCATAAACTAAATAATGCTTTGACGGGCATCTTGTGCACTGAGCTTAGGTTTCATTGCTAGATATGGAATTACACAGTCTCTAAGGGTATGACTCATTTTTTGTAAATAGTTCTCCAAAAAGGAATGTTTTTGGCAAATTATTCTCTAAAAGGGGTCATCTGCCTTCCTAGGACTGACTTGGAGGCAGGTGAATGATATGCTGAGATCTGTGTGATAAAAAAAACACTGGTGGTTGCATTGTGGGCTGGAGTAAGAGGGGCTTAGAGTGAAAGCCCCCCAAAGACTTGGCTCCAGTTACTGAGTGGGGAACAGACACCAAGGCCAGGGCAGGGCTTGGATGGCATGGCAGAGATGGAGTGGACTGGACTTGAGGAAGAATGTGATGGAAGAGAGGGAGGCCCCAGATGGGCCCCTGGGTGGATGGTGTGTCCTTGCCTAAGTGTGAAGATAGAAATCTTGAGGGCAGGGAACAGGATGGGCGAGATGAGCAGTGTGATCTGACCCTACAGGTTGGAACTTGGAGGCTGATATGATCTGTAAGAGGAGAACCGGTAGGAACAAGTTTGGGGCATGAGGATGAGGTGGCAACCACAGACACAGGTGACTGAAGTCATAAGGTGAAGGAGAACTTCCTTGAAAGGAATCACTGAAAGAAGGAACCAGACCTGGCCTTGTAGGGATGTGACCCATACAGGGGTCACAGGGCCCTTATGATGAAGGGTCCTGCCCTTGGTTTAATGGTCTGCAGTCACCAGCTTGAAATTCTTAATAATTATTGAACAAGAGACCCTGCGTTTTCATTTCACATATTACGTAGCAAGTCATGGGAGAAACAACACGGCTGTGGGAAAGACGAACTTGAAAAGGGTGAATTTACCTCTCCTGAGGGACCAAACTGAACAGGAACTCTTCAGGAAGAAGGGGAGTGGACACCAGCAGCACTATGAAGCCAGGGTCAAGAGATGGGCCTCTACTGGCTGCCCCCTCACCTCCCAACCCACAGCCTTTGCCAACCAACGTCATCCCTTTTTTAGAAACTTCTAAATATCTGTAGATGATATTTCACTTTATTGGAAAAATATTACTTCAGTTATTTTATGTGCAAACAAGAATGCCCATTTTAAAAATCTGAGTATGGGGGCGCCTGGGTGGCTCAGTCGGTTGAGCGTCCGACTTCGGCTCAGGTCATGATCTCGTGGTCCGTGAGTTCGAGCCCCGCGTCGGGCTCTGTGCTGACAGCTCAGAGCCTGGAGCCTGTTTCAGATTCTGTCTCCCTCTCTCTCTGACCCTCCCCCGTTCATGCTCTGTCTCTCTGTGTCTCAAGAATGAATAAAACGTTAAAAAAATTAAAAATTAAAAATAAATAAATAAATAAATAAATAAATAAAATAAAAATCTGAGTATGTGTCCATGTAATATTTCTAAATGTCTTTAATAGGGACAGTGATTTATGTGGCAGAATTAGGTTTATGTTTATAGGACAATTGATAGTTAATGACAATATTTTTTGCTTTCTAAAGTGATACATGTCCTTTAGAGAAAATTTAGAAAATTCCCCAAAATGCAGTTTTTTAAAAAGTCATCTATAGCCCCATGAGGTATCTGTGGTTAACATTTTGATGGATTCCATTCAAGTCTCTTTGCCATGCACATGTTTCTGATTGTTGTAGTCACATGGTACACGGAATTTTATATTCTGCCCATTCCTCTCTTTTTTCCTTAATGCCATGACCTTTTCTCCTGTTACTCTGTAGTATTTAGAAACTGTAATTTTCAATGACTGCATAATACTTGATTTATCTTTTCCAAAAAGTTTTGTTAACTTTTTTCTGATTGAATTGTTCTTTGGAGAACTTGCACAATCAGGGAAGTATAGATAACACCATATTTCATCTATTCTACAGTGAATGTTTTTTCACACTTTCACATCCCTGAAATTGCGATGCTTCTTAAAATTGCTGTCAGCCAGGCAGCAGTGGGAACTTAATTGTCACCATCTGTATGTGTGAGCTGGTCATGGCAGTGACTACTGAGGCAAATTCATGGTTGGTGTATTGAGTTTAATTGCTTTAAAAATGTCTTCAAAAAGATACTGTGATTTAGTACTAGAAAGAAAAGCTTTTGTAAACATAGGCACAGAAACAGACGAGTAGGGAATACATTTTGTGTTAGTGGAACAGATATTTGCTGTTGGAGGAAGGATTGCAATCACCTGTTTCCACGCCAACCAAATGCTCCACAGGCCCCAGAAAGAAAGGTATCACCAGCTCTCAGGTCAGGGAGGCTGGGTCCCCTGTGCTTGCTGAGGTTTGCTCAGAGAGGTTGTGTATCACGGGGCTTTGCAGAATGGGTCTCGATGGCATGGAAGGAAACGGGAAAGAATAATGAAGGACTCTGTAAAAATTTCCACATGGCATTGCCTGGAAGGCACAGAGGATGATTGACAGAACATCCATGACCCAGGGTGAGCTTTAGACTCAATGGATACAATCGATTTATTTATTTCCCTTCTTGTTCCTTTTTTTTTTCTTTTTCTGCATGCAAAGTGATACTTGATCTTAAAAATAATATTAACAACCTATGCCCAAGAGCTTAAAAGTTGTTCTTTCAAAAAATAATTTTAAAATAAAATTAAAAGTAGGGCGCCCAGGTAGCTCAGTTGGTTAAGCTTCCAACTGTTGATTTCAGCTCAGGTCATGATCTCACGGTGGTGAGATCAAGCCCCATGCTGGGTGTGGAGCCTGCTAAGATTCTCTCCCTCTGCTCCTACCCTGCTCACACTAAAATATATACACACATATATATGTATATATATATATATATATATATATATATATAATTTTTTTTGAGAGAGAGACAGCACTAGCGGGAGAGGGGCAGAGAGAGGGGGAGACACAGGATCTGAGGTAGGCTCCAGGTTGTGAACTGTCAGCACAGAGTCCGACGTGGGGCTCCAACTCATGACCTGCGAGATCGTGACCTCAGCCGAAGTCGGATGCTTGACAGAGTCACCCAGACGCCCCAAATTACATTAAATTAAATGTCTCATGTATAAAGAGAGTGCTCAATCTTAATTGCCATGTGCCTTCTTTCTTAGTTATACACAAAATAAAATTGTATCTTAATTGGATGGCATCTTGGGTTCGATGAAACAGTAAAAGAATTGAGTGCGTCCAAGGGTTTGCTCGACTATTTTTCCCGGGTGATACCCTTGTGCTTTTAGCCTTTCCCGGTTTCAGGACTTAGGTTTATCATCTTTGTTATGTATAACAATCATTACTATACAGTCATAACCTGTGGAGTCCTTTACAATTAATCAAATATTTTATTTACATATGTATTGAATAAGTAGTAAGTTCCCATGGTTCAAAACTCAAAAGGTACAAAAAGATCTGCAGAGAAAGCCTCACATCTGCTCCTGCCCCCAGCCGTCCACTTCTCGCTGGGGCCACCAGTGCTACGGGTTTCTTCCTCCGGTACCAGATACCTTCTACACACTCCTCACCTGTGTTCACAGTGCGTCCTGTACGCGCTGTCTTCCCGGATTCCATGCTGGGGACACTTGTGCGTGCTATACACACTACAAAACGTATAGCCATCCGAAAGTGCTGGCTACTTGGCCAGCCAGTGTTAGAATTACAACTTAACAGATAATTATACCGAGGCCCAAGGAGGTCACAGTGATCTTCCCAGTGGTAGAGCTGGGACTCAGACCTGGGTCTTCCAACCGCATTAGATAAACACAGAAATGTGACACATGGGAACTAGTTTCTTTCAAATCACACCATTCTTTGAAATGCCAGTTAGCATTCGAAACTCCTCAGTATTGGTTGGAGTCTATCAATGGAGACCACTCCTGGCCTTTCAGGAATGGTTAAGTCTTAGTATCCACTCTCCACAACACCAAAGAGGGAGGTGCATTCTCTGGACAGGGAACAGCCCATGCTGTTCAGAAACCCCTGGAGTCAGGGGGAACCAGCCGGGACCGCCAGCTTTCCCTGCCCCCACGGCTCTCATGGTCTCCCCAGGACTTGCCCTAACAGACCTTCCATCAAGGAGCCAACCTGCTCATGCATAGAATATAAGCAACGCCCTAGGAGCACAAGTGAGCAGGAAAGAAACTGCCGTGTGAAAAGTGCCTGGGGCCACACTGCACTTCTGAGTGTGTCCACAGGTCCCCTTGCATGACCTTAGTTCCCCACATTCACTGCTGCCATGACAACTCTGCTTACTGAGCACGGGTACCCCGTTTAGACACGTTACTTATTACAACTGGCCGGTGGAATTCTGGTGGGTGTTTGAAAACCAGCCCTCTGGCGTGAGACATGGCCCCGAGTTGTCATGTGTGCTGGCTTCCGCGGTGCAAATAATCTCACCGTGGCCAACCGTATTTGGTGGGGACTGGGAGAAGTACAGGATAGCTAGGGAGGTGGGGGTCACTACAATGCTCAGCATGCTCAGACACGTGAGGTGGCATCAGGAGGGTCTTTGAGGATGAGCTGTTTCAGGCTGAATTTGGGTCAGGTAGAATGTCAGCCATGTACGTGCATGAGCCCTGCACCCCGGGTTTACCATACCCTGAGAATGACCCCCGTGTCCTTAGTCACCCCCAGAGCCCCGGGATGTGCCACACCCTTGTGGTGGGGAGGGCAGTAGGGGAGGTAGAGAGGTGGCACGCAGGAGCCCTGCCCTTAGGTTAGGACTCTCTGTAACCTTGGACAAGTTACTGGAATGTTCCAAGTTCCCTTTCCTTACGACTAAGCAGGGTTCCTGAGACCGAGCAGCTGAGGTGAATGGAGCGTGGTGTTCAGCAGAGCAGGGCAACAAGGCCCTAGAGCAGTGAAGTCTGGCGCTGCTAGGCCAGTAGGTGGGCAGAGTGAACCCTTCCGTGACTACTGGGACGTCACACAGAACAACTCAGGTTGTTCACAGAGCCTGCTTGGGATTCTCTCTCTCTCTCTCTCTCTCTCTCTCTCTCAAAAATAAATAAATAAACATTTAAAAATAAATACATAAAGTGTATTTATTTAACACTTACTATGAGATTTTTAGACATACCAAAAATTATTTTGTTCATTGCCTCCTTTGACTACAAATCTTACTTAGTGTCGTGGCACCAAATCTCCTTACAGTCATGAGGACAAATGCCCACGTTTACCTGACCCCCAGGAGGCAGCCATGCCTGCTCCACGGCTGCCGATGGTGGCACTGACTCACGCCAGTGGCCGGGCTCCAAAGCTGTGCCCTGGAGTCCATGTGCCAGACAGCCTGGAACCATCCCAAGTGATCTCTGTGCATCTCCCCCATCCCCATGCACCCACGCGGTAGAACAGGAGAGAGTGAGGGAGGAGGCCTGTGGCATTTTCATCTCCCATGGCAGACGGTTATATGGAGCCGCCAGGAACCCCCAGCCCAGCACCCACCTCCTCTGTGTGACCGTCTTCGCTCAAGGCAGTCTGTTCCCCTCACTAGTATCAGCCACAAGTGTTTGAGAAGTGGCAGCATCCCCTCTGCATCAGGTCTGCTCTCTGTTCTGCACTGGAAGGAGGTGAGCACCGTGGGTGAGGCTGTCACCCCTTCTGCCTTTTCATCACCATGAGCCACACAGGAGCCTCGGCCTCACCTCTCATGAGAGAGGGTGGTGGGCGGAGAAGCAGTCAAGTTCTGCGATCAAAGGCCAGAAAGGGGCTTTGCGGACACGGAGTTGGGAAGGAAGCCTCCAGACCTTGGACCTGGAGATCAAGGTGACCACAGGGGGCTGCTTTGCTCCAGCAGCTCCCAAGTTATAGCACAGTTTCACTGCTGAAGCACTCCAGTGAGATTGCTGAGATTAGTCACACCACCACTTCCTGAGCAAAGCAGGCAGCAGTCGGAGCCTGGTCGGAGTCCGTTGTGGGGGTCCCCAGGGGGGGCCCTCTGTTACCACAAGGCTACCTTTTGGATTCCATGGCCCTATTCCCTGCCTCACCATGGTGAGAACAGTCTTTTAAATGTTTCTCTTTGCTATCCCTTTGTTCTCTGCTTAAGCCAAATGACAAATCTTAATAGAGGAGAAGAATGCCATTGTCACCATACCTCCTGGGAAGCTTCTCAGCATGGCTCTGCCACTTCAGACAGTGGCCACCTTGTACCTTGCAGCAAGTTCACATTTCAGAGACCAATCAGAAGCTCAGAGAGGGAGAATCTAGGTTCAGGTTGGTGTTGAGACCACGGGTGCCATGTTCAAGCACAACAGCTTAAGACACAGGAATCTGGTGACCTTTCTGAGTCCAGTTTCCCGAGCCTGCTCTCTCTGCTGGAGAAATGGAGCAGAGAGAGTGAAGGCAACGCTCTCAGGTCCACAGTGTAAGTTATCATTCACCCTTTGCAAGCCTGAGTTGTGCTCTATACCTGCCAGGCTGCTTGGACAGGGGCCCACAGTCTCTCTGGCACATCCCCTGGACTCTCTCCCCCTGGGCAACTTGTCTGCTTATCATGCCTTCCAGGGCTCCAGTCAGCCTCAAGAACAGGCTTCTTAGGCCAAAACCTTATTTTAAGACTCACCATGGTGCACTGTTGTCCAAATGCTATGTTTCCAAGGTGAGTCCCAGGCCAGCAACTGGGGAGCAGATCCAAAAACCCACCTTTGGGGGGATGTGCTGTTCTTCCCTGTGGACCAGATAGATCAGGAAGCTGCATGATCTTAAGCAACCAATCTACCACGAGTGGAAGTCTATTAACTCTGGCCAGAAGCGTCTGCGTTTAGGGGGTGGTGCCAAGATCCTGGCCCTTTGTCAAGCTCCAGGAAGACCCAGCAGTTCTAAGACTATGGCATAAGTCCAGATTTTCTGACAGGGGATTAAAACGCTGGGACACAAATGTCCAACAGGCCTAGCCGCTGACCCTGAGCACTACATCAATGCATGGGACACCACGCCACTTCACTTCAAGTGCTCAGGGTTGGGCAGATTTCTGCAATTCAAGAGCAAGTGTCTTTAAGGGCCAGAAAGGCACTTGGGGAACTGCTCTGCAGAGCTCTCTGCTTGAGGTCTGTAGCGGGTACCCAGTGGGAGGTGGTGCTGAGAAAGAGCCTGGAGGTCACCATGGACCCTCACCCACCCACCCCCATCCTGTGCCTCTGTTCTTCCACTGGCCCTTCTCATTGTGCCACCTGCTTCCTCCCCAGCAGTGCTGGGTGAGGGTTGGACCTGGATTAGATGGTCCTCTGACAAATGGAGGATGTGACTGCCATTCCCCACAACGGCAGCCCAGAGCTGTGTGCTGTCTGCTGGTGAAGGAGGAAATACCTGCTGTTCCCCCTGGCCAGTCCGCTGGCCTCATCAGCCCCCACTCTGGTTTTTCCCTGTTGACAGATTTTATTACTAACAAAACCAGACAGCTATGGAGAATCTGTAAAAATCCTCTATCAGACCAAATAGCAGCTTCTTGATTTCTTTAAAAAATGTCTCCTTCTGGGGCACCTGGATGGCTCAGTCGGTTAAGCATCCGACTCTTGGTTTCAGCTCAGGTCATGACCTCACGGTTTCTGAGATGGAGCCCTGTGTCGGGCTGTCTCTTTCTCTCAAAATAAATAGTAAACACTAAAATTTTGTTCAAAAAAAAAATCACCTGATCACACACAAGATCACACTGCTCTCCATAAAGCCTGCCAGGGATTCATTTACACCTAGAATAAAGTGCCAAGCCCTACCCTGACTCACAGGGTCCTCCTGGTCCCAGTTTCCACCCTCATGCTCCATCCTCAGCCCATCATTAGGCTGGATCCCACCTCGCAGCTCCAACACATCTTGCTCCCTCTGCCTGGAGCACTTCTTCTCAGACCTGCCACAGCTGTGCTCCCCATCCCATATCCAGGCCTTTCCTGGCCTGTCAAGTGGAAATAGGCTCCCATACCCTAGAGCAGAAAACAGAATCCTGGTGCCCCCAACTTTCCACACCAGGGAACACTCCTTAATAACCTTCTCTCATGGAGCCCGTGTCTTCCTGCTTTTCCCTTCAGTGTAGATGCACCTGGTTAGCACACTGAGCGGATCTACTTCCGGAACAAAGAAACCTGCCTCTTTTCAAGCTGGTAGGTTCTCTCCAAGTTGACTAAAATGTTGAAAAGTGCTCCCAGACCTCTTAAGGGTCCAAGGACCCTATGTGGGGCTTACCAGCTAGGTGAGTGAAGAAACTGGGAACTAGGACATGTTTAAATAGAGAATATTCCCAGAGAAAGAAGAAAAAAGATGCATTGGGGCCAAAAGGAAGAAGGCAGGATAGTCAGACTGAGGGCTGAACTTCCCTGAACATGGAGGGCGACAGCCTGGGATGGAGCAGAAAGTCACCTGAGGGGGTGTGACGCAAAAACAAGGGCAGTGGAGACGTTACTGAAGAAAAGAAGACTTAGAAATTGAGAGAGTTGGGAGACCCCCGAGGCCTCCCGTTGCTAGAGCTCGCTTTTCTGATGCAAACACAGCAGTGAAGTCAAAGTGGAGAAATGGGGAAAGCTGCACCCTTGCATCAGAGAAGACCCAGGAAAGACTGGCGCTCTGCCCATGAGATGCCAGAACTTCTGCCTGTAAGGCAAGCAGCAATGACAGAATGTACAGAAGTAAAAGCGGACATAACCGATGAACAAGGTTTGTGTCCAAATAAAGTTCACGAGCCTTTATCTACACAATCAGACCCCAACACCTTAAGATTTCAGTAGCTGATTCGGCAGCAAGTCCTGACCCGAACTGCCACAAAGCTATTTAGTCTTTCGCTGGCCGGCTTGGGTGACGTTTCACAGAATGGGTGCGGAATAGGAGCGCGCTGGGATGCTGCTCAGGACCCTGCGGGAGGGCTTCCCGAGCGCACAGGACACGCGTGGTGCTGCTGCTCCGAAACCCGAGAGGCTGCGTGCACCTGCGCAGGGCCGTGGGGTGGCCCCGGGGCCCGTCTGTGCAGGGAGGCCAGCGGGGTTCCCTCCGTACCCGGTCCTTAACCAACAAGAGGACAAAGTGCAGGCGAGGTGGAGGCGGCTCAGCAGCACCTCGAGTTTACTCGCGCACGCATCGATGCGTTCACGCTTCACCCATTCACAGACCGAGCCCACGGGAAAGGTGAGCCCTAGATTCTGAAAACAGGCACTGACTGCAACAAGAGAGGAAAGATATGCACGGTCCTCCGTGAGTGCAGCTATGGGGGCCCGGCTTGGGCTCCTCCGCCACTAGGCCGCACAAAGGACACGCCCTCTATCTTCTCTGCCAGCCACACCTTCTCCCATCGGCCCCGCCCGCAGTGCTTCCGCTTCCGGCCTCGGGGCGGGGCTTCCTGCTGTGGGGGCGGGGTTTCCGGTCGCGAAGACGCTGCCGCTTCCAGGCCGCCGGAGTGGGCGGGGCCCGGAAGCGGCGGCGGCGGCGGCGGCGCGGGGACTGAAAGGGCCGGCCATGGCTGCGAACCTGAGCCGGAACGGGCCGGCGCTGCAAGACGCCTACGTGCGGGTGGTCACCGAGAAGTCCCCGACTGACTGGTGGGCGCCGGGAGGGAGCGGGCCGGGCGGGGGGCAGGAGGCCAGGGGCCACGGGTGCGCTGGGGCTCCCGGTTCAGCCACACCTGCGCCGCTCCCTGTGAGGTGCCCGTCCGCACCGTCGTCACCCGCCGTCCCGCCAGCCCCGCCGTGCGTGGGGGGCCCGCGCCGCCCCAGCTCCCCCCCCTCCGCCGGCCACCATGTTGGCTTCGGCGCCGGGCTGCGGCGGACGGCCGTCCCCACACAAAGGGGATCTCCGCAGCCGTCGGAGGGAGCGTCTCCCCAGCTCCCACTGCAGGGATGAGGCCCTGGGCGGCCGGAAGCCCGTCTGGGAATGGGAGCCTTCCCAGGAGGTCAGGCGTTCGGGTCCCCCGGGCTCTGAGTGTGGATTTCAGAACCTCCCTTTCTCCGAGAATAGTCCTTCTCGTGCTTGAGCCGTGCGGACACGAACGAAACTGCCGGCCACCAGTCTGGAAGGAGACCCCTCCTCATCCGTCCACCTCCTCGTGACAGCTTCCAGTGGGCCGTCAGTGTCCAGTACCCCTCATGCAGTTGCTGGGGTTTTACGGTACCGGCAGCCTTTGTCCGAGGGCTCTGGGGCAGCCTTGGGCGGCAGACCGGGAGTACCGCGCGGTCATTCTCCATCACTTTCCCCTTTGCCTGAACCGTTTTCGCTGACCAGTTTTGAGCACTTCCGGTACTAAGGAAATATGCTGAGTGTGATGAACTAAGGTGACCGGCTTTGGGGAGCCTTTGCTCCTGGCGGGGGCAGGGCCCCCTGGGACAGGCTGCAGCGACAGGCTGGTCTCTGCACCGCCCCGGTGCTGCTTCCCCATCTCTGCTCTTCCTGGTGCCCAACACAGAGCACTTTCCTACCGTGGGCTGTTGTGGCACGGGGAACATTCTATTCTTTCCTCCAGCCCTCAGCCTTCTCGGGGAGAGCTTGGGAACACAAGCTGCCTGGGTCAGCAGAGGCTCTGGGGCAGAGTTGACGTGGGCTCCCTGCCCGGGGCTCGTGCACACTTTTGCAGGGGAGCCAAGCAACTCCTCTGTTTGAAGCACATCTAATTAGTGAGGAAGGGTGTCTGCTAACCGTGGGATTTCTCTGCCTTCGCGGCTTCATTATGCTTAGGAAGTTCACCCGCAAATCATGTACTTCTTTTTAAGCCTAAGAGTTTCTAGATGTCAGCCCCCACCCCACCTCTCTCCTACTCCCAGAGAGCCCTTAGCCCTCTGCTGTGACTCCAGACCCTGCTGACAGTATTGCCAAGTGCCCCCTTTGACATCCATATGAGGCCACCTGACTCTAGACCCCGGAACCATCTTTGCCCCTCTCCAGTCCTGCTCAGCTAGGGTCTTGCTATCTTGTGTGCTCTTAAGGACGTGCTATAGCCCTTGATGACTTACCTAAGGGACTCCTGGGCCTCCCTCTGGCTTCCTTCCAGGTCTCTCTTCATTCTCAGTTTCCACTGGTTTGGGGATGATGTCCCACAGCCCAGTTGGCAGTTCAGGCCTCCCACGCTCCCAGCTTTTCCTTAGGCTTCTCAGAGCTGTCTGCCACCACCCTGCTCTGAAACTTCCCCTCCCCACCTCTCTGTCCCTGAGGAGGGTGCTAAGCCTCTTTCCCCTCACCATGTGACCAGCCAGCCTCTGCTCCCACTGCCACAGCCATTAAGTATCTCAACAGGTACATGTGGTAGACCCCACTCAGCTGAAAAAATACCTAGATTGTGTTACTTCTGTGCATAAACTTGAGCAGCTTCCTGTTTCATGTGAAATAAAGCCCAGACCCCTTACCTCGGCCTGCAGGCCCTGTGCAGCTAGCTCCTGACCCCTCCTGCCACCCCTCCCCCTTACCATACTGGGGCCACACCTGTTTGCCACCGCTGTGGCCTTCTTTCTCTTCCTCAAACATGTGAGCTGGTTCCTCCTTAGAGCCCTCGCTCTTGCCGCTTCTCCTTTCTAGCACCCTCATCATCCCTGGGGGTCTCCCCAGACTTCTCAGCATGGAGAGGCCTTCCTCAATTCCCCAGTCCCTGATGCACTCACACTTTCTGTCTCTTGGGTGACTGTCTCCAGACACATGGTTTTTCTTGTCACCTTTCTCTTCACCAGGAGGAATAGGGCCTGTCTGTCCCTGGTGTAGGGCTACCATGTGCGCTCAGTGCTTGGGTGAGACTGGACTGGGAAGGGCACAGAGTGCTGTGGAGGGTATCAGCAAGAAGAGGCAGGTCACGAAAGGTTTCACATGCAGAGTGGGTGGCATTGGGCTGGGACCCAAAGCTGGGTGGGGTGGGGGGCAGGCATGTCAGCTCCCAATCTTGGATCTTTTTCTTGCTTCCCCAGGTTGTTCTCCTAGATGGAGTCATGTTTGTTGACCTCTTGTACCCACATCACTGCCTGACAGTACATTCTTGACAGTGTGTTTCTTTCTTGTCTCCCATTAGAAGGTGACTTTCATGCTCATGGAAGGGCCTCTTTGGACATATCCGAAGCTTTGTGCCCATCACCACAAGCGGCAGGTTCTCAGTACATGTGTCAGAAGGGATGGTTTGAGTTACAAGGTGCTCAGCGCACCACAGTCCTTGTGCTGTGCACAGGCCAGCATACTGCTTTTCCATGGTGATTTGAAAAAAGGATGGAAGTCAGTTGAATGTGGGAATGTGGGAATCTGGGAACATTCAAGAAGGTGGCTTGGGCTGGAGCCCAAGGTATGGGGGGGTCAAGTTGGAGGGCAGGCAGCAGGCATGGAGCTTGGCTCTTACTAGCTGCTGGGTCGCTTCTTAGGAGAACTGCACTGAGCAGAAGTCTCTGCTCCCCGCAGCGTGTCCAGTGTCCCTGTCTTTTGCAGCCAGGGCTTGGTGGCTTCAAACATCCAGGCTTCTTCCAGGAAGAGGGCTGGCCAGGACTCCGGTCACCAGAATCTGGATGTCCCCCTCCTCCCACATCCTTTCCATTTGTCTGTGTGTTCCATTTAGTGTCTCTCTCCTAGGAGGGGTGTCCCCCACGCCAGCCAGACCTTCTGGATCTGGGTTTCTTTCTTCCGACTTGCTCAGGCTGGGCAGCTCTGCCCGATGCCTTAGCAAGGCCTTGGGGAAGCTGAGTGGAGGCTGATTTGCTTCCTTGTGGACTCTTTACCCCAAAGTCCCTGTCTGGCCAGCCACAGCAGAGCTGTGCTCAGAGCGGGGGAGATAGTGCACAAGACCAGATTTTGCCTCTGACTTGCTGTCTGCTGGGTCAGCATTCCTACCCCAGGTTCCACCAACCTGGAGCTGAGCTCCTGCAGAGTTGGTGTTGATGGCTGAGCTCCGTGCGGACTGTGGAGAAGCCACCTGTTCCAGAACGTTCTCCTTGGGTAACCTTTGTTCTAGTCATGGGACTTTTTATGCCCCACATATAATAAAATCTGCTATATTTTCTCAACGCCTCTGGAGCTCAAGTTTATAAAAACAAATTTTTCCCAGAGTTCTTGTGAATAATTAGTCTTACAGAAAAAGATAGGTGTGGTCTATGGTCACCTGTGGAGAGTTAAGGCTCCTCCGAAAAAAGAATTTGCTTGACTTCATGGTGAGTCATGGCCCATGTGGTTTCTGGGTTTTCCAGAAGAGTCCAAAGCCCAGAGAGATCTGCTCCAGAAACTCTTCAGGCTTTCAGAAGGCGGAGCAGATATGCACAAGGTGTTGGGCGGCATTCCGAAATGCCTCATGTGCTTTTCCTCGGGGGGCTTTGGGTTGAGGAATATGCAGGTATCTTTTATCTTCTCAAATTCACAAACCTGATAGACAAGTGAGTATTTCACACATGAATGTGTGGACAGTTGCCATAAAACTTTCCAGCTTAGGGGCATCTCCAATGGCTTAGTTGGCGGAGTGTAAAACTCTTGATCTCTGGGTTGTGAATTCCACCCCCACGTTGGGCATAGAGCTTCCTTAAAATCTAATCAGACGGTGCCTAGGTGGCTCAGTCAGTTAAGCATCCGACTCTTGGTTTCAGCTCAGGTCACGGTTCATGGGTTTGAGCACCACGTCCGGCCCTGTGCTGACAGTTCAGAGCCTGGTTGGGATTCTCTCTCTTCCTCTCTCTCTGCCCCTCCACCCCACATTTCTCTCAATCTCAAAATAAATAAAAATTTTTATTTTTTTTTATTTATTTATTTTTTTTTAATTTTTTTTTTTTTCAACGTTTATTTATTTTTGGGACAGAGAGAGACAGAGCATGAACGGGGGAGGGGCAGAGAGAGAGGGAGACACAGAATCGGAAACAGGCTCCAGGCTCTGAGCCATCAGCCCAGAGCCCGACGCGGGGCTCGAACTCACGGACCGCGAGATCGTGACCTGGCTGAAGTCGGACGCTTAACCGACTGTGCCACCCAGGCGCCCCAATAAAAATTTTTAAAAAGTCAAACAAATTTTCCAGCATAGGGACACTTGGCTGGCTTAGTCGGTAGAGTGTGTGACTCTTGATCTCTGGGTCATGAGTTCAGGTCACACATTGGGCATAGAGCTTCCTTCAAATCAAGTCAGACAAACAAACTTTACAGCTTAGTTTCCCTCACAGTAGATGGGAAGGCTCCCCATCATAAGGCTCCCCTTCATAAGTTTGTCTCTCAGGATAAGCCCCTGTGGGTGAGAACTAAGAAGGCCATGGCTCTGGGCCAGCCTGGGGCCTGTGTTACTATCATGCTGAGCTCTGGTGGGTGTGGCAAGGGCAGATGGCACCCAGCGCACTGGCTACAGAGCTCACCTGTGTTTTGTTTCAGGGCTCTCTTTACCTATGAGGGTAACAGCAATGACATCCGTGTGGCTGGCACTGGAGGTGAGTATGACCAAGTGAGGGGGCGAGGAGGCGGGTGGGGGAGGAGGGGAGAGAGTGGTAGCCATCAGGGTCCCCAGCCCACACCACAGTAGCACCACCGTTGGGGAGCTGGACACAGCTTTGTTACTCAGCAATGTTCACCAGTGCATTCTCCACTTGCCATACAAGTGCTTCTGGTGGCCTGTTCTAGAAAGCCCCTCCCTTGTGAGGGCTGCTCCCTGACCTTTAGAAGGACCGCTGCTGGCCGTGCTCTCACATGCACTGTGATGCCTCAGGTGGTGGAGAAGTGCAGGGTTCAGTAGCCTGCATTTCCTACCACCGCCTCCACTGGGACTCACAGGGCTCTGCTGTGCATACTCCAAGTAGGGGCTCAGGGCTGTCCCAGGTCTCTGTGGCCCTATAGCTAAAGTACCTGACCCAGCTCCTCACTAGCTGATAAGGACCACAGCCTCAGTGTCAGGAGAATGGCTGAGGATGGCTCCTGTGCCCTCATCACCCATCCCCTTACCTTCACTTGGAGGATCTAAGCACTGAGCCTGAGCGTGACTGAAGGACGTTCCCACCTGCTTGGGACCCTCTTGGTGGCCTGGGGGTCTGAGCAGACTCATGGGTAGGGCAGGTGACTCCCAGCAGGCCTATTCCAGGGCCCTCAGTAGGTCCAGGCAATGGTAAAATTGTTGCAGAGATCCTCCATTTGGAAGCCTGATGCCCAGTTTGTAACAAAAATGACGATTTTACTTACAGAATTACCCGTGGGTTTTATAGGAATGGTTTTTAGACTGGCGTATGTAAAAACTCACCTGGGGTCCTCGGGGCACCTGGGTGGCTCAGTTGGTTGAGTGTCCAACTTCAGCTCAGGTCATGATCTCACAGCTCGTGGGTTTAAGCCCTGCATGAGCTCGCCACTGTCGGCGCAGAGCCTGCCTGGGATCTTCTGTCCCCCTCTAAGCTGCTTCCCTGCTTCCACTCTCTCTCTCAAAAATAAATCTTACAAAAAAAAAAAAAAAAAAACACCTGGGGTCCTTGTCACAAATGCAGATCCTGGGTCCCACCCAGCTCCAGTGAGTTAGCTCCTGTGAGTTGGCACAGGAATCCAATTTTGATGTAGGCGACACTGAGAACCCCTGGTTTAGAGCCATTTGGGTTTGGTCTCCTGGCGGACAGTGTGCCAGGGCAGGCAGCAGGTGCGGGACACCTCACTTCCCTGTGACCTGCTGCAGAGGGAGGCCTGGAGGAGATGGTGGAGGAACTCAACAGCGGGAAGGTGATGTACGGCTTCTGCAGGGTGAAGGACCCCAACTCCGGCCTGCCCAAATTTGTCCTCATCAACTGGGTATGTGGAACTGGCGGGCTCTCGGTTCTCATCCAGGTGCGACCCAGAAGAACTCCCTTTCCTTCTCCTCCTCTGCCATTCACGATTGGAGCAGAGAAGGACTTGACTTCAGGGCAGCTCGGAGGTGGTGAAGGAACACACCAGTAGATTAAGTCATTGTGGCCCAATGGGGGCCTGGCTAGCGTAGAATTCCCAGTGCCTCCCCCCCAAGCCCAGGATTATTCCTACAAAATGGAGTACAAACAATCGCAGGACCCCCTTGCCTGTGTCCCCTTCAGAGTAGTCATCCTGAGGGAGCAGGGGGCCTGGAGAAGGCTCTGAGAACCCAGGACTGGTGGGTGGGACTAGAAAATTCTGAGCCAACCCCCTGCCCATGGAAGCTGGTGGTCATCCTGCCACAAGAACCTCCTTGACTTGGAGGTGTGGGCCTTGCCTTATCCTCTGCTTTAGGGTCCCAGCTCTGTCTTTGCTGGGACACACAGGGATGCTGCTGAGCCCCCAGGGAGGGATTGGTGAGTCATGCTGGGTGTGTTGTGTTGCAGACAGGCGAGGGTGTGAACGACGTACGGAAGGGAGCATGCGCCAACCACGTCAGCACCATGGCCAGCTTTCTGAAGGTGAGGGCTGTTCCCTGAGGGCCTCACAGAGTTTGCCAGGCCCCCAGGCTCCTGGGTGTGCATGAGCAGGAGTTGCAGCCAGAGCTGGAATTGTGTCCCACGCCCCAGTACTCTGTCTGGACTTGAGGGTGTGACCCGAGGCTGCCGTGCTCTTGCTCAGCAGGTGCGTGGGAGGCCACACTGCGGCCAGAGCCACTAGCAGGCTGGCTTCAGTGGGGAGGAAGGGTGAATGACTGTCCTTTCTGAGCTCAGGAGGAACAGGCTGGAGCTGGTCCTGGGGCAGGGCAGGGCCTTGGGTTCCCTTAGTTTGTCAGTGTGGTCAGGATCTGGAGGAGAACAGTTGTGTATGCCCAGCCGCCTCAGCACGCACATTCCCTTTGATGGCTCCTCTCCAGCCTGTCCCCACATGTATTTATGTCCGTCCTTGTAGCAGAACCTCCTTCAGTGCCAGAAGCATTTGTTGTTTGCTTGTTGGGTAACTTTTTGCATTTCTTGGTTACCGGCAAAGAGACTCAGGACTTTGATTTCTGGTTCTGCCAGTGCTTCTCCAGGTATGCCTCACTTTCTTTTCTAGGAGCTGAAAGAAAGAGAGGATCCCAAGCTTATTAGGTGTTTACTAACAGTGAGTGAGGTCATGGATCTGACTTCTCAAGAAGTCGGTGGCTTGCTTTTTGTAGAAAATGAGTTTCCAGATTCTTTTTAAAGTTTGTTTTTGCTCATGAGAAAGGAGCTCTTTAACACCTGGGCCTGCAGCAGAGAGCGTGCCGTACACATAACAAGCCATAGACAGTGCTGCAGAGGGCAAAGACCTCGTGCCCGCACTGGACAAGTACAAGTTTGCCTCAAGGTGGTTTGTGGGCCATGAGCAGAGTGTGTCTAGGTGCCCAGCAGGGTTCCCTGCCCTTGAGCCTGGGTGGCAGTTGTCTGAGCTGTGTGGACTGCAGTGTGCATCCTGTCCTCTCCTGGAGCTACACCTCCTGACCGCTCTCCTGCTGCAGGGGGCCCATGTGACGATCAATGCTAGGGCCGAGGAGGACGTGGAGCCTGAGTGCATCATGCAGAAGGTGGCCAGAGCCTCCGGTGCCAACTATGCCTTCCACAGGGAGAGCGGCCGTTTCCAGGACATGGGCCCCCAGGCCCCCGTGGTGAGTGCTGCCTGGGCGGGCGGCAGGGCAGGGGCAGGTCAGGAGTGTGCAGTTACCCTGTCCCACCTGGCTGCACCCGCCCTGGGTGGTTTATCCCTCACAGGGCTGGGCTCCTGGCTACTTGGCTTCCGGCCCCGGAGCCAGATGAAGGTGCAGATGGCCGACAGAAGTGGGAGCTGCCCCCCCGGTGGGGCAGGTGCTAGTGGGCATGAGGAGCAGCCCTCCACCCTGTCTGGTCCCACCAGCTGTTTGGAGCCTCTCTGCAGGGACAGTGTAGTCACCCTCGAGGCCACAGCACCGGTGTGTCCTGCACAGCCCTGGGTGGGGGGCACCGTGGAGGAATGTAAGGCAGTGGATGGGCAGACACCTGCTGGCCTGTAGTCCTAGTGCCAGGTGGGGGGGGGTCCAGTCCCCCGATGCACAGCCGGAGTCTGTGGAGATTCCCGGGCACCGCCCAGTGCAGTCAGCTATCTGTGTCTGGTGGACCAGCCTCCTAGAAATGGCCAGAGGCCGGTCTCAGAACCTCCTTGGCCTCCATCACAGGGGTCTGGTGCAGCCAGAGACCTCCTCAGTGTTGCCTGGGGTTGAGAGCTTCCTTGCTTGGTGGTTTCCTAGGGCCATTGGGCTGTCTTGGTTCTGGTCTCCTTGAGAGGCCCAGGGCCAGCGCCCCTGCCCTGCCAGGCACCATCCTGAAGGTTGTTGCTCATGTTCTGTGGGCGGTCCAGTGGGGATCCCTCTGTCCTCTGCAGGGCTCCGTGTACCAGAAGACCAATGCCATGTCTGAGATCAAAAAGGTTGGCAAAGACAGCTTCTGGGCCAAAGCAGAGGTGAGTGCCCTTCTCAGAGATTAAGTGTGCCTTCCTCTCTGTCCCTTGGTTTTTCTCACAGTGAACCCCTGGGACACACGTTCCTGTTTGCACCCGTTCATAGGCTGTCAGACTGGGCTGAGGGAGTTAAGTGACAGGGCCCGAGGGCACTCACCTGCACCCCTGCACGCAGGCCACAGGCCCCCAACACCCCAGGCGGCACTCGCAAGAATGCCAGGGTGGACTCAGAGAGGGGGCAGGTCTGCCTGCGGCGCGGGGGCTGAGTGGGCCGCGGGCACTGTTCTCTCCGCAGAAGGAGGAGGAGAACCGCAAGCGAGAGGAGAAGCGGCGGGCAGAGGAGGAGCGGCAGCAGCTGGAGCAGGAACGCCGGGAACGGGAGCTGCGTGAGGCCGCCCGCAGGGAGCAGCGCTATCGGGAGGAGCAGGGCAGCGAGGCCGCGCCCCAGAGGTGAGGGCCCAGAGGGCGGGCAGAGGGAGGGTCCTAAGCAGGCAGCCGGGCTGCAGCTCCTCCCTGTGCCCCTCCCAGCAGGACATGTGAGCAGCCAGAAGTGGTTTTGGGGAGCAGACAGGAGCAGGTGAGACTTGTTTGTCCCGTGATGCGGGGGTCTCCGGGAGGGTCCCGTGGCCGGCTGGGCAGAGTGGAGCCTGGAGCGCGTGTGGGTGTGTCTCGGTGGTGGTGGAAACAAGCTCAAAGGGCAGAAGTTGTTGTCCAAGACGAGGCCTGGGAGCCCCTCCCAAAGCACCTGGGCCCATGCTCACTGCCAGGTGCTCACACCCTTCCCCCCTCCCCCCACCCCCCAGGACCCTGGCAGTCCACAGCCAGCACATCCACGGGACATTTTCAAACAGAAGGAGAGGGCCCTGTCTACCACATCCATCTCCAGCCCCCAGCCAGGTAAGCCTACCCTCTGGGCCTAGCCCTGAGGTAGAGGCCGGCCGAGGGGTCCTGGGGTCCCAGTACAGGGTTCCCTGAGGTGACAGATGTGTCAGAGTATGACAGACACACATGAGCAGGGAGAGCCCGTGCTCATGAGAGTGGCTTCTGAGAGGGGAGCCTGGGCGTCAGGGGTCCCTTGCCCGCCCTCAGCCTCGTCCCACAGCGACCTGGAAGGGCAGGGCCACGTGTGGCTTCAGAGGGGAGACCCTCCAGCCTGGCCCCGTAAACTTGTAGTGCAGCTCGCACATTGGCTCAGAGCTGGCCCCAGGAGCCTCTGTCACCTGCTCTCTGGCCCCCAGGGAAACAGGACTGCTCTGTGCGTGTGCGTGTGTGTGTGTGCGCGCACCGTGGTGTTTCTGTAGTTGCTCTATGTCCCCATTCACTCTGCGTGACAGCCACTGTTCCAGGACAGGTCCGCCAGCACAGGGCCCAGAAACGGTGGAGACTGCCTGTTCTTCCCATTTGTCAGCTCTCATGCGTGTGTCTTTGGTCTGCAGGCAAACTGCGGAGCCCCTTCCTGCAGAAGCAGCTTACCCAGCCAGAGACCCACCTCAGCAGAGAGCCCGCCCAGGCCACTTCAGGGCCCAGGCCAGGCAAGGCACTTAGCCTCCCCATGGGAGGCTGGGCATGTGGGCATGGTAGGGACAAGGAGGTGTCCTCCGCTTCCTGGGCTCAGAGCGGGCTGCGCCCTCCTGTGCAGGTCTCTGTGAGGAGCCGGTGCTCAGCACGCCACCGTGTCCGGTGCAGGCAGAAGAGGAGGAAGCTGTGTATGAGGAGCCCCCAGAGCAGGAGTCCCTCTATGAGGAGCCCCCAATGGTGGGTCCCTTGAGTGGGGCGGGGCGTGGCTGTGAGGGGGCCCAGAAACACCCTCCTCAGCCATACCACTCGTGGGACGCCTGACTTTGTAACGGTTCACTACGTGCGGATTATCTTGTTTCGTCTCGGAGCAGCCCTGTGCGAGGAATTGTCTGGCACACTTTGCCGTGTGGGAGGCCCTGCGTTGGGGAGCATCGTTGGGGTGGTGGGGCGGCGGCAGCCCCCGCCCTCTGTGTGCGAGCTGGTAACTAGGACCCCAGGTTCCTCTTCTCTCCGTCCGCGGGCAGGTGCAGCAGCAAGATGCCGGCTCTGAGCACGTGGACCACTACCCAGGGCTGAGCGGGAAGGGGCTCTGTGCCCGGGCCCTGTACGACTACCAGGCAGGTAATGTGCTCAGACCACAGGGCCCCACGTCAGGAGACAGGCTTTGGGGGCTCCCTTGGGGGGCAGAAGGGTGAGGATGGGGTGGATGCCCACACAACCCGGGCCTTCACGTGCCCTCTGGGCAGCTGCCCAACGTCTGTTGGTGTGAATCCCTGCTGCCAGCGCCGCGCTGAGCCTGAAGGTGTGACCAGAGGGCTGGGTACACCCTGGACGCTGGGCCCCCAGCGAGTCTGGGTGGAGGCCTTGGGAGGCGGGCTGCCGTGTGCTGTCAGGACAGGTGAAGGCCTGGCTGCCAGGCCCCCAGCTCCAGTGCGGCCTCCGGCTCACCCTCCGGCTCACCTTCCCACAGCCGACGACACAGAGATCTCCTTCGACCCCGAAAATCTCATCACGGGCATCGAGGTGATTGACGAGGGCTGGTGGCGCGGCTACGGGCCTGACGGCCACTTTGGCATGTTTCCCGCCAACTACGTGGAGCTCATTGAGTGAGGACCCCCCCACCGCTGGCCGCTCCGAGGCTGTCCTTCCCTTCCCCACCCAGGCGTGCTTTCCTTCTTACCGGGGGACGTGGCGTGTGTGGCTCAAGAGCCGCTCGGCAGTCCTCCAAGAATGGGACCCCCAGAGAAGATGAGCCCTCGGGCTCCCGCAGACGCCTCAATGCAGCTGATTCCCAACACCTGCTTCTGGCAGCTCCTGGCCCACCCCTGCCCCTGCCCCACCAGCCTTGCCTTTGACCCCCACGGAGGACACTGAGCCAAGCCCTGCTCATGGCCAGCCCCTCAGTGACCTGTGCCTGAGGAGAGTGGCACTGCTGAGCCGGGCGGTCTGAGCAGGGGCATTTCCTTATCTCCTCTTCCTCTTGGCTCTGAAGAGTGGTGGTTACAGCTGTTAGTGACCCTCAGGAACAGTGAACTTAAGAGTTTATGACCAAAGTCTCGGGTCATGACAGTTTGGGCAGCGTCAGATCACCCTTCCGGACCCTGCCCTGTGTCCCCAGTTCTGTCCCTCTGCCGGGGCTGAGCACGCCCCCCGCCCCCGAGTGTATGAAGGAAGGGATGGGAGCGTCCTTCTGTGTACCACACCCCCCACAATGGTCCCAGCCTGTGCCTGCTGTCCCGCCCCAGGTGCCCTAGGCCTGTCTGCTTTCAGATGAGAATTGCCCCATGCAGGCCCCAGTTGTGACCCGCCCTGCTGTGGCCTGAATGCCCCCGTGTGGAAACAGACCCCTTCCTGGGTGTCTGTGGGACGCGTGTACAGGTGTGTGTGTGTGCACGTGCACCCTCAGACCTCAGGCCAGACAGCCACCTGGGAGAGGCATAAACATGAAGCTGTGACCACAGTCAGCCTCTTGGATTTCAGTTCTCTGGGAGGGGCTGAGGGCCTCCCTCCCTACCCTGGGGACCCTCTGCCCATGCAGGACCAAACCTGTGTGCACGTGTGCATGGAATGAGGTGCCTGGCACCCCCCGAATGTTACAGATTACGGTTCTTCATGCTCTGGCAGGTGCTGGGTGGAAGCAGCTTGGGGCACTAAGGGGATCGTTGTCCCATCTCGTCTGTCTCCGGCTGAGCTTCAGGCAGGCCTTACCACATCCCAATTTCTCCACCATGAAGCCAGCATGGCCCAACCAGCTTCGGAGGCTCCTTGAGTCAGGGTCACACGGCTCTGAGGCCAGCTGTGGGCTTGTCCTAAGACACTGGGACACCTTGGAGGTGGGGCTTGGTCCCTGGGGCTGCAGGGACAGCAGAGGACACCCTGTCTGCGGGAAGGTGGCCATGAAGTGATGCTGTCCTGGCTGCAGTCCCTGCTCATCCTGGGCACAGCTTGGTCACCCCAGGCACCCGGATCCTAAAGCAAAGTCACCAAGTGGCTGTTTCGGTTTTTAGGGTCACCATAGGGGGCTTGTTAGAAGTTACCTGATAGCCCAGATTGGGGAGCGGACTCCTGCCCCTGGCTCCTGGGGCCCTTGCACCTAAACGGGGGTGGGCAGGGCAGGTGGCAGGGGCCTGGCCGGGGCCAAGTGCCCTGGGGCAGGGTTTGTGGAACCCCCAGCTGGAGGCCTTAGGAGCCAGGCGTCCAGAGCCACACTGGACTCAGGTGGTGGGAGGAGGTGCCTTTATTGCCGAAAGCCCACCCCTCACTTGGCCTTGCCCTGGGCAGCCACAGCCTCCATGGCTTTCCGCACAGTTTCTTCATCACCCAGGAACCGCATGGGCTTGGTGGGCTTCAGTGCCTGGTCCAGCTCGTACACGATGGGGATCCCCGTGGGCAGGTTCAGCTCCATGATGGCCTGGTCTGACATCCCTGGACCGGGGGAACAGGGTCCTTAGTCCCTGCTGGCCTGTGCCAGGCAGCTGCCTGCTCTCGCATTCAGCTGGCCCCATGACCTTTATGGGCCACAGAGCTGGGTCAGCCAGGCGTCAACCCTCCTGCCCCCACAGTAAGCCACAGAAAAGGGGTTGGGGAAGGTCAAGCCAGAAGTCAGGGACGGAGTGCCCTACAGAGTAGCTGTGGTGAGCCAGGACCTTGCACCCCCAGCCTGGAGTTGCTGTTGACCTGGGACAGTGCCATTGGGCTCCTCCAGCCAGATCGATGGATGTTTGGCTTCTAGGACATTCTAAATTCTAGATGTCAGGAGCAGGGGTGCTCCTGACACATGTGCTTGGAGAGACAGTGAGAAGGGCCTCCCATGGCCAAGGTGGAGGGAGGCCCTGCTGGGTGGAAAGGGCAAGGGTTCCCAAGGAAACCTGACCCTGCCTGCCTCCACAGCCCCTGGCCTGGAATAGCAGCTCGACCTTTGCAATTCCTGACACCCCGCCCCCTCAGTGTGACTGAAGAAAATGTTCTCCAGGCAATGGAAAGCTGAGGCCTCTATCCTGCCCTCCCAGATGGGGCCCTTGGAAGGGAGGGGACAGGAGGGTCTTCCCACCATGTGAGGACCCAGCATCCTGGGGAGAGGGGCTGGGGCTGGCCAGGCCTCAGGGGCCTCTCTGTGCTCTGGCCAGCTGCCCACCCGACCCCCAAAGCAGGAGGTTTGGAACCCCACACCCTGCCTGCCTTCTTCCCCTTTCCACAATCCCCACAAGCATGAAGTCCATTTGAATGCTAATTTAAACTCCTGAGGATCTGTGCAACTGTCTAAGGTAGTATCGGGGGGCTCGGTGGAGACACATGCGTGTAGGGGTGGGGGGAACCCAGCTACGCGCCAGGCGGCTAGGACTGCTGCACACCCTGCACCCTTCTTTTGACTGGTTTTACTTTTGCCTGGCATGGGTGTGAGCTGGGGCTCTGCCCTGGGCTTCATGTCCAACTGCAGGCAGTACTGGGAGGAGCCCCAAGAGCCCCCCGCCAACCCCAGAGAGGGTGGTTGAGACCCAACAAGTGAAGTGACTTGACCAGGGTCACAATAAATGTGCAGCCAGACGGCCCTGCCTTTGCCCAGCTGGGTGTCCTTGGGCATGGCCTTGTCTCTAGCCCAGGCTTGTGTCTAGGAAGCCAGCCCCGCCCCAGGCCTGTGACCCCTGTGTAGGGCTTGGGCCTGGGTCAGTGGTGGCAGATGTTTTCACCCACAGTCTTCAGAAGGAAACTCACTGTACACAAGCAAGTGAAACATTTTACAAAGTGGGTTTTTTTGTAAGTGGTTTCTCAACCTCAGTTCAACTCGTTTGAAACCCCCACCCTGCAGGCTCCTGTCTGCACAGCTGCCTCCATCATGCAGGGGGTACTTGGCTAACGTGAGAAGTTGGGGCCCGAATGGTTCAAAGGTACGTAACCCCCCCCACCTCCGTGCACATCCCACAAGGTAGTCCTCACCTTCCAGATGTTTGACGATGCCCCGCAGGCTGTTCCCGTGGGCGGCGATGAGCACTCTCTTGCCAGCCTTGATCTGGGGGGCGATCTCCTCGTTCCAGAAGGGGAGGGCCCGGGCGATGGTGTCCTTCAGGCTCTCACACGTAGGCAGCTCCCCGGGCTTCAGGCCTGCATACCGCCGCTCCTGGGGACATCCACACTGCTGTTTTGTCCCCAGAAAGCCAGACCCCAGACCCCAGCTGCCATCCCCGGGGGCCCCTTCCCTAGACCTGCCCCTGGTGCTCCAAGCAGCCCACCTTGCTGATGGAGCTGTAGTAGGGGTGCTTCTCGTCCATGGGGGGCGGCGGGATGTCGAAGGAACGCCTCCAGATCTTCACCTGCTCCTCGCCGTGCTTGGCGGCTGTCTCTGCCTTGTTGAGGCCTGTGAGGCCCCCGTAGTGCCTCTCGTTGAGGCGCCAGGTGCGCACCACGGGCAGCCACATCTGGTCTGTGCCGTCCAGGATGGTCCAGAGGGTGCGGATGGCTCGCTTCAGCACCGACGTGTAGCAGATGTCAAACTCCATCTTGGCGTCCCTGATGGCCTCTGCGCCCTTCTTGGCCTCCTGGGCCCCCTTCTCACTCAGCTCTGCATCGAACCAGCCACAGAAGCGGTTCTCCTGGTTCCAGGTGCTCTCACCGTGCCGAACCATCACGAGGCGGTGGGTGGACATGGCTGTGGTGTTGGGGAGCGTGGCAGGCTCCGGACAGGGACAGCCGCCTCCCAGGTGCACCCAGTTTTATAACAGTCTGTCCCCAGCCCCCACCCTGGCCAACTGCCAGTCAGCATTCCAGGCCTGACGGGCAGCGGCAGGTGGCCAGTAGCAAAGCCTGGGGGGAGGGCAGGCACAGAGCCAGACTTAAAATAGCCCCACCAACCAGGGCCCCTGGGCTGGGTGGGGCTGCTGAGCAGGACCCAGCGTGCAGGGCACAAGTCAGGGCCCTTGACAAGCCTGAGGAGGGGGAGGAGGGCTGGCAGGAGTAGAGGAGGTCCCAGAGCAAGACTTCTCTGTCCCAGGGGGGCCGACACTCAGGCCGAGGCACAGTGAATCCCCACCTGCTTTCTCCTGGTCCTCGTTAACACAAGTGGGGACATGCCTGCATCTCAGTGAGAAACTGACCCGTGTAAAGGGGAGCCAGGAGCTGTGTGCACCCATGCGCCTGAGTGTGTACACACGTGTGCGGGCACATGTGCATGCCTGCTGTGCGTTGCATGTACACACATGTGCTCGTATCTGGTGCTTGTTGCGTGTACGTGTATGTGCATGTAAAGTGCCAGAAATCCCTTCCCCTGGTGGCTCGACTCTGCTCACCCGGAAGTGGGGGCCACATACAGTCTTTCCTTAGGGGTCCTGGACCCCCTCCCCAGGTCCTGCTGCTCTGACAGGCCCTGCCCTCAGAGGAAGGCCTGCAGGAGCCTGTGACTGATGGCTGGACTGGGAGGGGCTGTGACATAATTTCCACAAGTCCCCTCAAGGGAGGGGGGAGAGGTAGTGAAAGGTCAGGTCGCTGTGGGCAGAGCCAGGGAACCGGTGGGGACCGAAGCCCTGGGGAGAGAGGTCTGGCCCTGCAGGGAGAGCAGCAGGCAGCAGTGTGGGCAACAGGCTGAGGCCAAGCAGGCAGAGCTGTTTCCAAGACAACCCCAGGGGAGGGGAGGCCAGAAGGAAAAAGAGGGTGCCTTTGTTTCCTCTTGGGCCCCTCTGTCAAGCTCTGGTGCACACCTGCCACCCCTCCCACCCGCTGCCATCACCAAAGCCAGGCTCACCCCTCCCCACTGAAACCACCTTTAAGGAGAAGGAAATCCAAGAGTCATGCTCCCCAGGGATCCCAGAACCAGAGACACTGGTTGCCGGGTTCATGCCCAGCTAAGCAAGAGTGCCCAGAAATGGGCTGAGGTTGGTGCTGGGGGGTCTGCCTGAGACTTCTTCTGCATTCTGATTTCGGGAGACGAAGGCCACTGGGGCGGGGGCTGCACCGTCATGAGGGAGGCTGTCCAGGGTCCCCTTCCTCCCCACCACTGCTGCAGTGACCACACCCTCACCCTATCATGCTTCTGAAAATGGAAAAGGGTGAGCGGGAGGCCAGCAGAGGGTCAGCTACTACACTGAGACTTGGCCCTGACATTCTTCCCTCCAGCCCTGCTGTCCACTCAAGGGAGAGCCTCCCAGCTCTGGGTTCCTAACATGGAGGCCGCACACCCACTCCACCGATTGCAAGTGGAGGTCACCGTCCCCCTCCTGACGGTGCCACACACAGGCTCTGCCACTCCAGCTCTACCCCCCTTAAAGCCACCTCTCCTATGCATGGTCTACTCTTTGCCCCCTTGACCACTGACCAGGCCCTGGGATGCCCCAGCAGGGCCCAGGCAGAACGGTGCAAGCAGCTGTTCTAGTTTGTCCTAGCGTCTAGGGATGAGTAAAAAGGGCATAGGGAGAGATGGGGGGGCCGGGGGAGGGAGGGGTGGGGGATAGAGGAGGGGTAGAGACAGCCCCTTGCAGGTGCAGCAGGAGGCAAAGGGCTCAGCCATGAGTTTTGGGGGACAGTGTTCCAGGCAGAGGGGCCAGCAAGGAACCGGTCCCCACCGGAGAACACACAGGTGTGTGGCAGGGGGGTATGAGGGTTTGGGCCCTGCGTCCTGACACGGGCCACTGGAGAGTTTGAAGCATGGTCGTATTTTAACGTCACTGCAGCGGTAAGAAGAAGCTGTTTGGAGACAGCCCAGCCGGGGCCCTGGTAGAGGAGCCGGCCTGACCTGGGCGCAGATGGGCGCTGAGAGGCTGTGGGACTGGGCAGGCGCTGGGTCTCGCTGCCCCCCCCCCTCCCGCCTGGCCCCCCGAGGGAGGAGCACAGAGAGGGGCGGGGCTTGTGCCCCGATGAGCTCGGACCAGAGCGTCCAGGGTCCAGGCCTCTGTGCGCCAGTGCCGGCCCGATTCGGACCCACTCCACAAGCACAAGTCCATGCGTCTGCGGTGCACGGGCGGCTCAAGCGCTGGGGGTGCTGCAGGGGGCAAGCGAGGCACGGCCCGAGGGGCCTGCAGCTCAGTGAGCGGACACTGGCGGCACCACGTCTGGCCTGGCCGTTGGGTGGTGACGAGGCCTCAGACAAGGGAGCGAGGGGGCTGCTGTCTCCACAGGGTGGTCCTGGGGAGGTGGAGGGAGCATCCTGAGCACAGCTTGAGTCCTCGGCAGACAGAGGCAGAGAGCAAACGTGGGGGCGGGCAGGGAGAAGGAGCAGGCAGGTGATGCAAGGAGATGGGATGGGAAGTTCCACGAAACAGCAGTGACTTCATCAGTTTCATTTCCAGGCTTGCCCAGCTGGCAGTGCGCCCCAGTATGCAAGGAAAGCGCTCCGGAGAATCCCTCTGGTCTGAGTAGCTGAAATGAAGCCTCTGAGGGTCAGGGGTGGGGCGATCCCTCCCTTGTCCCCTTCCTCCCCACCAAAGCTCCTGAGTAATAATGTGCAGGTGGTATAGTTATGGCAGCGCCCCTCCAAGCAGGCTGCCCTCCAACCAGAGGCGTGTGCGCAGCTACTCGGCCCTGTGCAGCAGGGTGGGGAAACTGAGGCCCCAGGGAGCTGTGAAGTAGCAGGGCAGGCTTGCAGAGGAAGGAGATCAGGTGAGTGGTCCAGTGTAGTTCCTGGCTGTCTGATGAGTGCACCTGTGGGGTCTGACTGCAGACACACACCACCACAGGTCCTACGCCAACCACTGTCTGCACAGACACAGCACGGACCAACTAGTAACACTGCACACAGCCAATGGATGCAAGAAGACGGGGCAGAAGGCAGGTAGTCTAACACCTGCCAGAGCAATACACTCCGCGTTCTCCCTGTGATTTAAATAAGACCCAGACTCTCGTGGTACTGTTCAAAATATCTAGGACACCTTTGCACATGGTTGTCCAGTTTTCCCAACACCATTTATTGCAGAGAAAATCCTGCCCCCATGGTATATTCTTGGTCCTTCATCATAAACGAGTTGGCCATGATGTGTGGGTTTATCTCTGGGTTCTCTATTCTGTTCCATTGGTCTATGTGTCTGTTTTTATGCCAATAATAGTGTTTCTGATTACTTATGGCTCTGTAGTATAGTTTGAAATCAGGGAGCATGATGCCTCCAGCTTTGTTCTTTTTTCTCAGGATTGCTTTGCTATCCATGGTCTTTTGTGATTCTATATAAATTTTAGAACAATTTTTTCTATTTTGAGAAAAATGCCTTTGGAACTTTGATAGAGGCTTCATTGAATCTGTAGATTGCCTTTTTAAAAAATGTTTATTGGGGCACCTTGGGTGGCTCAGTTAGTTACGCATCCAGCTTTGGCTCAGGTCATGAACTCGCAGTTTATGGGTTTGAGCCCTGTGTTGGATTCTGTGCTGACAGCTCAGAGCCTGGAGCCTCCTCCAGATTCTGTGTCTCCCTCTCTCTCTGCCCCTCCTCTGCTTATGCTCTCTCTTTCTCTCTCTCTCTCTCTCTCTCTCTCTGTGTGTGTGTGTGTGTGTGTGTGTGTGTGTGTGTGTCTCAAAAATAAGAGCACCCTCGAGCAAATGGGGGAGAGGCAGGGAGAGAGAATCCCAAGCAGGCTCAACACAGGGCTTGATCTCATGACCGAGAGATCATGACTTGACTGTTATCAAGAGTCAGATGCTTAACCAACTGAACCACCCAGGAGCTCCTGTAGATTGCTTTAGATGATGTGGATATTTTAACAATATTAATTCTTCCAGCCCATGAGCATGGAATATCCTTCCATTTGTGTGTCTTCAATTTCTTTCATCAGTATCTTTTAGTGTACAGATCTCTCACTTCCTCGGTTAGATTTACTCCTAGGTCGTTTATTATTTTTTGATGCAATTACACATGGGATTGTTAATTTCTCTGATAGTTGATTGTTAGTGCATAGAAATACAACTGATCTCTGTGTATTGATTTTGCTTCCTGCAACTTTACTGAATCCATTTATTAGTTCTAACAGTTTGGAGGGTTTTTTTTGTCATCCCTTTAATGTTTTCCATATATAAGATCATATCATCTCCAAATAGAGGAAGTTTTACTTCTTCTTTTACCAATTGGATGCCTTTCATTTCTTTTTCTTGCCTGATTGCTGTGGCTATGACCTCTAGTACTACTTTGAACAAAAGTGGTGAGAGTGGGTATTCATGTCTTATTCCTGATCTTAACAGGAAAAGCTTTTCTCTGTTAGGAGTAATTAGCTGTGAGCTTATCATATATGGCCTTCACTGTACTGAGATATGTTCCCTCTATATGCATTTTGTTGAGGGTTTTTTAAATCCTAAATCAATGTTAAGTTTTGTCAAATCCTTTTCCTTCATTTATTGAGATGATCATAATTTTTGTCCTTCATTGTATTCGTGTGGTGGATCACACTGGCTGATTTGTGGGTGCTGAGTTATCCTTGCATCCCTAGGTTAACTCCCACTTGACTCTGGTGTATGACCCTTTTAATGCATTGTTAAATTCAGTTTGCTAATATTTTGTTGAGGATTTTTGCATCCATGTCATCAAGGATAGTTAAGTGTAATTTTTCTTTCCTTAGAGTGTCTTTGTCTGGTTTTAGCATCAGGGTAAAGCTGACCTTATAAAATAAGTTTGAAATTGTTCCTTCCTGTTGTAGTTTTTGGGATAGTTGGAGAAGAATTGGTGTTAATTTTTCTTTAACTGTTTGGTAGAAGCACCAGGACGGTCTGGTCCTGAAATCCTTGTTAGGAGGTTTTTGATTACCAATCTGTTTATTAGTAATTGGTCTGTCCAGATTTTCTGTTTCTTCATGACTCAGTCTTGGTAGGTTGTATGTTTCTAAGAATTTACTCATTTCTTCTAGCTGACCCAGTTTGCTGGTGTTAGTCATCCTTTGTGATCCTTTGTATTTGCATGGTATTAGTTGTAACGTCATTTCTTTCATTTATAATTTTGAGTCCTTTTTTTTTATTAGTGTAAGTAGCTGATTTGTCTATTTTATCTTTTTTTTAAAAAATCTCTTAGTTTTGTTGATCTTTTCTATTATCTCTTTAGACTCTATTTCTACTCTGATCTTTTTATTCCTGTCCTTCTACTAATTTGGGGCTTTTTTTCTAGTCCCTTGAAGTGTAAAGATAGGTCGTTTATTTGAGCTTTTTCTTAATGTAGGCGTTTAATGCTATAAGCTTCCCTCTTAAAACTGCTTTTATAGGGGCGCCTGGGTGGCTCAGTTGGTTAAGCATCCGACTTTGGCTCAGGTCATGATCTCATGGTCCAGGAGTTCGAGCCCCGTGTCGGGCTCTGTGCTGACAGCTCAGAGCCTGGAGCCTGTTTCAGATTCTGTGTCTCCCTCTCTCTCTGACCCTTCTCCGTTCATGCTCTGTCTCTCCCTGTCTCAAAAATAAATAAATGTTTAAAAAAAATTTTTTTAACTGCTTTTACTGCATCTGATAGGTTTTGGTATGTTGTATTTCCATTTTATTTGTTTCAAGATATATTTTGTCTTTTTCTTTTTTGACCACTGGTTGTTTAGAAGTGTGTTGTTTAATCTCTACATGTTGTGAACTTTCCAAGTTTCTTCTTGTAATTGATTTCTAGTTTCATATCATTATGATCAGAAAAGATGTTTGATAGGACTTCAATCTTCTTGAATTTATTAAGGCCTGTTTTGTGGATATTCTCTATCCTGGAGAATGCCCCATGTGTATTCTGCTGCTGGATGAACTATTGTGTAGATGTCTGTCAGGTCCATCTGGTCTAATGCATAGTTAAGTCTTCTTATTTTCTGTCCATTACTGAAAACGGGGTCTTGAAGTTTGCTGTTACTGTATTCCTGTCTATTTCTCTCATCAGGTCTGTTACTGTTTGCTTTATATATTTAGGTGCTCCTATGTTGTGTACAACAGTAATTTTAAATTTTTATTTTATCCTCTTGTTGGATTGACCCCTTTATCATTATATTATGACCTTCTTTGTCTCTTCTTACTGTCTTTGGTCTAAAGTCTATTTTGTCTAATATACCCCTGTTTTCGTTTGGTTTTCGTTTGCATGAAATATTTTTCCATCTCTTCACTTTCAGTCTGCTTCCTTAAAACTTAAAGGCAGCTTATAGTTGGTCTTTTTTATAATCCATTCAGCTGCTCTATATCTTTTCATTGGAGAATTTAGTCCATTTACATTTAATTACTTATATTGGGGTGCCTGGGTGGCTCAGTCAGTTGGGCGTCCAGCTTCGGCACAGGTCATGGTCTCACAGTCTGTGAGTTCAAACCCTGCATCGGGCTCTGTGCTGACAGCTGGGAGCCTGGAGCCTGCTTCAGATTCTGTCTCCCTCTCTCTCGGCCCCTCCTCCGTTCACACTCGGTCTCTCTCAAAAATAAACGTTAAAAATTTTTGTTAAATAATTACTTATAGATACAGTCTTACTATTGCTATTTTGTTCATTGTTTCTTGTTGGTTTGTAATTCCTTCATTCCTTTCTTCCTCTTTCGCTCTGTGATTTGATAATTTGCTGCAGTGATATGCTTAATCTTTTGTGTATCTACTACAGAGTTTGACTTTGTGGTTACCATGAGGGTTACATAGTTTTAACAGTGTATTTTAGGTTGATAATACCTTAGCTTTGAACACATACTAAAGTTCTATATATTTTTACTCCCCCCCCATTTTGGTTTTGATATCACAATTTACATCTCCTTACATGTTATATCCATTAACAAATTACTATAAACACCTTTGTCTTTTAACCTTTATTATAAGTGAATTATAGATTGGTAAGTGATTTACTCATCACCATTACAATATCAGAGTATTCTTAACTTAGCTAGGTGTTAACCTTTACCAGTGATAATTATACTTGCATATGTTTTCCTGTTACTAATTAACATCTTCTGTTTCAGCTTGAAGTCCCTTTAATATTTCTTGTAAGGTTGATCTAATGGTGATGAACTCCTTCAAGCTTTTCTGGAAAATTCTTGATCTCTCCTTCAATTCTGAAGGATGACTTTGCCAGGTATGGTATTCTTGACCAGAAGGGCTTTTTTTGGTTTTTTTGTTTTGTTTTGTTTTGTTTCTTTCAGCACTTTGAAAATACCATGACATTCCCTTATGGCCTGAAAAGTTTCTGCTGAGAAATCTGATGGTCTTATGGGAGGTGGGGGTTCCCTTCTATGTAACCAGTTATTTTTCTCTTACTGCTTTTAATATTCTCTCATTGTCTTTAAATTGTGACAGCTTAATTAAAATGTGTCTTGGTGTGGGTTTCCTTGAATTCATCTTATTGGGAACTCTATGGGCTTCCTGGATCGGGATAGTTAGTTCTTTCCCAGGTTAGTGAAGTTTTCAGCCATTTCTCCAATAAGCCTTCTTTCTCTCTCCTCCTTCTGGGACCCCATAATGTACGTTTTGGCCTACTTGAGTAGTGTCCCATAAGCCCCTTAAGCTATCTTCTTTTTCGTTTCTTTCTTTTAGCTCCTCTAATTGGATGAATCCCATTGTACTGTCTTCAAGTAAGTTTTTGTTTTTTTCTTTTTTTTTTTTTTAGAAGAACTTTATTTATTTTTAAATTTATTTTTATTTATTTACTAATTTTTTTTTAACATTTATTTATTTTTGAGAGACAGAGAGTGAGCAGGGGAGGGACAGAGAGAGAGGGAGACTACAGGATCTGAAGCAGGCTCCAGGCTCTGAGCTGTCAGCATAGAGCCTGACGTGGGGCTTGAACCCATGAACTGTGGGATCATAACCTGAGCTGCAGTCAGTTGCTTAACTGACTGAGCCACCCAGGCACCCCTAGGTTTTTGTTTTTTTCTTGAGAGAGAGCACACAAGCTGGGGAGGGGACAGAGGGAGAGAGAGAATCCTAAGCAGTCTCCACACTCAGTGCAGAACCCGACATGGGATTCAATCACACAACCCTGAGCTGAAATCAAGAGTCAGATGCTCAACTGACTGAACCACCCAGGCACGCCCAAGTCAGCTTTAATTTTTTTTTTAATTTAAATTCTAGATAGTTAACATACAATGCAATATTGGTTTCCGGAGTAGAATCCAGTGATTCATCTGAGTCAGCTTTATATAGTCTGTTGCCGAACCCCTCTGTTGAATCTCAGTTCCGTTACTGTATTCTTCAGCTCTGTGGTTTGTTGGGTATTTTCTTATAATTTTCATGTCTTTGTTGAAATTCTCATTTGTTCATGCATTATTCTCCTGAGCTCAGTGGGCATCTTTATGACCATTATTTTGAACTTTTTATCAGCTAAGTCACTAATCTCCATATCATGAAGGTCTATTTCTGGAGTTTTATCTTGTTCTTTGGTTCGAAACATATTCCTCTGTTCCTTTTCCTTGACTCTGTGTTGATTTCTGTGTATTAGACAAAACAGCCACCTCTCCAAGGTTTGATGGGGGGTCTATGAAGGGGATGGACCTTATCCTTCAGCCCAGCCCAAGCTCTCGATTCTCTCAAACTTTCGTGATTGCCCGAGCACCTTCTTTGTTCATAGTTGTTCCAGTGGTTGAAAGTGTGCCAAGGCCTGTCAGTGTCCCAGAGGGGAGGCTCAGCCATAGATGTGTGCTAAATTAGAAGCCTGACCCCCAGGCTGCAGCTTTCATAGACAAACAGGCCTCTTTTGTGGAAGGCCTGGGAGATAGGATTTCGGTCTGTGTACTCTGTGCTGAACCCTGGAAGGATAGCTGGTTAAGAATGGTTTCTTTGGGGGCGCCTGGGTGGCGCAGTCGGTTAAGCGTCCGACTTCAGCCAGGTCACGATCTCGCGGTCCGTGAGTTCGAGCCCCGCATCGGGCTCTGGGCTGATGGCTCAGAGCCTGGAGCCTGTTTCCGATTCTGTGTGTCCCTCTCTCTCTGCCCCTCCCCCATTCATGCTCTGTCTCTCTCTGTCCCAAAAATAAATAAACGTTGAAAAAAAAAAATTTAAAAAAAAGAATGGTTTCTTTGAACAGGTCTGTGGGGCCCTGCAAATGCAAACCCCACCGGCCACCAGAACCAGCTGATCAAGGGGTATGTCCTCTGGATGCACCAGATATGTGTATGAGCTCCTTCCAGGGAGACACTGGTGACCCATCTTGATGTGGATATTCTCAGTTTGTCCAGTAGGTAGGAATTGTTCAGCTAGTTTCTGGATTTCTTTTTAGAGGAAATTGCTTCTGTGTTGCAGATTTGGTGTATCCAGAGAAGAAAGTGAGTTCAGGAGCCTTCTATATCACTATTTTAGACCTGAACTTGGGGTCTGATCAGCGTGGGCCTGGGAAATGCCAAGGATATATCATAGTCAAGGGCCTAGAAGTTGTAAGGTGCTACCATCACATGTATCTGGAAGCAAACCTCGGTTCTGACTTCAGGGAAGGATATCTTAGCAATGATTTTTTGGATGTCAAATCAAAATGTAACAAAAGCAAAAATAAGTAAGTGGGACATCACACTGAAATTCTTCTGCACAGCAAAGGAAGCAGCCAACAAAATGGAAAGGCAACCAACCTATGAAATGGGAGGAAATATTTGCAAATCCTGTATCTGACAAGGGGTTAATATAGAAGTTATATAAAGAACTCATATATTCAATGGCAAAAGCCAAACAATTTGATTAAAAAATGGACAGAGACACCTGGGTGGCTCAGTCGGTTAAGTGTCCGACTTCGGCTCAGGTCATGATCTCACGGTCCAGGAGTTCGAGCCCCGCATTGGGCTCTGTGCTGACAGCTCAGAGCCTGAAGCCTGCTTCGGATTCTGTGTCTCCCTCTCTGTCTCTGCCCCTCCCCCACACACACTCTGTCTCTCTCAAAAAATGAATAAACCTTAAAAAAAAATTTAATAAAAAATGGACAGAAGAACCAAATAGACATTTTCCCAGAGAAGACACACAAATGGCCAACAGACACATGGAAAGATGCTCTAACTCACCAATCATCAGGGAAATTCAAATCAAAACAAGGAGGTATCATCTCACACTTGTTAAAATGGCTATTATCGAAAAGACAAAAGATAAGGGTTCCCTGCTGGCTCAGTCAGTAGAGCATGCAACTCTTTTTTTTTTTTTTTTAACGTTTTATTTATTATTTAAGAGACAGAGCATGAGCATGGGAGGGGCCGAGAGGGGAGACACAGAACCCAAAGCAGGCTCCAGGCTCTGAACTGTTAGCACAGAGCCCATAGCGGGGCTCAAAACCACAAACCACAAGATCATGACCTGAACCAAAGTTGGACACTTAACCGACAGCCACCCAGGCACCCCAAGTGTGCAACTCTTGATCTCAGGGTTGTGAATTCAAGCCCCACACTGGGCACGGAGCTTACTTAAAATGAAAATTAGGGGTGCCTAGGTGGTTCAGTTAAGTGTCCGACCTTTTCTTTTTTTTTGAGAGAGAGAGACAGAGTGGGAGAGGAGGAGAGAGAGGGAGAATTTTTGAGACAGACAGAGTGGGAGAGGAGCAGAGAGAGGGAGGGAGAGAATCCCAAGCAGGCTCGGCACCTTCAGCACAGAGCCCGATGCAGGGCTCGAACTCACAAACCACGAGATCATGACCTGAGCCAAAACTGAGTTGGATGCTTAACAACTGAGCCACCCAGGCGCCCCTGTCTGACTCTTGATTTTGGCTCAGGTGATGATCCCTGGGTTGTGAGTTTGAGCTCTGGGTCAGGCTCTGTGCTGACAGCACAGAGGAAGGGAAGGCAGGGAAGCCTGTCCTGCTGCCCACAGGAGAAGGGTCCTTGTCCTGGCACCAGCCCAGCCCGTGAGAAACCACCACCCCGAACTCCGAATCTCCATCGGACTTTCATACATGACAGCCCTTCCCAAAGGGAAGGCTGTTCCTCCTGTTCCTCCTCCTGTTCCCATCTTTTGGTTTTATCAGGTTACTTGTCCTAGATTACTGTCCCTCAGTCATTCCCAAGTAAACAAACCTGTTTTGCTGGCACAATAACTGGCTGTTTTATTTCCAGGGCTCACATGGTGGAGGGGAATGGGTGTACACAGGGACACCAAAAAGAATCAATTTGCATGTTATTTAAAAAAATATTTCTTAACGCAGCGAGTGGTCAGGAAAGTCCTCAACAGACAGAGACCTGAGTCAGGAGAGGCCTTCTAGTGTACGGTCCTGTGGCAAAGGCACTGAGGCCAGAGCAGGCCTGGGGATTTGAGGAGCAGAGAACACTGCATTGCATGGCCAAGGCCCCTCCAGGAAAGGCTGAGACCTGCCCTGGCCTCGTGGGTGTCTGGGGCAGTTCACATGGGCACCGGGACAGGAAGGCACCTGGCTCAAAGCAGTGGGAGAACAGACGAGGCCAGTGGTCAGGGGTGGCCAGGGCTCTGGGGGCCACTGTGAGGCTTTGGAATTGCTGAGCACGAGTGTGTGCCTGGAGCAACGAGGGGTGCGACAGGACCTGCTGACAAAGGCCTTCTGAGAACAGACCTTAGAAGAGCAGAGGCAGAGACAGGAAGCCTGGCTGGAAGGTGGTGGACGGGCCCTGGAAATTCTCCCCCTGCCCCCAGCTCCTACCTCTGGGCCCTGTCCTCCCCAGTGGCTGGCCACACAGCAGGTGGACAACCCCCCCACCCCCACCGCACAAAGCACTTGCCGTCCGCCACCTCAAGTTCCACAACCAGCCCACAGAGAAGGTGCCTTCAGGTCCTCACTGACCCAGGGTCACACAGCCCTGCCCCGGACCAACACCCAGCAGGATGGGCCTCTGCACAGAATCAGCACCACGCCCCCTGGGCAGCCAGCAGCACAAAAAAACAGAGCTTGGTTTGTTACATGTGCTCATTTCAACGTTTATTTATTTTTGGGACAGAGAGAGACAGAGCATGAACGGGGAGGGGCAGAGAGAGAGGGAGACACAGAATCAGAAACAGGCTCCAGGCTCTGAGCCATCAGCCCAGAGCCCGACGCGGGGCTCGAACTCACGGACCGCGAGATCGTGACCTGGCTGAAGTCGGACGCCTAACCGACTGCGCCACCCAGGTGCCCCTGTGCTCATTTCATTATATCCGGGCTTGGGTGTGGGGTGAGGACCTGGGGCCACAGTGCATCTTTGCCCTGGAGACTTCCAGCGGCGGAGAGCATCCACAGGGCCTGCCTCTCCAGAGAGCAGACTGGGCCAGCGGCTGGGTCAGGCATTTCTCTGCTCTGGGGGAAGGTACTCCAGGCCCAGGTGTCTGAAGATGTCTTCCTCCGAAGCCGCATGGAAATGTTTCTTCTGCAACAGGAGCCGGAGCCTTAGTGCCAGTGGGGGGGGGGGGGGGGGGGCCGCGGGGCCAGGGGCGGGGCCAGGCCGTTCCCTCCCAGCAACACACCTGCTGGGGGTCAAACAGCCCATGGCTGTTCAGCCACAGCCCTCTCTCCTTCCGGCTGAAGCGGCGCAGCTCCCGCTGGAAATGCTGCAGAAAGCGAGGCTGTATAGGGGCCCCTGACGGGAGGCCCCGCCCAGCCCCAGTAGCAAGCCCCCTACCTTCGAGCCGGTCCAGCCCAGCAGGGCGTAGGGGAACTGGCTGACAGGGACCACCACCAGGTCTACCCGCACGGCCCTCCGGGCGCCCCCCACAGCAGCCTCTGGGGGTGAAGGCAGGCAGAAGATACAGAAGGTTCTCTCAAAGCCGTCCATGGCATGGTTCTGCCGGGGCGGGCAGGCGGCATCTGCACAGTGGCCGTGGTGGTGCTGGTGGTAAAGGACAAGGCCCTGGGGGAGAAGCAGGTGTGGCGGGGTCCGCGGTGCTGGGCGGGGGGGCCCGGGTCCCGGCAAAGCCCCCAGGGTAGGCAGCAGGCAGCTCCTCACCTGACTCTGCAGGCTGTGCATCACTCTGGACAGCAGCCCTGCCTCCCGGCCCTCCTGGGGGTGGGTGAGGAGGAAATCCACGTCGTGGCCCTGCAACTTGCCCCTGAGGGGGCCCGCTCTGAGTTCGGGCCAACACAGGATACGTGGGCCTCCCGTTGTCCCCAGTCCCACTAGTGCAGGAAGGCCCACCTCTGTGGCCCCCCCTCAGGCGCCTTCACTGGGGTGGGAGGGGCAGGCCAGACCCCCTTACCTCCGAAAGCCCCCGGCCAGCGTGATGGTGGCCCCGGGAAGGATGTGCCCCACGGCTGCCTCCACCACCCGCTGCAGGGCCTCCACTTGGGGTCGCTGGAGCGGTACACTCAGGTCCTGGTAGTGCCGGAGTCCTGTGGGCAGTGCGGCTCTCCTGACCTTCTCAGCCCCACTGTCTTGCTCTCCACTGTCCCCTCCTCCCTTTTAAATAGTAAACTTTTATTCAGAGGAAACTGCAGATTCACATGTAGTTGGAAGAAATGGCAGAAGCCCCTGAGCCCCCTGCCCAGTTCTCCCCAATGGGAGCGTCTTGCAGAACTTTCTCCATCCCATCAGGAGGCTGATGTAAGTGCACTCACGACGCAGTCTACCTCTTTGAATGCCTTGGTTTTCCCATCCATAAAATGGCCCAGAAAGCGATAAACACGTGAAGAAGGTGGCTCTGCCACTCAGGAACCCCTCACTGTAGCCCTATCTCCCCGCCCCCACCATGGGAGTGTCACTGGCCTTTCCACACAATGAGAAGTCTAAGTGGGGAGTAACAGCATGTGGCCGCACAGGCTAAGTGCTGCTGGCGGCTCCATCTCTCCGGCACCATGGGGAGAGGGGACTGGGTGCAGTCAATGATGATATCACTTAATGTTCCACCGGACACGTGACTCCATGGGTCTCACCTCCTGTGGACCGTCCAGGCAACCCTCCCATGACCCCCAGCCCGAGGGAAGATGTTCAAAGAAGTGGTGGGTGCTGGGCTGCGGAACAACTCGAATGGGGCCCCCACCCCGGGCCACATGGAGAGGACAGAGACACTGATTAACACCTACTCCCCACTGGCCTCACAAAGAGGAGCTCACAGAGCCCCATGATTTGTGGAGAATGTCACCAAGGCTCAGAAAGTTAAGTCTCAGGGCCATGGTCACCTACCTAGTAAGCTGCAGAGACAGGACTCAAACCCAAGCCTGACAAACTCTCAAGTTCATGTTCATTCCACCACATGGTGCCACCTCCCATGCAAGCCCTGTACTGAGCCTCTCCTGCCACACAAGTCCCCATACCATCACCTAGTGGGCCAGGGCACCAGCCCCATGCTAGCAAGGTGTGCACAGGGCACAGACACAGCCTCCCTTTCCTGGAATCAGAAGTAAGGGGTCTGCAATCCCCATTAAAATAACACCAGCATTCTTCACACAGCTAGAACAAACATTCCTAAAATTTGTATGTAACCAGATAGACCCTGAATAGCCAAAGTAATTTTGAAAAAGAAAACCAAACTGGAGGCATCACAATCTCGGACTCGGAGCTGTATTACAAAGCTGTAGTCATTAAGACAGTATGGTACTGCCACAAAAACAGACACTCAGATCAATGCAACAGAATAGAGAACCCAGAAATGGACACACTCTATGGTCAACTCATCTTCAATGAAGCAGGAAAGAATACCCAATGGAAAAACAGTCTCTTCAGCAAAAGGTGTTGGGAAGACTGGACAGCAACATGCAGAAGAATGAAGCTGGACCACTTTCTTACACCATACACAAAAATAAACTCAAAATGGGTGAATAAATGTGAGAAAGGAAACCATTAAATTCCTACAGGAGAAAACAGGCAGCAACCTCTTTAACCTTGGCTGCAGCAACTTCTTATTCAACACGTCTCCGGAGGCAAGGGAAACAAAAGCAAAAATGAACTATTGGGACCTCATCAAGATAAAAACCTTCTGCACAGCGAAGGAAACAGTCAGCAAAACTAAAAGGCAATCAATTGAATATGAGAAGATATTTGCAAGTGACATACCAGATAAAGGGTTAGGATCCAAAAATCTATAAAGAACTTATCAAATTCAACACCCAAAAAACAAATAATCCAGTGAAGAAATGGGCAAAAGACATGAATAGACACTTTTCCAAAGAAGACATCCAGATGGCCAACAGACACATGAAAAGATGCTCAACATCACTCATCATCAAGGAAATACAAATCAAAACCACAATGAGATACCACCTCACACCTGTCAGAATGGCTAACATTAACAACTCAGGCAACAAAAGATGCAGAGAAAGAGGATTTCTTTTGCATTGTTGGTGGGAATGCAAACTGGTGCAGCCACTCTGGAAAACAGTTTGGAGGTTCCCCAAATAATTAAAAATAGAACTACTCTACAACCCAGCAAGTGCACTACTAGGAATTTATTCAAAAGATACAAAAATGCTGTTTCGAAGGGACACACGCACCCCAATGTTTATAGCAGCACTTTTAACAATAGCCAAAGTATGGAAAGAGCCCAAATGTCCAATGATGGATGAATGGATAAAGAAGATGTGATTTATATATATGATGGAGTATTACTCAGCTATCAAAAAGAATGAGATCTTACCATTTACAACAACATGGATGGAACTAGAGTGTATTTTGCTAAGTGAAATAAGTCAGAAAAAGACAAATATCACAATTTCACTCATAGGTTGAATTTGAGAAACACAACAGATGAACATAGGAGAAGGGAAGGGAAAGTAAGATAAAAACAGAGAAGGAGACAAATAGTAAGAGACTTTTAAACAGAGAACAAACAGAGTTGCTGGAGGGGAGGTGGTAGATGGGCTAGAAGGGGATGGTCATTAAGGAGAGGGCGCCTATAGGGAAGAGCACTGGGTGTTATAAGTAAGTGATTAATCACTACATTCTATTCCTGAAATCATTATTACACTATATATTAACTAACTTGGATTTAAATTTAAAAAAAAAGGAGAAGCAGTAAGAAGTGGTAAGGGGCCTGGTCCAGATCTGAGTTCCACTAGGAGGCCTCAATGTCACAGCAGCTACTGTGACCATCACTGTTCACTGCAAAAGGGCTGCAGTGGATCCAGACTCCACTGGGTGGAGACCAGGGAGGCCACCAGAGAGGCCTGCCTGCCACCAGGGCCCTTTGCACTGATCCCATTACCTGCCATCCAGGCAGCCATCCGCACATGCCCGTGTCCATGCTGAGGGTGCCATGGTGTGGGAGCCCAGGGTCCTGTCCTTTCTCACAGGGCTCACCTGCTTTCTGCTGCTGGGTCAGCCTCTGGGGCTGCTCTTGGAGGCTGTCGAGGGTCCGCAGCCCTTCTCGGTACCACCGGTCAGCAGTCTTTACCCCAACCCCGAAGATCCTGGTGAAAAGCTGTTTGGGGCATGAGCGCAGCATGGTCAGGAGCAGAGCCCTTTCAGAAGATGCAGACAGCAGCAGCAGTCTGTGAAGGGGGTGCTGTCCCAGGCCAGCACCACCACAGCATCTCACTAGGGCCTCACTGAGCCCCACCCCGTGGCCTGGCAGGTGCCATCCCTACTCACAGTTCTCAAGTGTGAGCAAGCTGCCTGAGGCCACACAGTGACAGTACAGACAGGATCCAATCCCCGAGCCCGGCTATGCAGCCCAGCCTCACGGTGCACAGCACAAAGAGACCCCGTGTGTACCTCCCCCAGAGGGCCTCGGTCTCCCTAGAACCCGCAGCTCCAGCCTGTGATTCCAGCATCCCACACAGACAGCTCACAGCTCTCATCCACTGGCCGCTCCCACCTAAGAGCAATCGGAGCCTCCTGCCCCTCGTTCTGCTCCTCAGCAAACACCAAAACAACAGGCAGTTAACAACCAGAGGGTCGTTGTAGCAGGAGCTGGAGGAAATGCAAGCCTGGGGCTGGAAGATAGACATGGGAGCCCACCTCCTGCCGGGGACTGCCTGCCACACGGGGCTCCCACACAGGGCGGCCCGGACCCCAGCCCCAGCCCATCACCTCTTTCCTCCCCAACCACAGCTTGTCGGTCAGAGGTGGGCACCTGCCCTGTGCCAGCCAATCCCCTCCCTGGGGATTTCTGGAACTGAAACAGAAGGTCCGGCCTGGGCAGTGGTGGAGGCTGTAACCCATGGAAAGGGAACCTTCTGCGGCCAGGTCTCAACCAGCAGAGCAGCCAGCGTGCAGAATAGGGGAAGTACCCAGCAACAAGTGGATCCTTGGACCCTGCTTCCTGCAGGACGGCTGCAGCCCTGCCCTTCTTGGGCTATGCTGCCCACTCTTCCCTTGATCCCCTGAACCAAGAGCACCAGCTGGGTCCTGCCAGAAAAAATGCTCAGAACAACCTAACCTATTGCTTTATGACTACAAACTTCTAATCGTTAACACACCTCTCTGCTGACCTGGGTGACCTCTGGGTGTCCAGGGAGAGGTGAGGGTCCTGCCTTCCATCAGTGCTCGTCCACTAACTCCCATGTGGCCCATACACTCCTGTCCTCTGCCTACCTGGGGACTTCCGTGTGTCACATGTGGCTCTGGTCCCTCTCTGAAGCCCCCACTGCCCCTCACAACATTCTGGGCCACCTCCCGGAGCATCGTGACCCACCCCCCCAACAGGTTGCTGATGTGACAGGTGTCAGCAGGTCAGATGGGAACAGTGGAAGATGCACTGTGGACACGAGGAGACCGTGCAAGGGTGAGTGGCCCTGCGACACCCAGGAGGTGGTTACATTTTGTCCAGTTTGCTCTGTTTAAGATGCCAGAGCATACAACATGCTTGAGAACACCCCACAGATGGTCCAATCAGAGCAGATGGTGCTGAGTGATCTAGAAAATTCCCTGTGCTAAAAACAAGCTTCTCCAGGCCCCACTTTGTTTGGCTGCCTCGTGCATATCAGGTGTCAACTTAGCTGCCACTTCCTCAGTGAGACCTTCTCTGACCCCTGGGTGCCCCTGCTGACCTCCCGTCCATGGCTGGAGCTGTGCTGTCACCTGAGGGAGGGCCACGGGCTCCATGTGCCCACCAGGGTCTGCCCCACACGTACCTTCATGGTCTGGTACCTCTCTGAGCATCGGATTCTCTCCACCTCCTCACATACTCCCTGTGTCAGCACTTCCTGGGGAACAAAGCAGAACAGTCAGCCTGACTGGAGATAAGAGCTGGGGCCCAGGCAGCAGGCGGAACCCCAACACTCCACAGGGCAGTTTCATCCAGTCAGGAAACAGGGGAACTTGGAGGAGAGACTGTGCCCAGGGAGCCACCAAATCTCCTGGCCTCAAAGCCCCTCGGCCCAGGGACAGGCCAGCTCTCAAATGAGTTACAAGTCCCAGGACAGGGAAACCATCGCTTTTCTCTCTTTTTTAAAGTTTATTTACTTATTTTGAGAGACAGTGTGAGCAGAGGAGGGTCAGAGAGAGAGGGTCCCAAACAGGCTCTGCACTGTCCATAGGGCTCAAACCCACAAACCATGAGGTCATGACCTGAGCTGAAACCAAGAGTCAGATGCTCAACCGACTTAGCCACCCAGGCGCCCCAAACACTGCTTTTCAAAACACAGGCGGTGCATTCAATGAGACTTCCTTTAAAAGTTTAACTGAAATCAAAAGTCTTTTTGTCACAATATATTCTCTCAGTGATAAGTGTACAAAAAGACATTTTAACATTTTGGGTCCTTACTTTGTTGTTGTTGTTTTAAATTTTTTTTAATGTTTATTTTTGAGAGAGAGAGGGAGAAAACGTGTTAGCAGGGGAGGGGCAGAGAGAGAGGGAGACACAGAATCTGAAGCAGGCTCCAGGCTCTGGGCTGTCAGCACAGAGTTCGTTGAGTCCACGAACCGTGAGATCATGACCTGAGCCAAAGTCGGACACTTAACCAACTGAGCCCCCCAGGTGCCCCAAATACTTTGTGTTTTAAGAAGTGGTGCTTATAGTCATGGGTTCTCTTCTACCGTCCTGGACAGCTGGGCCGATGCCAACAGTGCCAGCTACCAGTCCTGTCTGGTCCCTCTCAGCCACATCGTGTGGCCCCAATTTACAGATGAGGCATCTGAGCAGAGGGTGACCTGCCTCAGCCTGGAAATCTCCTCGGCTGGACTCAACCACTAACCACCTCCACTCCCTCCTCTCCTCAACCACCCTGCTAAGGGTGGTGAACACCTACCTGGATGACCCTGCAGGAATGTTCTCCAAAGTGGGGCAGCCCCTGCAGCTGGCTCATGGCTGTGACCCGGCTCGGAAGGGCCTTGAGCACCGAGGCCGCTCTGTAGAAGGAGAGGAAGCGGCCTTCACTGCCCTCAAAGCCAGCCGCCTCCGCCAGCATCTCCAGAGGCTCCTGCGAGGAGGGGGCCTGGGTGAGGGGAAGGGTACCCCACCCCACCCTCCCTTCCACCACCCGTCCCCAGACTGGGGCAGGGCAGAGTGGCAGTGCTCACAGGAACAGGCCTGGGCCCATCCCAGGGAGGCTGGGAGCCCGGGGCTCACCGTGAGGCTGCTGTTGTGATGTGTGAGGGGTGTGGGGCGCTGGCAGGCATACTCTGGCATCCATACTGAGCCTGGCAGCCCTTTCCCGGGCACGGCCACCTACAGATGGGCAATACAGAGGCCACTTGGAGGCTGCAGGGCTTGCGGGGCCGGCTCCCAGGACAGAAGGCGTAGAGCAGCCCTGCCCTGCAGAGCAGGCTGAGGAGGGCTCCTCAGGCCAGAGTAGCAGCTCCACTTCCCCAGCCCTCTCTGTCACATGGCTCAGAGTGCTGGTCACTCCACCTCATAGACAGGGACGTGGGGCTCGAACATGGAGAGCCTGGCTCTGAGTCCATCCCCTCACCCCAGCTCTGCTCACCAGGAAGCACCAAGGCAGACAGAGGCCACAGACCCACAGCACCTGAGGACAGCGTCCCGCTGTCTCGCGAGGAGGTACCATCTCACTACTTGAGCAAGAAAGGCCTGAATGTGCTAAAAACAGGTGGATCCCAAGAGCTTATGCCAGGTGACAGCAGAAGCCAGGATGGCCTGGCCTCCCAGGGTCCCCGGTGGCCTGTGCTGAACCCTCCTGCCCATTTCGTCTAACGGCAGCCGGTGATGACACTTCACCTGACCCGCCGGGCGAGGCCTGCCCATGCGGCCCTCCCCCCAGCTCACCTCCAGGCAGTGCCGGGGCTCCACAGGCACGGGCTCCCCAGCTGCCATGCTTTCCGTGAACCAGCTTATGTCCAGCAGCACTGGGCTGGTGTGGCCCTGCGGAGAGCCTGCCACCGCCCTGTGCTCCTTCCAGGTGCTGGCCTCCTCCGCTGAGGTCTGTTCCATCACCACATGTGTCACCTCAGAGCTGGGCAGAGAGAGGGGAGGGGGTGATGCCCAGAGGTCCTTCCTGCTTCGCTCCACACCTCCTGGCCTTTGCCCCTCTCCCCTCTGCCTGGTGCGCACCCACTCATTCCTCAAATGTCACGTCCTCAGAGAACCTCTTCTGGCACTTGAACCCCTCTGGCGCTCCAGGACCCCACAGAGCCGTGCCTGTCTGCTCCACCTGTGACTGTAAGCCCAGTCCAGGGTCGTGTCCACTTGTCTGTCTGTCTGTCTCCTCTGACCCCTGAGAAAGTTCTTCTCTAGTGGGCAGGACCAGTGGGTCTCCATCTAAGTGCTTGGGACCCAGACTGCTGGGGTTTGAACCCCAGCTCTGCCACATACATGCTGCATGCCCCTGAGCACATCTCTTTTCCGTGCCCTGATTTCCTCCTCTTTAAAGAAGATAACAACATATCCACTGGGTAGGGTTGTTACAAAGATTAGACAAGCTAATAAGCAAAAGGTCTTAGCATCCAGTACATTAAACACGCCTCCGGAGTGGGTCTAACCACTGAAAATGGTTAATTCACTTAAAAAAAAAAAAGCTGCAGGAGGACTGGATCTTTCCACTTCAAACCTATGGGAACCGCAGTTCTTTAATCTCAGCCTGTCATTATCGCTGCTCTTGGACCTCCCTCAAGTCACTTTCTCAGCCCCGAGGAGCGACGTCACTTTGGCTAAGGGGGCAAGATGAACTCACCTAGGGCAGAAGGCTGTTAGCCACTGATACCCTTAACCCCACGCACCCCTATGGCTCTTTACAAGGCCTCTCTCTGGCAGACGTTCTCTTCTTGTCCTACAGAATACTCCTGGCCCCAACTACAGCACCCTTTCATAGAAGAGGATATTGAGAGAAAAGCCACATGAGCATGAAGTTCCAGGGTTAACTTGGAATCCAAAAACCTCAGGTGCCCCTCCGCCCTGGGGGGTCAGCTGCCAGGTGAGTCGTTTTAGATCTCAATATCCTCAGCTGTAAAGAAACACCTTTTGTGAAAGTGACTGGTCACGTGCAAAGTTCTGAGCACTAGCAATTTGTGCTTAGGCCCTCACACCACGCAGCAGTGTCCTCTGGGCGCGACAGTATGGCAATACCCACACAGGCGACACTCTGTCCGCTGTAAGCGCCACACCCTCCCCGCGCTCCTCCTGCGACGCCCCCCACTAAGGCGCCCCGGGCAGGTGCCATCCCCCAGGCATCCCAAAGCAGGAGCCTCCAGAAGCTGGGCCCCCGAGGAATACCCGGGCCAGCGCCCCCGAAGGCGTCCCGGGCAGGAGCCCTCGGCAGGTGCTGCTCTGGGCCACAAGCTCGTCCACGACCGCGCACCTGTAGGCATCCAGGACCCGGAAGCCCTTGGAGAGGGCCAGGCGCGTGAGGAAGGCCCGGCGGCTGCGACCCATGCGCGGCTCGGCCAGGTAGATGGCAATGCCGGGAAAGCGCGCCGTGGAGGGGGCAGGACCGCCAGGGGACCCGACCCACGCTCGCCGCCGCTTCGGAAGCATCCTGGCTCTGGCCGCGGGCGGGCGCCGGAAAGAAGGCACGCGAAAGTCGGAAGGAAGGCGGCGGAGGCTGGCTGGAAGGGGAAGCGGCACCTGGCGGTCTCGTGCGAGCCGGTCCAGCCGCAGGCAACTTAGGCCCCTAGAAGCGCTGTGTAGGCCCCCAGGCTCCCAATGAGTTCCGCGCGCGCGACGCCCCTCCTCCATGCCATTAGCACCAGAGGACACGCCTTTTACTTAAATGACTCGAGGAGCGCCTAGAGCCGCCCGGGGACGACCCGGAAGAGCGCCGGCGTTGGGGCGGGGCCGAGAAGCGCGGAGGGGGCGGGCTAGGGGCGGGGCCGGGGAGAGGGAAGGCCAGGGCTGGGTGGGGCGGGGCTGGAGAGCTCGGAGGCGGGGCGTGGGGGCGGGTCCAGTGCTGCGGGGGCGGGGCTATAAGGGGCAGAAACTGGCTTGGGGCGGAGCCATGGAATGTGGAAGCGTAGCTTGGGGCGGGACCCGCGGGGTCGACGGGGGTGGGCGGAGCCGGCGACCGCAGTGGGCAGGGCCAGGCGGGGGTCCTCCTGCACCTGGCGACGCGGAGCTGGGTGGAAGGTGAGGGTGGAGGGCTTCAAACCCGGGAAGGTTTTCCAGTCCAGCGGCGTTGGTACCACTGACCGGCCATTCGGAAAAATAGAAGTTGGCTCCCTCCGTCCTTAACACCGAAATGCAATCCAGATGGATCAAACATCCAAACCTAAAAAGAAACCAGAAAAACGTCTTGAAAAGTCCACGAATGTTTTCATAGTCTGTCACGATAAACCTGGAGACACGGAAGAAAAAGAGTGATAAGCTTGACCACATTCACGTTTTAAATGTGTTAAAAATTATAATCAAAAGGCAAACCCCGGGGAAAATATTTTCGATGTATTTTGAAATTGTCTAATTCCTGTAATTGTGAAACTATCCACAGATAAATAAGAAAAAGACAGTGATCTAATGGAAAAATCGGCAGGGACACCTGGAGGAATGCCACAGAAGAAACACTACTCAGTAAAACTCCCACCGGATTGCCTGACCTGGGCACTTGTCAGATGTGAGGGGACTGGCACTTTGTAGAAAGGACTTCTTGGAAGCCAATTTGGCAACCATATCCAACAAAATGAAAACAAAAATCACACCCAGCAATGCCTTTTCCAACATAGGGATTCTTTTGATTGTCTAGATCAGGCTGGGACAGCTGACATCCTGACAGTAGGGAGCTGCTCCTCTCTTATTTTCAGGTGCCACATGTTGGAATCTTTTTGTTGAAGCAGGTTTAGCCTATGCTCAGACTAACAGGTGGGACAGACCAAGTGTAACCTGTTCCTGCCCCTCTCCTTGATCTCCTCTCCCTGGGGCCTCCTGTCAAGGGCACTAGGCACAGGGCTGAGAGAGGCCTTTTCTGCCTCCACCTGCCCTCCTGGGCCACGGGACGCTCACTCCTCAGCCAGGAGGCCTGGGCTTTGGCCCCTCTCTCATTTCCCTGTGCCCGTTTCTCTGGCCAGCAGGGAAGGAGGAGCTCCCAGGGCCTGTGTAAGGGGTCAGAGCCTCGTTCCCCACATGTGGGTCCTGCCTCTCCTCAGGGAGCAGCCATCTCTCCCCTAGAACAATTTCCTTTCCTCTTGTGTCCTGTGTCTCTAACTTCTAATGACCCATCACACCTGAATGCTTAAAACACAGGGCAACTTGCAAAACGGAGGAACATGGGCCTTCCCACACCCAGGGAGGATCAGGGAGGGGAACCCTCTGTGCCCACTGAGTGGAGGTTGGGCACCAGTGGGCGAGGCCACAACACTGCTGGGTGGGGTGCTCCTCTCCACAACACTGTGGACCATCAGGTCGCCATCTGGCCCTCTGGGAAATGGAAGCTTCAGCCCTCTACTTCCAATAAACGTGCCTTGGGGTTGCCAGACCCCTAAGTCCCTAGCCTCAGGGACTTTCCCCATGCCGAGACCACCCCTCAAAAAGTCAGGCTGCACAGATGACCTCTTGCTTGGGCCCTTGCAGCTGCCCTGGGGATCGATGCTCCCACCCGCCCCTATACCGCGGCTGTCTCATACTGTGATGTGGATTAGTTTTGCCCAGATATGTGAGCTTGCATTTTTCTAAGATGAATCTCATCTAGCTATTTCCGGTTTCCACCTCCAGCTCAGAGAGGTCCCTGGGAGGATCTTCCAAACCTCCCTGTGGACCTTTTCAAAAGTTCACTTTGGTGCTATTTGCACCTGTCCTTGGCCTCTGGGGCCAGGACTCTGCCCTGGCTCAGGGGGCCACCACTCCTTCGGGTTCCTGTGTTTTGGGGGCTGCCTGCCAGCAGCATTCCAGAGAGCATGTGGTCAGGCTGCTGACACTCCAGCCACTAGTGCTAGCCAGGGGCCTTCCTTTGCTCCCTCCACATCACCATGGGCTTGGGGTACCTGGTGTGGCAGTCAGCTCAGGCTGACACAACGGAACACCACACTGGAGGCTTGAATAACAGCAACTTACTCCTCACAGTCTGGAGACCCGAAGTCCAAGTCAAAGTGCAGGCAGGTAGACTCCGTCCTGAGGCATCCTCTCTTGGCTCATGTGGCCTCTTCGTGTGCTATGGAGAGACGGTAAGAGAGAGATCTCTGCCTCGCCCCTTGCCACTAATCCCATCAAAACAGGACCCTACCCTCATGACCCCATTTGACATTATTACCTCCTAAAAGCCCTGTTATCTCCAAATATTGGAGATACTACATTGACGGTTTGGATTGCCACATAGAAATTTGAGGGAGGCGAGGGAGACAATTCAGTTCATAGCACCCTGTGTTTTTCCATCCTGGCACTGCCGTAATAAACCACAACAAACTGAGTGGCTTCAAACACCAGAAATTTCTTCTCTCCCAGCTCCGGAGGCCAGAGTTCTAAGGTCGACAGCCGTGCTTCCCCTGCAGGCTCTAGGGGAGGGTGCTTCCTGCCTCACAGAGAGGGTCCGGGCAGGTCTGGGCCCGTGGCTGGTCCCTCCAGTGGCTGCCTGCCCTTCCCCCCGCTCCCCGCCACCCCAACAGTCCTCTCCTCTTTTCTTAAAAAGGCCCCAGTCATTGAACTTAAAGCCCACCCTAACTCAGGATGACCTTGTCTTGAAATGTCTTATCTTAATTACATCTGCAAAGACGCTTATTCCAAATAAGGTCACATTCTGAGGTTCCAGGTGGATGTGAATGGGGCGGGGGGAGGGGGGCAGATGGCCACCATTTACCCTGCTGCCTGAGTCCACAGCTCTGACCTAGGTCAGCTCTGGACTCTGCTGCTGGGGCTCCGTGATCAACCTTGCTGAGCTGCAGAGATCTATCAGAGCTACGGGATTTGGTTTCTGATAGGAATAGATGGGCTAGTGTTAGGTGCTGTGGCTTGCCAAGGGCCTGGAAGTTTGTATAATAAAGATGCTTTATTTTTGAGGAACCATACTGCCTTTGCAGGAGGAGGTGGGTTGCTGATTGGATGGCATCTTAGCCCGTTTGGACAACTATAGTGAATCCACGCACTGGAGGCTTATAAACAACAGATATTTACTTCTCACGGTTCGGGAGGCTGCGGAGGGTTGCGGACTTCTTGCTGTGGTCTCACAGGGTGGAAGGGGTCACACACGGCAGCTCTTTCACAAGGGCCCTGATCCCATCCAGGAGGCTGTACCCTCATGACCTAATTACCTCTCAAGACCCACCTCCTAAAACCAGGGTTCCAACATGTGAATTTGGGGGTGGGGGGGGACCTAGACAGGCTTGGTATAAGAAAGAGGTGGGGAGACTGGAAGGTCAGGATCTGGAGCAGAAAGACACGGCCAGAGGGAAGAGGATAGCTCCTGACTCCCCTCACCACGGGAACGTGGCCTGAGAATGACAGAGAAGAGGCATGTCCTTCAGTGAAGTTCTTTGGGTTCAGCTGGCCAACCAGTCCTGGCTCCACTTGGTTGCCAACAGTGGGGAGCTAGGGGGTCCCAAGGCTTATGAGAAGAGGGGTGTTTGCTGACCCAAACTCCATCATAAGTTAACAAAATCATCTCTTCCCACTACAGACTATTCCATTTATATTAGGACAGAATATGACGTTACTACATTCTTGAATGGATGTGACTGAAAGTCAGTAACGGGAAACCTCACTGGGGTGGGCGGGGAGGTTCAGGCAGGGGGAGCTCGCAGCCCGAGGTCGACTGCAGACCGCCAGGAAGAGCTGACCTTGACCTTACCTGGATGTGACCTTGCACGTGGTCATGCTCCCACTACCCCTGCAGTGGGCACTGCCCCCACCTCCTGCCAGCAGCTCCGTCAGCAAGAAGCCACCACACTGGCCACTGGAAGTCTCCTCCACACACTGTTCCTTGGAACGGCCCCTCCCAACTTTCTCCTTTTCTCCCCTGTTCCCCCCACTTGCCCCGGTTTAGCCACAACCTGTTTGTCCCGGGTTGTAATCCTCCTTTACTCCTGAGTAAACCCCTCTGTTCCTGGTAAAAGAAATAACTATCAGTGGGGTTTTTGTTGTTGTTGTTTTTTTAACATTTATTTATTTTTGAGAGACAGAGATAACAGACCGTGAGCTGGGGAGGGGCAGAGAGAAAGGCAGACACAGAATACGGAGCAGGCTCCAGGCTCTGAGCTGTCAGCACAGAGCCCGACATGGGGCTCAAACCCACCCACCGCGAGATCATGACCTGAGCCGAAGTAGGATTCCCAACCGACTGAGCCACCCAGGCTCCCCAATAACTGTCAGTGTGTATCATTGAGGTTAACAGAACCAATGTCCTTTATTTAGATATTTTCCCATTTACTACTGTTATCATTGCAGTAAAACAAAGATATGAAAATGGGGGTTTCCAGAGTACTGGCTTCAAGGAGAGCCCCGGGCCGGCCAGTCTGGCCGGATTGTCTAGCGGCTGGGGGGGGCAGCGGTGGGGAGGGGCCTTCACAGTGGAGGGGGGAGCCTGTCCCCAGGGCACGGGGAGAAGGCCAGGTGCTGAGCAAGTTCACCTGAGGCGAGAATCGGGGGTGTCACGGTTTGCTGCGGGCCTGACCCAGCAGCTCCCGTGGGGAGTGGGGCTAGGCCTGCCCTCACCTCCCCCAGATGTCCTCTGTCTTCCACCCACTTCAAGCTCGTGCTTGGCTTTGTTGCCAGGTATTTGGGCGGCTTTTACCAGCCTGTTTCCTGGTTTGTACACGTCAGCGATGAAGCGCCCTCCTGCATCAGGTGATGTGCAGACTCAGTGAGAGCTGACGTGTTCAATCAATCACAGCATGTGGGCTTTATCGGGATCCCAGTTCAAATAAACCAGCATAGACAGCAGAATTCGGGAAGCAGCTCGGGAAGTGCGCGCTGACTGATCCTAGCTCTGAGTGCTTAACGGAATTGTGGTCAATGGTGACCCCGGTGATGTGGAACAGAGAGAGGCAGAGGGAGCCCTTTCATTTAGAAATGCACAATAAAATGTTTCCTGCTGAAATCACATGATGTCTGGGATTTGCTTCAAATGATGCTGGGGTAGAGGAAAGCATGGGACACTGTGAAACAAGACGGCGCCATGAACTGATAACTTAGATGCCGGTGATGGAAGGAAGTTCAGCTCATCGACTCTCCACTGGTGCATATGTTTGAAATTTTATTTTATTTTTTTTAATTTTTTTTTCAACGTTTTTTATTTATTTTTGGGACAGAGCGAGACAGAGCATGAACGGGGGAGGGGCAGAGAGAGAGGGAGACACAGAATCGGAAACAGGCTCCAGGCTCTGAGCCATCAGCCCAGAGCCTGACGCGGGGCTCGAACTCCCGGACCGCGAGATCGTGACCTGGCTGAAGTCGGACGCTTAACCGACTGCGCCACCCAGGCGCCCCTGAAATTTTAATAATAAAATGTTTTTTTAAGCATATGTACATACAGTCTCTTCCAGGCACTGTCTTAAGCTCTTTTTTTTTTTAAGTTTATTTTGAGAGAGAGCACATGAACAGGGGAAGGGCAGAGAGACAGGGGGAGAGAGAGAGAGAGAGAGAGAGAGAGAGAGAGAGAGAGAGAGAATCCCAATCCACACTGTCTGCACAGAGCCCAACATGGGGCTCGATCTCACAAATCATGAGATCATGACGTGAGCTGAGATGAAGAATCAGACGTCCAAACGACTGAGACACGGAGGCGCCCACATCCTAAGCTCTTTACACATGTTAGCTCGTCGACGCCCAGGACATTCCTGTCAGTGGATGACCTTCATGTTCCCACTTGCTATGGAGGAAACAGAGACACAGAGAGGCCAAGTAACTTGCCTGCATTTGCACAGCTAGTGAATGGCAGTGTTGGGATGTTGTGTTGGAAAAATACTCCTGTGTCTCCTTTACTGTCACACAACTTCTGAACCCACACTGAGCAGTTCTCTGACACCAGCTGCTGTCCTGAGGTCCAGTTCGGTTCTGACACCGACTGCAGTTGGCACAGATCCTGTGGGTCAAGGGCTCGGCCACTGCTCCACTTCTGCCAACCTGCAGTCCCGGTGCTTCTGTGTCTTTGACTGACTGGCTGCAAATCGGGGTTCCCTGGAAGCCCTCCTTGATTCAATCATGTGTTAGAGCAGCTCACAGGACTCAGGAAAACAGTCTGCCTCCTAGAGTGCTTTTTACAGAGGATATTAAGGGATAGGAATGAGCGGGTAGATGAAGAGTCACACAGGACAAGATCCAGAAGGGTGCGGGGCACAGGTGATTCCTGCCCCACGGAGATGGAGTGCGCCATGGCAAGGTCTCTGAACCCTGTACTTCAGGGATTTTATGGGGGCCTCCTCTCGGGGGCAGGGTCCATCATTGACCAAACCACCAGCCCCTCTCCCTTCCCTGGAGGATGGGAGTGAGGCAGAATGCTCCAGGCTCCTAATCATGGCTGAATCCTTCTGGTGACCACCCCCCTGAAGCCAACCACACTCTCCTCTTAGAACAAAAGACATTCCCTTCACCCAGGAAATTCCAAGAGATTTAGGAACTGTGTCTGGGATGGGATCAGAGACCGAATATTGGGACAAAACATGTGCCCAGTGCTCTCGTCACTTAGGAAATTACAACGGCTTTGGGAGCTCTGTATCAGGAAGTGGGGGCAGACACCCATATGCGTATTTTCCATTATTTCACAGATGTGACCCAAGAAGCCTGTCTCCATCACGGACACCCCCAGGCTGTGTGCTTCCTAGAATCCCGGATGGTTATGTAACAAACTGTTACTGGTTCTCTCTGGGAAGTGGGTTACATTCAGTAAGACCTACCGTACTCACTTTGCTCTATCTGCCTATTTGTATTTTCTGATTTTTCTACAATGAGCACCCACCACTTGCATGATAAGGAACTTGGAAATAAGAAGGGTGTTCAGTACATCCGCAGCCAGCGGCCGCGAGGAGTTGCAACTTTGCCAAGTGGGGATGCCGAGCCCGCTGGGGTGCAGGGGTGGGGCAGGGGTCGGGTGGGCAGGGGCACCAGACATTCTGAGACATCACCATCCCCACCCCCGTTTCTGATGACTCCAAGCTGGCAGAATTGCAGACCCAGCAGCAAGGTTGACGGGACCTCCTGATGTCCAGCTCAGCACTAGCACTGGGGGTCCTGCCCCCTCAAGAGCACTCATTCCAGGAAGTGACATCTCAAGGGGGAACAGGGTCAAGTGACCACCTCCGCATCACATCTGACCCCCACATCAACCTGGATGGGGTAGGGTTACTTCTCTCCACCCTCACTGGGTGCGTCTGACCTTCCCCTCCCCCATTAGTCACCCCCAAATCCACAGAGCCTCATTCATGCCCCTGTGCTCAGGCCTGTGTGACCAGCTGTCCACAGGGCGTGGCCCCAACCCTGGCCTACCCCTCCACTCCTCTCTACAGACTCCAACCCTGGCCTACCCCTCCACTCCTCTCTACAGACTCGTCCTATGGGCCTCTCTCAGACCTCCACCCACCAGTTACAAACGTAGATACATAATGAAAATAAATATGAAGAAATTAATCAATAAGCAAAAGGGCAGGAGGGAACGTTACAAGAAAATAACTATATTGTTCCTTAATGGGTGATTACACAAAGGAACGTTTTTAGAATTAGGTAATGCCGAGAAACATAGATGTAGATGACGCATGCTACAAGGAAACTGCTAACAAATATAATGCCACATTTGCCACAATAAAGCGGCCAGTCTAACACACTGTTGTTGTCTGTGTCCATTGTTATTTTCCCCAATGCTGTTCATCCTTCTGGAACCCCTGGACCTGCTGGAGCTGAACTCCAGCACAGGACTGGGGGTAGGTGATTTGAGAGGAGGAAGTCCTGGGCCTACGTGGTGTGGACTGGGTGGGGGACATTTTTGTAAAGGCCCCAGCGCAGAAGTGGGGGAAGGGCAGAAGGAGCCAGCCCGGAAGTCTGGGCGACCCTAACAGACTGGACAGGGCAATCCTGTCCAGGAGAAGGAGTTCCCAAAAGGAGTGTGATGGCCCTGGGCAGTCCCTGGGGTTTGGTAAGAGTGCCAGGCCTAGGTGCAGCAGCCTGGGACCGAGGAAGGAGGAAAAAGAGGCTGAGAAGCTTGGCTGTCAGGAGGGGCTAGAGACAGAGCAGGTGCTGGTGTTAGCTCTCAGGACTCAGGGTGCCACAGAGGCCCTGGGAGCATTCCGGAACCCCTCGGACAGCTGGAGCTGTGGAACTGGGGTGAACGCCTGCTGAGGGCCCCCCTCCTCCGTTGGAGCTGGTTTGCACTTCTGGTTTTCATTGGCTGGGCTTTGGTACAGATCTGTAGACACACAGGCAAGAATATGAATACCTTAGCCACAAGCTGATTACAAAATTGCTAATGCCATAGTGTGTTTCTTATTTTGTCCTGGGATTTCAACTTTTTTTTTTTTTAAGCATTTACTTATTTTTGAGAGAGAGAGACAGAGCACAAGCAGGTGGGGGGCAGAGAGAGAGGGAGACACAGAATCCGAAGCAGGCTCCAGGCTCTGAGCTGTCAGCACAGAGCCCAACGCGGGGTTGAACCCATGAACTGTGCATGACCTGAGCCGAAGTTGGACACTCAACCGACTGAGCCACCCAGGTGCCCCACAGATTTCAGCTTTGACATCTTCCTCCACCAGACTGAGTGTTTTCATACCTTCCTAAGAGTTTGGTAATCTCTCCAGACTCAGAATATCATCTGCAGCAAAGACTGTTACTTATTCCTCAACATCTATTATCTCCTTCTTGTTCAGTAATAGGACTCCTGAAATTTCACTAGTACGAGGCCATCGGAAAAAGACTACACTTCTCAGCTTCCCTTGTAGCTACGGCCTGTGACTGAGTTCAGGCCAAGGTCAATGGAATCAACTTGGAGATTTGTGTGAGCTTGTAGAAAATGTTCTTCAAGGAAAAAGTTGCGCTCTACTATTTCTTTCTTCCTTTCTACTGCCTGGGATGATGTAATGATGGTTGGATCTCAAGCAGCTATTTTGCACCAAGATATGGAAGCCATAAGTTGAGAATGGGGGAATAATGAGAGGAGAGGAGCAGGAATTTCTGATTGTTGTCAGGCTGCTATGCCAGCTCTGGACTGCTTACCTCTGATTTGTGTATGTGGGAAAATAACTTTCTATCTTATGTTAGCCATCATTGGGTTTTCCATCACTCGTATATGACCCTGTCTTGATGGAAAAGCCCGTTTTGTATAAGTGGAAGTTGCAGGTTACAAAGGGTCGATCAATCGTCCCTGTGTCACTCCACTGGGACACAAGGGCCCTCTGTGCTTCCTGAGAATATTCAAACCTAAGTATTAGACTGAGTGGTTTTGGTTTTTTTTTTTTTTTTTTATTAAAGTTTTACTTGGTATGTTATGGAGCTCTTAAATCCTATTGTTCAAGCAGATTTTACATTTTGGAGACTTTGTATCTTTTCCAGAAATGATGCAGTCAGTGCCTGATGCAGTGTCTTCTCCCGGACGTTGGCCTAAGCCATCAGAGTGCTCCAGCACGTGGGTGTCACTTTAATTAGAGTGCTCAGTTATGATTAGTCGGGGTTTGTTACCCTTCCAGAAGACGAAGGGGACTCTTGGCTATTCTTCATCGTGACGCTCACAGACGGGACCTACGGTGGTTCTCTGGACCCCGGTGCTCGTGGGGGGCACCAGCCACAGCCACACGGCCGTTCTCACGGGCACTCTGCCGCCCGGCCTACAGGATCCTGTGAAGGTGTTTGTGGTGTATTCAGACCTTTAGCAGATATTCACTCACGGCCTCATGTGCCAGGCATTCCTCTAAACAGGAAGATGCAGAAATAAATGTCACAGCCTCCAAACCCTGGCCTTGTGAAGCCAGCATTGCTGGTCAGGGACAGATAGTCGGGGACAGAAAATAAACACACGAGGTAAGTGTCAGCTCTTGCCCAGCGACCAACCACCCAGCTCAGCAGATAGAAACAATCACATGTATTAGCTCACACTCCTGTCTGAGCCCGGTTTGGTGGTCCCATGGTTGCCCTCATGGTACCCCTGGCAGGGTGCCGGCCTCATAGGGGCTCAGCTTGGTCCAGTGGCCTGTCCTCTAGCCAGCTGGCCCAGGTGGGCCCCCACAGCTCTGGGAGGTTGGGGGGAGGGGGCGGGGGACATTGCAAGTGCTTCTTCAAGCCTCTCCTTGAACCGGGTCTGTCCCTGTGCCACTGGGCAGAATAGCCATGTGGCCAAGCCTGTGAGTGTCCTACAAAGTTACAGGGCAAAGGGCATCAGCACAGGAAGGCCACTCAGTCAGAGCCACCAATGCTGTCGGGATAGCCCAATGGGTCCATACGTCAGACATGAAGTGGGGGGGAAGTCGTCAGGTGGGTTGTTTCGGCAGATGTAGGGGGCTGAAGCTCTACGCAGGGCAGTGGGGGAAGCCGCAGTGAGTAGGGGTCTTTGTGAAAGTAGTGATGTTTGAGGAAAAGGTGTGCAAATAGAAGGAACAGCAAATACATCCCCAGGACAGAACATGCCCCATGCTGGTAGCATATTCTCCTACTAAAATCAGGGACATGTTGAATTAGACTGTGGGGTCAGGGGAGGGTGTCTCAGGGGCTAATGCAATACCTTGCTCCCTGAAGTCCCTGTGGACAGGCTGGGCCTGTCAGGCCTGTCAACTTCAGGGCCACAGGACACCTCCTTCGCAGCCACAGCGCATGTCAGGGCAGGAAACATTCTGGGCGGGATACAGGGGCACACACTCATTTGTGAGGCCGGCATCCAATTTCCTGAGAAGACAATCCGGGGGCCTGCCCAACCCTGCCCTTGCACAGGTGGACAGGTGCAGTCATGTGTGGTGTGCACATGGCTGACCTTCTGGTTGTGTCTCATTGGAACAAGGGGTAGGTTAGAGTCCGGTCACGGGGTCCCGGCCCTTTCTGGGACACCTAGTGAGCTCAAGTTCTGGGGTGTGGAGGGGCCTGGGGGGACAGTGAAAGCTGATGACACAGGTGTCTCTGGGGTGGCCTGTCAGGGCTCAGCTGCTGTAGAAGGTGCATCAGCCAGGGTTCTCCAGGGAAACAGAACCCATAGGATACATTTGTGTGTATGTATAAATATATGGGTAGATAGATAGGTAAAATATACCTGTGTAGACATATAATATACATAGAGAGACGGATCTATCATGCAGGTTTGGCACATGGAGTTATGGAGGCTGAGAATATTGCCGTCTGACAGCTGGAGGCCCAGGAAGTGGGGACTGCAGTTCGGTCCACACCCGAAGGTCTGAGAAGCTGGGGAAATGATGTACCAGGACAGGCAGGAGAAGATTCCATCTCGGCTCAAGCAGAGACAGGGGTCCACCTGCTTGGGGGAGCACCGTCTGCTTTTCTCGGCACACTGATCCAGATGCAGGCACGTCTGACCAGAGGACATCTAACCAGCTCCCTGGGCACCCCCGGCCCCACCAGTGACACATGGTTAGCAGTCACCATGGCTTTCTGCTCTTTGCAGCCACAGGATTCTGAGTGACAGCGCCCCGAGTCTTCCTAGGAGGTGTTAAGTCAATGAGAATTTTATAATGGGAAAGACAGCAGTGAGCACATTTTAGTCGGCATTTTCATGATTTTTCATGAGGTCAACATTTTTGTGTCTATTCACTGGCCACTTACGTTTCTACTTTAGTGAAGTGCCTGATTGTGTCTCATCACTGACTTTAAAAAGTGGAGACAAAGTCAAACTGGTTTAAAATGTAAATAATTTTCTTTAACAGCTTTGTTTTATCAAAGACACTGTTTTTTGGGCAGAGCTTTCTAGAGTCACCTGCGGGAGTCCGTGTGCCCTTGTCGTGAGGCAGCCATGCCGTCATCACCCCATTGTCCAGAACAGAGAAACTGAGGCTCAGAGAGCACCTCTGGGGTCACAATGGGCCCCTAAAATGCTGTCTGGGGATGTAGGTCCTTCCCCAGCGTTTTGTCTTTTGATTTAATTTTCAGTATGTTTTGAACAGAAAGCTAAAACTTCTATCCAGCCGACATTCTTGAGATTTCCATCTACTGTTTCTCCTGAGAGGTTTCTTCCAAGAGGGATATAAACACAGATTCCTGTGTTTTCCTTGAATACTGTGACATCTATATCTTCAGGCCATTAGGAGTTCTTTTGGAGGCTCCTGGGTGGCTCAGTCGGTTAAGCGTCAGACTTCAGCTCAGGTCATAATCTTGTGGTTCATGAGTTCGAGTCCTGTATCGGGCTGTCCGCTCTCAGCACAAAGCCTGGAGCCTGCTTCAGATCCTCTGTCCCCCACCCTCTCTATACCCCTCCCCCGCTCACACTCTCTGTCTCAAACATAAATAAATATTTTTAAAAAGGAGTTTGGAACTGAACAACCCCTGTTCCCCTGGGAACGACACTGGCCAGTTGTGACCCTGTTTGGCTACACACTGTCCTCCCAGTGTGGAAGAGACTCAGGGCACTGGAAGCCTGCCCCCAGCCGGCCAGCAGCGCCCCCGCGGCTGCGGTGACCCCCGTTTCCCCAGGGGCTGGGCCCTGCGGTGAGTGGAAGGAATCCGGGTGAACTCTGCTCACTCAGCAGTGCTGGCCCAGCAAACTGGGCAGGGACACCGGACGGTGGAAAATCACATGTGGTTTTCAAGTTGTCAGAAACCCAGGAGATTGTTCTTCCAGTTGTGTGGATGGCTAGGCTCCGTCTGCGAGACCCCAGGCCCCGTGGCTCTGGAAACCACCCTTCTTGCAGGCCCAACCAGCCTAGCCCTCCTGGTGACATCCAGACTGCAGACAAGGGGGCACTTCTGGGGGCCTCTCCAGAAAGAGAGGAGTGGAAGGACCTGGTGGACCTGGGTCCTCCTCCCTCAGTCCCTGGAGACAGACCCAGGGCTCTAGGAGACAGAGAGGGTCTGGAGACTGATGCCTCGGCCTGCCGTCCAGAGCCCAGCCTTCCTGCCATCTGAGGTAGGCTGGCCAACGGGGCCATGGAGGAAGGCCCCTCAGAAGGCCCCACTCGGCCATATCTGAACTCTGGCTCTGTTCCCCCCGAGGCCCAGCCTTCCATATCTGAGCTGCTTCCTCAGAGGACCCAGGAGCCTCCCAGGCTCAGCCCTCCTGCTTGTCCTGGCCCCTGTGTTCTGTGCTGCCCCATCTACACCCTGGGCGCACTGGTGCTGCTGGTGGTGAATTTCCCACCTCTGCCCAGGCTGGGTCACTAGGTGTCTGTTGGTGACACTTGGGCCTCAGCAGAGGAGCCAGGGCCTCCATGGCCCCATAGCCTCGTGCCAGAGGCTCCAGAGCCCACATAGAGAGAGCATAAACCGCTGCCCCATCTGCTGTCCACACGCCAGCACCTGAGTCGTGGGTGACTGATGGGGGCGTCCCAGGGTGGGGGTAGAGTCTTCCCCCCGACCCGCCTTTTCTTCCACAGAGCAGGACGCTACTTCCCGGCAGGTCACTGCCCTCCTCTGCCCTCTGTCCTCTGGGAGTTCGGTCACTGACTTGCCCTTCCCTCCAGACTGTCTCAGAGGAAGGCTACCCCATGGCTCTCTGGGCCACACTGAGGCTGAGTGCTCCATAAGGGCCTGCTTAGGGAACCAGTGAGCCACAGTCAGGGACCCATGCCACGGAGGCCTGGGGACCCAAAAGTGAGGGTGCTGGCACCAGGGGGGTGGCAGCTGTGGTCTGGAGACTGGGGGTCGGAGGGCAATGAGATGGTGCACTTTCCAGCCGCAGCAAAATGGGGGAGGCAGTCCCCTGCTGGGGTGGCTGCCTGGCCTGAGATTGTCTTTTGGCCCAGAGGTTGGCTCTTCCCCAGAAGGGCCAGTAAAGGGCCTCCTTCCTGTCCCCCCAGGTCCCCTGACCCCCACACCATGCCCCCCCATTACCTAGATGTGCAAAATTAGTGCTTATGTGGATGACCCACATTTGGAAAGAAGGAACCCTGAGGTGTGGGGGGGGGAACCGAGCCAAGGTCACCCAGGGCGCCCCAGGATGGGACTGACCCTCATGCTTCTCAAGGCCCAGGCCAGCCCTGCCTCAAGGCCCTAGCTGTCCGAGCTGCAAACACAGATGCTAACCCTGCTCCTTGGGGACCGTCCCCAATGGGACTCCCTTCCTGTTGGGGGAGGGGTCCCTGGTGGTCCTGGAGCCACCCTCCTCTTGCAGACTAGTCAACCCAAGTGTTCAAGGTCACAGGCCTAAGACTGACTCCTGGGAAATCTCCTCTCCCTCCTGTCCCAGGCCAATCCCTTCGGACCCAGATCAAAGCTTCCATTTCCCTCCCCACCCCTGTGGGGCTGACCTCACAAGATGGGAAAGAGGGTTCCATTCTTTCTTTCCTGTTCTCCGCCTCCTCGCCTCCTCCAATGTGGGAGTTTGTGGCTCACACCGCACCCTGCTGGGGGGACAGGGCACTACTGAATGGGGCAAAGTAGCCGTGGCATCCCCCACAGGGGACAGCTCTGCCCACACGTCTCCCCCCCCCCCCCCCCGCCTCCACTGCAGCCTGCAGGGTGTCTGCCCCACCCACCCACTCCTCTCAGGTGGGCCTCACTGCTGCCCTGAGGGCCCCTGTTCCTGACCCTGGCTGGGGCACCCCTCGGGCTGTCTCTCCAGAGAACCTACCCTGGCTGGCAGCCCTTGAGGCGTGGTTCTCAGTAGCCCTCAGCAGTGCACTTCGGCTCCCAGGGCCACACAGGACCGACCCCAGCCTGGCCATGCCCGGCCTCACCCTCACGTGGCTGCAGGGGAGCTCCATGGACCCCCCCACCCCAGCCCACAGGATCCCTAAGAGCTCTCCTTTCTCTCTCCGGAGGCAGCGAGGGTAGGCCCCCCCCCCCCAGGGAGATGTCACCCTCTTCCCTGTCGAGCCCAGTCCTGCTGTGGCCCCTTGGGCAGACCCTCCCTGGGAGTGAGGGGGAAGGCTGGGGCCTCTCGTAGGAAGCTGGACATGGAGGTTCAGAAGCCAGGGTGCCCGGCAGACCCCCAGACTAGCTCACGAGAGCCCCTGGACACGGATATGAATGCCCTGCCCAGGAGCAGGGGCGCTGGACCCTGGAAGGGTGAGTGGCAGCCACTGCAGGCCTTGTGCTGCCTCCCTGCCCCCCAGGTGGAACCTGGGCCCGGGTTTAGGGACTTCCTGGGTGTGAGTCTTAAAGTTAAGTGGGGTCCCAGCCCTGCCCACTGAGCAGGGTTGGAGGGTACTGGTCTGGCATGGAAGACACTCACCCCCTCCTCTCCACCTGGCCAGACGCTTGGGGGTCGAGGGCCCCCAACTCCCTGCCCCACCCTGCCCAGCTCCCCACGAGGCTTTTTGCTCATGTTCCTGTTGGTGACTCACTGTGGCTGAGGAAAAGCTTCTCTCTATTCCTTTCTCATTTTTTTCATGGTTTCTATTTTCCCTGGCAGAGGATGTTGGGCCCAAATCTGATCCATGTGTGAGCCAGCTGAACTCAGGAACATTCCCAGGGAAGTGACGTTCCTCAGACCACCCGCCTCCCCCCCCCCCCAATCCCGGCCTGAGCCTCCCTGCTGGACACACTCAACTGGGGGCCAACAGAGCAAATTCCAAGACAAAGTTTCAAGAATGATGATTCAGAGGCTCACAGAGGACATTTGCGGGTAAGAGCTTGCTTGCTTCATCCCTTCTGCCACCAGGACCAGCCTGGGGACACGTGACAGGGCAAGTCTGTGCAGGGACAGGAGGCACAGGGGGCCGGGCTGGGGGCTCAGGTGGGGGGGCTTGCTCTCTGAAAGGACATGGCAGGAGCTGGGAGCTGGCGTGTCGTCGGTGCTGATGTGGTGCCAGGTGCGGCACGGGCACAGTCCTGCTCTGCACCTTGGGGCTGCGGAGTCGTGGGGTCACTTGGTGCCATCAGATGGCCGGGAGGGCAGAGCTGGGACCCCACCTGAGTGACCAGCTCTTGACATGGTCCCACTGCCCTTTTAAGCATGAACGAGGATAAGCCGGTGAGAAGTGAAGGAAGGACCTTGAGCAGGAGACACGCAGACCCTCCCTGAGTCCTGCCTAGTCCCCGGGCTGAGCCAGCTGCCCCTGCAGTGTCCCTCAGGCTGGCCACAGCTGCCTGCCGACCCAAGGCTTCCTGACCGGCTCGTCCTCTTTCCCTTTGGTCCAAGCTCTGCACTCTGCCCGTTGATCACCCGGCGGGGGGGGGGCGCTGGGTTTTCCCAACGACCTCACCAGGTCAAACCCTCACAGACCACCGTGGCTCAGGGCTCTGCTGCTAGACTTGACCATGGAGTCCAGGCGTGCATCTTCTGGCTTCCGCATGTCTTCTGCCCTGGGAGCTCTGGCCGCAGGTGGATACCCGTTTGGTGCCAGCCAACATCTGCCCTTCTAGAAGCCTATGGAAACACCAGGCCCGCCATGTGATGATTTCCTGTGCCTGCACCCATGACAGACACGATCTACTGTGGGATTTCTGAACTTTGCTGGCAGCCATGCAGATGACCTGGGCTGGTCCTGACATTCTCTGCCCAGTATATGTGCCCCCAGGTCCATGCGGTGGCTGGAGCCACTGGGTAGAGTTTAAAAAGCAGTTCTGGTAGGAGGAGCGAGGGGAACGGCTGTTTGTCCTCACTGGGATCTGAGCTGCTGGGGAAGCAATGTGTGTCCAGAGGTGAGGCAGTGCTCACTGCAAGAAACAGTAAAAGTGGTTGGGGGGTGGGGGGATCCAACCAGGGCCATTAGTGCCCCCCCATCAGTGCCGAGGGACTGTTCCCACGGCATATCCCAGCACACAGCTTGGTTGGGTTGGATTGGGTTGAAGGCACATGTCCTCTCTCCCAGCTGGCTCCTCAGGGGTGGAATCTGGTTCACTTTGCCTTCGTGGCCCCCACATCTTCCACATGGAGCTGGGTTCACAGGCACTGCCCCTAAAATCATCCCTCAATCTGATCTGGCTTAACCTGCAGCTGCACCATTTTCAGGAGAGGCCAGATAAGTGGACTGCTGGGACCTAAGTGATCCCCAGGCCACCAGGAGGTAGGCGTGGGCAAGAAACCCTTGACCTTGTACGGAAATCACTGTGGGACTGCTGAGCCCCATGCCTGGGAATTATACACACACTTTAATAAAATGGAAAGGACTCTGCCCCCTCTCAAATTTGCCCTCCTGGGCCAGGAGCTGGGGGAGGGGCGTTGCCTGGAGACCCCCTACCCCAGCAAAGCAGTTGGAGGGCACCCAGGGCACATCTGCACCTGCCTCCCACCAGAGTGAGGCCCGGAAGCGCCATCCTTCCCCGCGAACCAGCACAGGGCCCATGCACCCGGGAAGTTAGCCGTCTGAAAGAAAGTTGTGACAGTTGGCAGAGCTGCAGGCCAAGCCTCCAGAGAGAGGGAAGGGTGGGCTCGCCCTGAGATTGGGGCGGGGGGCGGGAGGGGGGGGTTGTGTGTGTGTGGAGGATCTCGGAGGCCAGACGCTGCGGCTGGGCTCTGCCGTCAGGGCTCCGGACCCCTCCGGGCGGGCCGGGTGCCGGTTCCTCGCCTCCAGGTCCCAGACGGTTCTGGCGAGGGCGGGGGTGAGGGGCGGGCATCGGACCCCTCGGGCCTGCGCCCTCGGGACCTCCCTCCACCGCCCTCCACCCCCACCCCAGGCCCTCCTTCCTAGGCGCAGGCCTCAGGCCCCTGACGGAGGCGGTCCCAGTTACCGCTTCGGAAAGTGCCAGGCGCGCGGCGCCGGGACAGCTCGCCGCCTCCCCCCCCCCCGGCCCCCCCCCCCCGCCCTCCTCCGCAGCCCCTCAGTCCACGCCCGGCTCCTCCTCCTCCTCCTCCTCCTTCCCCAGGGGGTGGGGGGAGCCGGCTCCGGAAGCCCCGGCGCCCCCGCCCCGGCCGCCACTGGAGCTTTGGAGAGGCGGTCCGCGCGGGAGCGCGCCACGCGGGGCCGGAGCTCCCAGCCGCCGGCAGTTCCTTGGAGGCCCCCGACCACCCCGGAGTCCCCCGCGCCCCCGGCCCCCACGCGAGCCCCGGCCATGGCGGCCGTGCGCGGGGCGCCCCTTCTCGGCTGCCTCCTGGCGCTGCTGGCGCTGTGCCCCGGGGGGCGCCCGCAGACGGTGCTGACCGACGACGAGATCGAGGAGTTCCTCGAGGGCTTCCTGTCGGAGCTGGAGGCCGAGACCCGGGAGGACGACATGGAGGCCCCACCGCCTCCGGAGCCCACCCCGCGCGTCCGCAAAGCCCAATCGGGGGGCAAGCCGGGGGAGCCTCCGGGGGCGGCCAAAGAGGGTAAGACCCCCGGGGGCACGCCTGGGGGAGGCCCACAGAGTGATGGGGGGCCTTGGGGCGCCCTGCACCTCAGGTGAGAATGGCAGGGCTTTGGCAGCTGTCCAGCCTGCCTGGCGTGAGCAAGGGCTCTGGAAGGCAGGAGAGAGCCCAGATGTCTGGCGGGACCCGGTGCCAGGCAGAGGTCAGTGCTGGCTTGTGGCCCTTTGCGCATGGAGGCACCTCCCGCAGCTCTGCTACCCAGTGGTTTGGGTCGTCGGGGGTCTCACACCGCCAGCCCCCAGAGGGGCGAGGATTGAGCCCCCTGGGGACATTGCTGCCCCCTCCCCAGACCTGTCCTGTGAACTGCCCTAATGCCCTAGGCGGGCCTGTTTGTGGCACACCCTGGCCATGCCTGTGCCTCCACCAGAGTCCCAGCCTCAGACTTTCCTTGGGAGGCCTCCCCTTCCGGGAACACAGAGGCAGGTGAGGGGCTATGAAGACCCCTCCCCACAAGGCAGCCGGAAGCAGCGGGCAGAGTGGTTTCCGTGGCCGTGTGACTTAGACGAGGTGGTGTATTACCGGGGCGGCCAGCCCAGGGCCCTCTTACATAATCCACTGTCAATAAATCTCAGCTGTTTATGGTGGCTTTCTGGGGGGGGCAAGGGTCCTGTTGATCTCCCTCTCCCAGAAGACTCGAGGGTACCATCCATCATTCCCGAGGTCAGCTGCCCCTCCCCTGGGTCTCCTTCTAGATCTTTCCTGGCTCCTTCCCCTCCCCTTGGGGGGCGGGTCCTAGGACATGGCCTCCCCCCACCTCTACTTCACATTCCAGACTCGCTGTCCTGGCCTCTTGGATGCCACTGTGGCGGCCCCGTTTCTCCTGACTGTGTGCGTTTTGTAAATGTTTCTGTGTTTAGGCCTTGTGGCCACTGTCCCCCATTAAGTCGCACAGCATTTACTGGGGGGCTGGGGGATTCCCACAGACAGCCCCCTGCCCTGCTCCCACTTGCTCCACAGACTCTGAGATGGGTGAGCAGCTACAGTGCCTGCCAGTCCCTCCGTCCTCTGTGTGGCCCCAGGACCCCCTACCTACCCCAGACCCCTTACTTCTTGAAGGGACATGAGTGGCCCTTTTCTCTGAAGCTTTTCTTGACCCTGCAGGGAGCTTCAGGGAGGCTCCAGACCCATGTCTTCCAGTGCGTGTGACAGCTGGCGGGGATGAGACCTCCTCCCCCTTTAGGCCGGGACACCCCCGAGGCCTGGGTGGCTGAGTCACGTCTCTGCCCCTTCCGTGCCCGGCACAGTGTAACGCTCCCTGACCAGCTGACTGGACATGTGGGGGAGAAGAGGATGATGAGGGTCCTCTGTTGAGTTTGGCAGGTGGGAGGGTGAGGGCCTGTGTCCTGGGCCAAGATACGGTGTTGGCAGCAGAGACTTGCGGACGTTAGGCATGGGTTCCAATCCCAGCTCCTCCATGAGGCCAAGTGACTTAACCTCTCAGTTTCCCAGTCCAAGAACCAGGACCAAAGGAGGCCATGTGCGCAGGTTGTGGGCACCTTGGGGCAGCCATGTGGGGCATAGAGTGAGGACTCCATTGATTTGACCTCAATCTGCATTTACGACAGCACCTCTGGAAAAGGCCAAAGACAAAGGGAAGAAAGGGAAAAAAGCCAAAGGCCCCAAGTCGACCAAGCAGCCCCTGGAGGGGCCCCTCAGGCCACCCAAGAAGCCCAAGGAGAAGCCACCCAAGGCCACCAAGAAACCCAAGGAGAAGCCACCCAAGGCCACCAAGAAGCCCAAGGAGAAGCCACCCAAGGCCACCAAGAAGCCCAAGGAGAAGCCACCCAAGGCCACCAAGAAGCCCTTGGCCGGGAAGAGGCCCCCCACCCCGACCCCCTCAGAAGAAACCCCATGGTGGCCATTGCCCCTGCCTCCCAGCTCCAGCCCTGAGATGCTGCCCCAGGAGGGAGGTGTGTGCAGGCCCCTCCTGGGGTTGTGGGGCTTTGACCTCCCAGGCTACTGGGAGGTTGGGGGGGGGGGTCCCTGGGCTCGGCTTCCTGTAGATCCCAAGGGCCGCTTGGACAGGGTGGGCACTGGAGCCTCGTCATTGTCATGAACGTAGCAATTGGGTGGGAGCCCCCTCGGTGCAGCGGTCACCCCTCACCCCGGCCCAGTAGGGGGTGCTTGGCAGCCTCATGGCCGGGCTTTGCCATCTACTGTCCTGGGATCTGTCCCCTGAGCCCCACCGGAGCCATCCTCCTGCATGTTGTTGGACCAGACAGCAGGGCCTGGGCTTCCTGGAAAGCCCTCCAGCTCTCCGGCTGTGGGGGCGCCATCAGGGTGGCCAAATCCAGAGCGGCCCAGGCCTCCTGGGAGCCATGTCAGGCATCGGGCACTGTCGGCAGGACCCAGGTCTGGCTCCATGCACAGTGAGGGCTCAGGGCAGGCTTCCCATCCACCTGCCTCTGGGGTTTCTGTTGCAGAAGGGGCCCTCCCAAGTCCTTGGCCGGGTCCGGGAGAAACGGATTTGGATCGCCAGTCTGGTGAGTGGGAGATACTCACTTGGCTCTGAGGGACCGATTGCCTTGGCTGGCTGGGTTTCCAGGATGGGCCCAGGCAGGGGCATCTGTGAGTGTCTTCAACAAGGCACCCACGAGCATTTCCCACAGAGCCGGAGGAGGAGACCGAGCCACCCACATTGGACTACAACGACCAGATAGAGAGGGAGGACTATGAGGATTGTGAGTAGGCCCCCCTCTGCCCCCATCTGGACTGTGACCCCTGGCCTGGGGACCCACTGGTGGTCGGTTCACCTGGGGCCCTGCCCTCCCGGCCCCACTGCTGTCTGGGGCGGTGGGGGGGGGGGTGAGTTGGACTGGCTCAGAGCCCACCCTCCCCCTCAGTTGAGTACATCCGGCGCCAGAAGCAGCCCCGGCCACCCCCAAGCAGGAGGAGGCCCGAGCGGCTCTGGCCTGAGCGCCCTGAGGAGAAGGCTGAGCCAGCTGGGCCGGGGCTCGAGGCCCCCACGGAGAGGATCGGTAGGATGGGGGCAGCCGGGGGGGAGGGAAGGGTGCCAGGCACAGAGGGAGAGGGCTCCGGACCCACCCCTGCCTCCCACCTCCACAGAGCCTCCTCTGAAGCCTCTGCCACCCCCGCTGCCTCCTGACTATGGGGACAGTTACGTGATCCCCCACTATGATGACAGTGAGTGCCCTGCCTGCCACACCCCTGGTTCCAGTAGCTCAGTGGGAGATGCATCCCCAATGCCCTGCCACCCCTCCCCTCCATGCCCACTTGGGCTCGCAGCCCAGTCTGCTCTCCTCCCTTGGGCTGGTGCCTCCTGGCCCCCTGGGGTTTCCCTCTCTGTCCTGTGCTCCCATCCTGTGGGCTGAGGCCAGCGCCTTTCTCTCCCTCCTGCATCCCCTTCTATGGGGGCCTGAGTCGGTCCCCGCCTTTGACCTGCCCCCAGGTCCCCAACAATCTCTTGGCCCCAGCTCAGCTCTCACTCAAGTCCGCCCCTTCCTGGCCACAGGTGTCAGGTGTTACTTGAGGCCCGTCCTGCGTGTGTCCCACCCGCTGCCCAGCCTGGCCTGCCTTTCCCCAGGCCAGGCCCTCCCAGGCCAGGCTGGTGACATCCCAGGGTCTTGCCCATTCTGTTTGTGACTAGCTGGCCTCCCCTCAGGAGCCCCTCCCTCCTCATCTCTGTCTAAAGGCCCACCCTGATCCCACTTCCTCACCTCGCCCTCAGTCCTGTCCAGTCTCTGGCTCACAGTGGGGGCCCTGGGGCAGCATCTGGGCCACCTCAGCAAGGCTCTCCCTCCCCACAGTGGACTATTACTTCGGGCCTCCCAGACCCAGGAAACCCGACACTGAGCTGGACACAGATGAAGAGAAAGAGAAGCTGAGTGAGTGGAAACAAGCTGTTCCCACCGCCAGCCCAACGCCCAGTGCAGGCCTGCCCCCCACGCCAGCCCCCTGCCCCCGGCGCAGGCCTGCCCCCCGCCCCAGCTCCCTGCCCCCGGTGTAGGAGTGCCCCCCACACCTGCCCCCTGCCCCCAGTGCAGGCCTGCCCCCCACGCCTGCCCCCTGCCCCCGGTGCAGGCCTGCCCCCCACCCCAGCCCCCTGCCCCCGGTGCAGGCCTGGCCCCCACTCCAGCTCCCTGCCCCCAGTGCAGGTCTGACCCCAGCCCCCTGCCCTCAGCCCCACATCCATGCCCCCTGAAGCCCGGGGCTAAGATGACAGGCTTCTTCCACCTTCCACCATTCAGAGAAACCCAAAAAGGAGGGAGGTGGCCCCAAGGAGGAGGAGACAGATGACAAATGGGCCATGGAGAAGGGCAAGGACCACAAAGGTGTGTGCCTGGGGGCTGGACCCATACAGCTGGGATCCCTGTGGGAGAGCAAGTGGATTCCTGAGGCTCCAGGACCCTCTGCCCCACTTCCTCCCTTTGTTGCCTCCAGGACCCCGGAAGGGTGAGGAGCTGGAGGAAGAGTGGGCTCCAACAGAAAGAGTCAGTGAGTGAGGGGCCCGGAGGCTGCAGATGGGTGTGGGGGGGCTGGGGAACGAGTGGGGGTTGGGGGTTGGGGGCTGCGGTGTGGAGGGGGCTGCAGATGGGTGTGTGGACTGGAGGGTATGTGGGGCGGCTGGGGCTGTGTGAGGGTGCTGAGAGGTGGGTATGGGGGCTGGGGTCCCCACAGCAGCAGCAGGGTAAAGGAGGTGGGGGCAAAAGACCCAAAGTCACATGTGGGTCGCAAACCTGGATTTCCTGGTGGTGCTTCAGGTCTCCAGAACTCTTCCTTGCTCTTAAATTCTTGGGGCCCAGAAGGGAGGGAGAGGTGCTGGAGTGTCTCTGCCCTGGGATGAAGCCTAGGGGACAACTCACAGCACAAGGTCCTGATATGGATGATGCCTGTGAGTGGCTGAGCTCTGGGGTGGCTGTTGCCTGTGGTTTCATGTGAGCCCGTGGCCCTTTGGAGCTGGCATCATCTGCCCACGCTCCAGATGAGGAAGCCGAGTCCCAGCAGGGGAAGCACATGTTGAGGTGGAGCCGCCCTGACTGGCGTCTCCTGATGTAAGGGGGGTGGGCTCTGGGCTCCTTGTTCTGGGTTTGGTGGAGGGAGTGACCAAGCCAGTGGGCCACCATTCTTCGGGTGCTATGTCCCCAGAGTGTCCCCCCATCGGGATGGAGTCCCACCGCATTGAGGACAACCAGATCCGGGCCTCCTCCATGCTGCGCCACGGCCTGGGGGCCCAGCGCGGCCGGCTCAACATTCAGGTGGGTGTTGGGATGGGCCCATCTTGCAGCTGAGCGCGGGGCTCTTGCAACCGCTCATTCTCCCCACTGCCCCCAACAGGCCGGTGCCACCGAGGACGATTACTATGACGGGGCGTGGTGTGCTGAGGATGACGCTCAGACCCAGTGGATCGAGGTGGACACCAGAAGGACCACCAAGTTCACAGGTGTCATCACCCAGGGCCGTGACTCCAGCATCCAGTACGTGAGGGGTGGATGGGACATTCCTGGGGGCCATTTAGGGGCCCTGTCCCCAATCACCCCTCCGTGGCACGTAGTGGGCAGGGGAGCCACTCCCAGGGCCAGCTCAAGCACCATACAGCCCTGCTAGCTCTTAAGTTCTCAGGTCCGGAAGAAGGGGCTTCGGCTCCTGAGTGCCCGGGACCTGGGGCAGGGAAGGCAGCCTTGCTCTGACCGCCATCTGCTCCCCAGTGATGACTTTGTGACGTCCTTCTTCGTGGGCTTCAGCAACGACAGCCAGACGTGGACGATGTACACCAACGGCTATGAAGAAATGGTGCGCACTCAAGCTGTCAGCTCTGCGCCCACCATCTGGGCTGAGGGTGGGCTCTTGGCAGGGGTGGGGGGCTACTCTGAGGTCAGCCTCTCCCCAGACCTTCCATGGGAACGTGGACAAGGACACACCTGTGCTGAGCGAGCTCCCAGAGCCGGTGGTGGCCCGCTTCATCCGCGTCTACCCACTCACCTGGAACGGCAGCCTGTGCATGCGCCTGGAGGTGCTGGGGTGTCCTATGTCCCGTGAGTGCAGGGGGCCGGCAGGGCTCAGAGGGGTGGCTGGGGCCACCTGGGGGCTGGCTAGCACAGCTCAGGGCCCTGCCTGTCCCCCCCCACCTCCCCCGCAGCTGTCCACAGCTACTATACACAGAATGAGGTCGTGACCACTGACAACCTGGACTTCCGGCACCACAGCTACAAGGACATGCGGCAGGTGGGGTGCTTGTTCCCTGGCTCAGAGCTTGTGTCCAGTGCTCCCATCCCAGACACGCCCCCCTGAGAGGGCCGCCAGCCAGTGCTCAGCTGGGGGCCCCTCCCTCTGGCACTAGGACCAGAGAGGGGCTGGGGTTGCCTTCAGGGGCCACTCCTACCACAGAGGCTTTCCCCACCGTGCAGACCAGGACGGTGGAGAGGCCTGGCCCTCCCCGCAGCCTGGACCGCTTCCACGGGAGGTGGGTGGGGGGCTTCGTAACTCCGTGTTCTCTCCCGAGCCCAGCTGATGAAGGTGGTGAACGAGGAGTGCCCCACTATCACCCGCACATACAGCTTGGGGAAGAGCTCACGCGGGCTCAAGATCTATGCCATGGAGATCTCGGACAACCCTGGGGATCACGAGCTGGGTGAGGGCCCCGTGGACCCCTGGAGGCCTGGCCCTCCCTGGCAGGGATTCGAGGCGAGGCTCTGGCACTGCAGCTGGGCCTCTGCCTGTCTTTGGAGCCTCTCTGGGGTCCCAGTGTGCCTTGCCGGGGCCAACAAGCGTCATCTGCCCCCATCCTACTGGGAGTGAGCCAGTCTGGGTCCTTCCTCAGATTCCCCGGGGCGTCAGGAGGCCCGGTGGTTGCTGAGGCTCCTGCTCTTGCAGGGGAGCCCGAGTTCAGATACACGGCCGGGATCCATGGCAACGAGGTGCTGGGCCGCGAGCTGCTGCTGCTCCTCATGCAGTACCTCTGCCGCGAGTACCGAGACGGGAATCCCCGTGTGCGCAGTCTGGTGCAGGACACACGGATCCACCTGGTACCCTCACTGAACCCGGATGGCTACGAGGTGGCAGCACAGATGGTAGGTGGGTGGGGCGGGGCGGGGCGGGGCGGTGGGGGCCAGAAGCTGTGTGGGCGGGTGGGGCAGCGAGGCGGGGCGGGGTGGGAGAGTTGGGGCGGAGCCGGATGACACCACACCCACCGGTTCCTCCAGGGCTCTGAGTTTGGGAACTGGGCGATGGGGCTGTGGACTGAGGAGGGCTTTGACATCTACGAAGACTTCCCAGATCTCAACTCTGTGCTCTGGGGAGCAGAGGAGAGGAAATGGGTCCCCTACCGGGTCCCCAACAATAACCTGCCCATTCCTGAACGCTACCTCTCCCCAGACGCCACGGTAAGGCCTGGGGGAGCAGCCCGGACCCTGGGGTCCTGAGCTGTGGACTTGAGGGGTGGGCTGGTGGGTGACCGAGCCAGCACAAGCCTGGGGGGACAGAGGGGGCATGAGTACTGGCAGGGAGGGTAATAGAGGCTACAGCTCAGACGCACGCCCTGGCCACCCCCAGGTATCCACAGAGGTCCGGGCTATCATTGCGTGGATGGAGAAGAACCCCTTCGTGCTGGGGGCGAACCTGAACGGCGGGGAGCGGCTTGTGTCCTACCCCTATGACATGGCCCGAACACCCACTCAAGAGCAGCTGCTGGCCGCGGCCATGGCAGCCGCCCGGGGAGAAGATGAGGATGAGGTGTCTGAGGCCCAGGAGACCCCAGACCACGCCATCTTCCGCTGGCTGGCCATCTCCTACGCCTCTGCCCACCTCACCATGACCGAGCCCTACCGGGGAGGCTGTCAGGCACAGGACTACACCAGTGGCATGGGCATCGTCAACGGGGCCAAGTGGAACCCCCGGTCTGGGAGTAAGTCAGCCTGGGAGGGGCCGAGGCGGGGGACGTGGCGGGGCACAGGGCTGACTGTGGTTCCGTGTCTGCCCCCCCGCGCAGCTATCAATGACTTCAGCTACCTGCACACCAACTGCCTGGAGCTCTCCATCTACCTGGGCTGTGACAAGTTCCCTCATGAGAGTGAGCTGCCCCGGGAGTGGGAGAACAACAAAGAGGCCCTGCTCACCTTCATGGAGCAGGTGGGGGCGCGGCAGCATGTGGGCTGGGTGGGGGTCGCGGGGGAGCCCTGTCCAGAGGGGCAGGGACCGGACAGGGGAGCCGCTGGAATGCGTGGGGCCTTGGCATGCACGTCCACGCTTGCCTCCTCCTGCAGGTTCACCGTGGCATCAAGGGCGTTGTGACGGACGAGCAGGGCATCCCCATCGCCAATGCCACCATCTCCGTGAGTGGCATCAACCACGGTGTGAAGACAGGTACCTTGTCTGCATGCGGGTACGGGCAAGCAGATCCGTGTGGCAGTGGTGAGGCAACGCCCGGCAGAGCCCTGATCCCCCGCGTCCCCACCGGAGGGTCTACCCTGGGCACAGGGAGGGCCAGGAGTTTGTAGGGGGGCGCATCTCAGAGAGGAGGGCTGGAGGCTGGGGGTACGGGAGAGTCCAGGGCAGCAGAACCTGTCCTCTCTGTGCAGCGGGCGGTGGCGATTACTGGCGCATCCTGAATCCGGGTGAGTACCGCGTGACAGCTCACGCGGAGGGCTACACCCCGAGCGCCAAGACCTGCAACGTGGACTACGATATTGGGGCCACCCAGTGCAACTTCATCCTGGCCCGCTCCAACTGGAAGCGCATCCGGGAGATCATGGCCATGAACGGGAACCGGCCCATCCCACACATTGATCCGTCGCGCCCCATGACACCCCAGCAGCGGCGTCTGCAGCGCCGCCGCTTGCAGTACCGGCTGCGCATGCGCGAACAGATGCGGCTCCGGCGCCTCAACGCCACGGCGGGCCCCACCACACTCGCGGCGCCGACACCAGTCACCACGCTGCCCCCCACCCCCTCCCCCACCTTCAGCCCTTCGCCTGCCCCCAGCTCCAGCCCGGGGCCCTGGCACTTTCCACCCGAGACCACCACAGTGGGCTGGGAGGAGGCGGAAACGGAGACGGAGACCTACACGGAGGTGGTGACGGAGTTTGGGACAGAGCTGGGGCCCCAGGAGGAGGAGGAGATGGAAGTGGACGAGTTGGAGGAGGAGGAGGAGACAGTCATGGGTCCAGATTTCCCATTCACCACAGCCGAGACCTACACAGTGAACTTTGGGGACTTCTGAGCACAGGTCGGCCCACATCCAAGCCTTCGCCGCCACAGGAGCCCCAGCCATCGGCGTGGGCCTGGCCAGGAGGAGGCCCAGTCGGGCACGAGATCTCGGAGCCCAGGTCTGCGAGGTGCTCCTGCCCGGCCTGCCAGCCTCAGACACAACAGGCACGGCGGGGCGGGGGGGTGGGGCACACTTGTCAGCCACCTGCCCGACCACACCAATAAAGCAAGCTCACGGCACACGTGTTGGTGGGGAGGGGAGGAGGGGGTTATGTTGGCCAGGGGTCAGGTCTGCAGGAGCTCAACGCCAGCACAAGGTCAGGCTTTTATTACAAAGCACCCCCTGCTGTGGTGCCAACACTGTGGGGAAAGGGTGGCCGGGGTCTCTGTGAGTCAGGGGTCCAGACCCAGGCCCCCCAGGTCCTCTTCCTCAGCTCCGAAGCCTGAGAAGCTGATGGGCTGGCAGGCCAGGCTGCGCAGATTCACGAGACAGGCGGTCTGCGTGCTGCTGAAGTCAGGGACAGCCACCAGCAGCACCCTCTGGTCCTCTGGGCCTAGCAGAGAAGCCACACAGGCGCCCCCTCAGGTTCTGGGTGGGCCTGGCCTCCGAGGGAAGTCACCAGAAGCAAACAGGAGTTCCCCATCAGCACCATGGGAGTGCTGGCCTCGGAAGCTCCTTCTGGCCAGATGCAAGGGCCCAAGACAGCAGCACGGTCAGAGGCTAAAGCCATGCTGACCGGGGTGAGCGTGAACACCACTGCACACGTGTGGGCCGTTTCAGCCCCCACTCAGCCAGCGGGCCACCAGGCAGGCTGCCTAACCCCACGGGGCCTGGGGACTCCAGTGCGGCCTTTTCTGCGAGCCCTGCCCTCTCATGACAGCCCAGGCCTGAGGCCCCCAGAAGAAAGGACTTACCTCGGAAGATTTTAGAGCCAAAGCTGGGGGTGTTCCCACAAAAGTAGACATGAGGACACTCGGGAAAGATGAACGGGTCTGTCTTGTAGAAGGGGTAGCAACCTGGGGAAGGCCCACAGTGGTTGCGGCTTCTGGGCTTGGCACCACACACGGCCGGGGTGGGGTCCTCCTCACCGAGCACCACAGCCCACCCGCTCACACACACTCAGGCTATGCTGGTAGCAGCCCTGCCTGCTAGGGTCCAGACATCGCCACATGAGCCTGGGGACAGGTGAACGTGCCCGCCACCTTCACCCTCCTGGGCGGCCCTGTGGCAGCGTGAGAGGCTCTGACCAGCCCAAACTCCTGATATGCTCCCCGTGGCCTTCAGCCCTGAGGGAAAGCTCCAGAGTACCTTCCGGAATGAGGGCCAAGCATCTGGACTTTTCCTTAGATAGGTCAAGGCAGGATTGCTGGGTACAAATGACGCCCACCCTCCAAGCACACAGGCCCCCTCATTGGGACCCTCTTGGCCCTTGACCCCATTACCTAGCGTGTCGGGGGCTGTGGGGCTGATGTGACGGATGCGCAGCGTCCACTCCAGTATCTCCAGGTGGTCCTCCATGCTGCTGTACCGGAAAATGTCGCTCACATTCTGTCCTGATGTCCCTAGGAATCTGCAAGGCAAGGCTCAGCTGATCCCCACCCTGGGGGCCAGCAGCTGTACCCCCACAGGGCCCAGAGCTCCCCCTGCATTCTCACGGCTGCTGTCCCAGGCCAACTTTGACAAAGACACTAGGTCCCGGCCAACTGCAGCCCTGGACCCAACCCTCCCCTCCCAGTGCCACCGAGGCAAGAGGCCAGTGCTCAGCTAGGGTGTGGCCGCAAGTGGCTACCTGACTCCATCAATGGTGGCCTGGTAGGGGTTGGTGACCAGCTGGAGGGTTGAGTAGGCAGTGGCCAGCGGGAACATGCAGGGGTGCAGGGGCTGCTGGGGGAGTGTGTAGTTGGTTGGGTCAAATTCTCCCGGCATCACATCCACGGGTACCGAGGCCTGAAGGCATAGGGAGAGTCAGGGGAGCTTTGTAAGGCCCGGCGCCCTCCATATGTGCCCCCTCCAGATCTCACCCACCCCTCCCCCGGGCCGCCTTCCGGTGCCCAGCTGCAGCCTCAGAGACCCCAATGTCATCACCCAGCTGGCCCCCAGCTCACTCACACTCAGCTGCAGGAGGATCTCATCCAGCATCTTGACGGCCTCCACACTGGCTGCCTGGGTTTTCTTGGTTAAGTACTTGGCCTGGGGATATGAGTCAACAGGCTGTGAGGCCCCTGCTGCTGGGTGTGGTTAGGGTCTGCACCACGGGCTCCCCTGCCCTCAGAGTGGGCCCCGAGCAGAGGTCCTGGCATCACCACAGGGCACGTCCCACCAGACATGTGAGGCCCTGGACCCCGACTCTCCCGGGGGAAGGAGGAAAGGAGGAGCTTGAATGCAGGCAGGCAGGCACTGTACCTTGTTGATGGAGTCTCTGCTCTGGGTGTTGTGGCTCAGGAGGTTCCCGGCCAGGATGACCCGGGACACGTGCGCGGCACTGCACTGCTCCCCCTCGTCCCCCAGCTGCCCGGTCACCACATCCACCAGCAGCTGGGTGCCCAGCAGGCTCTCGCCCCCACCTCCACCCAGGCCCAGGCCAGACACCAGCAGCACAAACCTGCGGGAAAAGTCGGGGTCCTCGTGGGTGCCCAGACTGCAGGTGTCCCCGCTCTGCACCCACCCTGGCCGCCATCACGGGTGAGCAGGGGACATGCAGCCCAGCACCTGTGATTTCCCGGGACCACCGGCCGGGCCCTTGTGCACCTGCTCCTCACCTGTCTGTGTCAAGGCAGGGTGCGGGCTCCTGAGGAGCAAGCTCTGCAAAGCAGTGGTCCTCCACCAGAAACTTCCCAGTGTCTCTCACGGAGCCGAGCACGGCCAGGACCGTCCCTGCAGAGCAGTGCTTTTAGCCTCCAGGAGGGAAGCCCAAGAACCGCTTCCTTCCAGTCACTCACAACGCAAAACCGTCCAGTTCTCCTGTGCCACACTGGCAAATGATCACCTAGGACTTGGGACCGAGTGTGCTTCCCGGGGTCACGGCCTCTGGGTGGAGGCAGGAACACTGGCGCCCCCCTCAGGCCTCACCCACTGTCTGACCCTGAACCCAGCACTCCAGGGAGGCAGGGATGTGCCAGCACCTGTGTGCACAGGCCACCCCTCCTGCCCCTTACCTGTGACCAGCTTGCACACATCAATGGTGCCTTCCAGTTTGATGCGCTGCAGTTCATCTTCCAAGACCAGCTCGTCGTCCGGATGGATGTATTTGCTCCGTGGGGGCTGGGGGAGTAGGTTGTGCTGGAATTCGGAGACGGGAGGTAGTTTTGGGGCTGGAGGCCAACAAGGCTCCTGCGCCCCACAAGTGAGATGGCACGGTGACCCCGACCCCCGATTCCCTGGGACCATGGCAGGAGGTCCCACGGGCGCCCACAGGACGTGTTCCAGGGGAGGCATGCGTCAGCCAGCTGGCTCACCTCTTCGCTGATCTCCCGTAGGATGGATGGCTGGAGCGGCATGGCCTTGAACAGGGTCCCCACCACACAGCACTTCTCCCCGGGCTGTAGCTCACACAGCTTCTTTATTTGGACTCCAGCACCTGAGTGTGACGGGCATGAGCTCAGACCAGGCAGCCCTCCCAGCCCACCCTGGGGCACTGCAACAGGCCTCACGGAGCCGTGCAGCCCACGGGCCTGGGCTCTGGAGGAGAAAGAGACCTTCAGGGGCAAGGACCCCCAAAACTAGTAGACTCGGCCCTGGGACAGAAGAATCCGGGATATGGTTAGGTCCCTGGATCCCGTGTCCTTATAAGAAAGGCAGACGTGCAGAGGAGGCACCATGAAGACGGAGGCAGAGACTGGGAGGCCCAGGCAGCCACCAGGGACTGGAAGAGGCAAGGAAGGGTCCTCCCTAAGAGCCTCCGGAGGGCGCGACCCTGCCAACACCTGATGTCACACTCCTGGCCTCCAGAACTGAGATCACATTTCTGTTGTCCTAAGCTGCTCAGTTTGTGGCTTTGTCATCTGCTGCAGCAAAAAGCAATAGGGAACCAACAGTCTTACGTCATTTATACCTAACTGTGACACTGGCTCTGAGGAGGAAGCATGCCAACTCTCTGCACAGCCCTGCCCTAAAAACATCAGAGAGGCGCAGTCGCCAGACTCGCAGGCAGGAGAGAGGGAATGCAAGTCCCAGGAGGCCTGTGGGTTTGTCAGGAGAGACCCTGAGCCTGGGGAAGTGCTGTCAGGACCAGATGGGGTCCTGTGTATGCTGGACCAACCTCTTCCTGAGCCCCTTCTGCCCTGGAGTAACCAAGAACATTCCACAGATCTACATCCCAGGGAGTGGAGGTGGGTAGTTCAAAACAAGAGGAGAGCGCCAGCACCAGACAGAAATGGCATGGAAACACACCCCCAAAGCCTGTCTGCAGGGCCCTCGCTCAGCCCTGGGGGGGCCGTGCCGAGCAGCGAGTGGAACTTCTCCACGCTGACAACACGCCGGAGTAGATGTTATTGCCCCGACATACAGCTGAGGAAACGGAGGCACAGGGAGATTGAGTGACGCGTCCAAGGGTACACAGCTGGGGCCCAATGTGCGCAGCTGAGCACCTGGTAGAGCCACACAGCCCTGTGTCGAGGGCAGGACAGCTGTCCAGCTGGACAGCGTGTGGGCATCGGGCCAGACACCAGCACCAAGAGTGAACACCAAGGCCTGTCCTCACCCTCCGCAAGCTTCCAAACCAGCGGGAGCCAAGGCAAAGGGAACAAGAAAGCCCTGAGGGCTGCTGTGGCCTCTCAAAGCACAGGACAGTAAGCTGAGGTCACGAGGGAAGACGGGGAAAGAGCGTGCCAGGCGGAGGTGATGCCAACACTGAGAGGGGTTCAGCGTGGTCAGGAAGCTCAAGAGAGACAGACAAGTCCCGGGACAGGCTGAAGTCTGGTCGGAAAGCCTGGCGACACGCGGAATCCACGCGCAGGGACGCATTCTGGGAGAAGCCAGCTTCAACCCCAGCCAAGGCCCCATTCACCACGGCCGCTGTCTGAACTACTGACCCATCTGTGGGCAGAGTAAGACAGCTGTTTTCTGTCACTGGGCAGCTTTGTTAGCAGGAATGGTGACTGCAAGACAGGTGTGGTACCAGAATGATAGCAGTGACACACAAACCGAGGAGAATGGAGGAAGCTGCAAGGGAAGCGAGGAAAAGGCCACTGGGAGCCAGAGGAAGGAGCCCCTCATCATGTGAAGAGAGGAAAGGTGACAGCACTCGTGCCTGCAACAGAGACAACAGAAAACATCCCTGGCAGGTGTGATGGTCTAGTTCTCATGCCTATAATGAAACCAGAGGCGATGCCGTCGGCTCAGTGGGGTGGGACGGGACAGGCGCCTCTGTCCCACAGCCTTCCTGCTGCTTCCAGTGTGCAGCCAGAGCTGGGACCACCGAGTCCAGTGCTGGGGGCAAGGAAAATGAGTAAGACACGGTCCCACCTATGAACATTCCAGTTTAACAACGTAACAGAGGAGTTGAAAACTACATGGAAAGCCACTCTTATAAACAGAAGAATTGAGTGAGGCAGCAAAAGTCAAAGGTGGGAGTCCTGCAGGAGAGAGCACAGAAGAAGTGGGGAAAAAAGAAAAGATGTGCCTTGCCTAGGCCCCTTGATTAGGAAAGACAGGAGAGCCCCAGGGACAGAAGACTCATGCCCAACCAACACGGAAGGTGCAGAGGAGAAGCAGACAGACAGACAGACATCAGCAAGCACACAGGAAGCCCCCTAGAGAGGCGGTGGGTGTCTTCACGGACACCCTGGCTCCCAGTGCCTGGTGGCTGGCCTGCCACACTGAGCCCCTTGCTAGCCACAGCATGGACACACAATCTGAACTCAAGAAAAGGAAAAACGTACGCTTACACCAGTGAAATCATCACGGCTACGCTAGAGCTCAGCCCCATCTCACCCAGCCTCGGAACTAAACCTCACTCTAAACCTAGCAATTCCTAAGCTAATCCTCATGACTACCTGAAGAAGAAACTGAGGCACAAAGAGGTTTACATTCCCAAGATAACTGAGAAGTGGGATAAATTGAAGAAGGTTCCAGCTCTACCAGGTCCCTCATATGACATTTCTGAAAACTCCAGGGACCCTCTGAGCTGGTGGGGAGGAAGCACTTCCCCGAATTCATCACTTACCCCAGTGCTGTTTGGCCCGGCTCACCAGGAAGGGCCTCATTTGGATGAGGCGGGTGGCATAAATGTGGGCATACTGCCGGCTGAAGCTGCGCTCCCCCAGCCGGAAGGGCTGCGAGGAGTTGGTGTACATGGACACAGGCACGCGGGCGAAGGTGGCATTGCTGGCTGACGGCGGGGAGAGCAGAGTATGGGCCCTCTGGGCAGCCTGCTCAGAGAACATGGCTGCGCTGGATGCGTCCAGACCTGGTGCTCACGCCGAGGAGGAGGCAGTCACTGTGAACACACAGACGTGTCCCTGCAACCCCTGCCCACTCCATGGCTTTCCTGGTGTGTCTCCACTGCACCCATGGGCACTGGGAGAGGAGGGGAGAGCTGCGGCTCTCCCCACACATGGTTCAGGATGGCACCTGGAAGTCAGCTGTGCTGGATACCAAAGTGTGCCTCGGAATCCTCATCCAGAAAGGAGAGCTAGGAAATGCTTCTCCCACCCAGAGCTCTCCAGACCTGCCCCAGGTATCCACGGCTGGCCTCGCACCTCCACCTAGACAACTAGCGGGCGTCCCAATTCTACCTGCCATCCACCCCCATCTTGCTCCCCCGCACCTGCCCCATCTCAGGGCATGAGGGCAGTCTCATTATCATATAAGTCTACCATAAAATAATAAGCCTATTTTAAACAAAACAAAATATTAATCAGTCACTCCTTTGCTCAAAAGGCCCTCCGTTTCAGTGACTAAAACCCCAAGTCTCTACTGACATCTGCCCCAGCTCTTCTCCCTCCACTGCCTACAGGTGCAGACTCGCTGGCTCCCCATACCCTGCTCTCCCTGTCTTTGCTAACGCTTCACCCTCTCCAACTGCAACCGTCCCCTGGCACTTCTATTTCTCCCATTTTACTGTTTACTGAGCCCCGACCCCGCCTCCCGGCGGCCGCCCAAACCGAACACAGCCCCGACCCCGCCTCCCGTGGACGCCCAAACCGCACGGAGCCCCAACCCCGCCTCCCGGCAGCAGCCCGGGCCGCACCGAGCCGCTCTCTGAACCACGAGCCCGGTGCAAACCGTCGGACAGTGCACATGGGACGGCCTTCGGTCCCTCCTTTTTCGTGCATGGTTTCAGGGCAGCCGCTAGGTGCCCGTACCCTGCTTGTACCGCACGGCTCTGGGCCGGGGCGGAATCGGACTGACTTCCGGCCCAAACGAGCTGAGCGGGGCCGCAGCCCTGGAAGAAGTCCTGGCCCGCGCTCTAACTTCAGCTTGTCGAATGCAGCAGGGACCCTGAGAGAAGCCGCCCAGCCTCCGCCACGCGCGGACTCGGAACCCCGGCCCCGCCGCCGCCGCCGCCACGCGGACCGGGGAACGCGGGACCTCACTCACCCAGCCGCGCGCTGCCGGCCACCTCCCGCCAATCCGCGCGCACCACCCCGCCCCTCTCCGCGTGCTGCCTCCAGCCAATCACCAAGCTGCCCGCTCCGTCTATCACCTCGGGGCCCGCCCACCTCCCTGGGCTCGCGCGCCCCGCCCCTGACGCCTCTACCAATCACCAACCCGCCCGTTCCGTCCATCACCGTGGGGCCTGCCAATCCGCGAGCGCCCCGCCTCTGGTCGCGCCCCGCGTTTCCCGGACTACGCGGGCAGATGGGTGCTGCGAGACCCGAGCGTTCGCGTGTCCCGAGGCCTGTGCCTGAGGTCCGCGGGCGGAGAGCAGAGCTGGGGACTGCAGTCCGGGACAGAGGAGAAGCGCTTCGGGCTAGGGTTAGTGTTAGGGAAGCGGACAGGCCGTGGCCCAGCGTACACTGAACTCTCCTTCATCCTGCACCCGCCCTCGGCTGTCCCGGCGCCGCGCCCGCTGCGGGGTGCTCTCCCCCGCACGGCACCGATGCCCGGAGCCAGGGCGCCCTAGCCGCGGAGCTCGCTCCCTCCTTCGCACGCGCAGCCGCGGGGCGGGTCGCACGCACTGAGCGTCATTCCCTGCGCGCCGCTTCCGGTGCAGGTCCGGTCTCCAGGACAACGGGGGTCGTGAGGGCGGGTGACACCCCAGAGCTCCGGCTGCAGGAGGTCCCTCACACTTGCTGCTGCATCGCATGCTGTCACAGCCCGGGGAAGGCGGCGGAGGCCCAGGGCCGGTGCCGTCGGTCGTGGGGGGTGGGACGGGCTCCCGACGGTGGGGACGCGTTTGTGCAGCATCCGTGAAACGTTTGGAGAATTGTGCTCCTTGCTGCCCCGAGCTCGGGCGCAGACCTGCGGCCCACCGATGCCACGTGGCAGCTGGTCCACGGCTGGCAATTGCTAAGTTCTTACTTTGCGACAGAAAACGAACCCCGATTTGTTCTCTCCACTTAGGGCTCTTTGGACGTGAAACCAAAGATGTTCTTAAATGTGTAGATACATAAAAGGCCTCAGGGAGCTGAAGGCTCGACAGAAGCTGCGCCTTTGGGAGTGGGCCCCTCAGAGCCCGATAGAGTGTCCCCGGAAAGCCGGGGCTGGGTGGTTGCGCCTGCGGTGCAGGGTAGGGGTCTTCTGTGATGTGCACTCGCGTGTTTTTATGTGCAGTTTTTTATTCTGGAAAAATACCGCTTCACCCGCTGTGAAGTGTCTAGTTCAGGGGCATTAAATATATTCACAGTGTTGTGCAGCCATCACCACCACCCATCTCTGGATCCGTTTCATTATCCCAAACTGAATCTCTGTCCCCATAACACAGTAATCCCCCACTCCCTCCCCCCATCTCCATTAATTCCAATTTGCTGTCTGTCTCTATGAATGAGCCTCTTCTAGGGTACCTCATACAAGTGGAATCATAAATATTTGTCTCTTTGTATCTGGCTTATCATGTATTTAAGGGGTACATCTTCAAGATACCTCCATATTGTAACGTGTCAGAATTTCCTTCTTTTTTATGGGCCAATAATACTTTGTGGGTACAAACCACCTTTTGTGCATCCATTCAGTTCGTCAATTGACATTTGGCTCGTTTTCATCTTGTGACTACCATGAATAATGCTGCTTACCTACAAGTGCAATTGCTGGAGCAAATGGTAATTCTATGGTTAATTTTTATTTATTTATTTTTTTTAAGAGAAACAAAGCATCAGTGAGGGAGGGGCAGAGAGAGAGGGAGACAAAGAATCTTCAAGCAGGCTTCAGGCTCCAAGCTGTCAGCACAGAGCCCGACTTGGGGCCCAAACTCGCAAGCTGTGAGATCATGACCTGAGCTGAAGTCGGTCGCTTAACCAACTGAACCACCCAGGAGCCCCTTCCATGTTTAGTTTTTTGAGGACCTCCCCCTACACACACACACAGTTTTCCACAGCTGTTGCACCACTGTGCATTCCCACCTACAGTACACAAGGTTTTTCAGTTTCTCCACATCCTGGCCAACACTTGTTCTTTTCTGGTTTTTTAACACGAACTCCTTTTTTTTTTTAATTTTTTAAATGTTTATCTTTTTTTAGAGACAGAGAGAGACAGAGCATGAGCCTTTTTTAGAGGCAGAGAGAGAGGGACACACAGAATCAGAAGCAGGCTCCAGGCTCTGAGCTGTCAGCACAGAGCCCGATGTGGGGCTTGAAGCCATGAACTGTGAATTCATGACCTGAGCTGAAGTTGGACGCCTAACCGGCTGAGCCACACAGGTGCCCCTCTGGTTTTTTGATGGTAGCCATCCTAATGGGTGTGAGGTTGAATCTCAGTGTGGTTTTTATTTGCATTTCCCTAATGATTAGTGACACTGAGTGTATGCACTCTGTTATTTTTTTTATAACCTGTGCCTTTGGTGTCATAGCCAAGAAGTCATTGCCAAATCCAGTGTCATGAGGCTTTCTCCCTATGGTTTCTTCTAAGAGTTTTATAGTTGTAGCTCTTAGGCTTACGTCTTTGATCTGTGTAGGATTAATTTTTATATATAATTTTAGGTAAGGGTTCAACTTCACTTTTTGCATGTACATATCCAGTTTTCCTAATGCCATGTGTTGAAAACACTGTCCTTTTCTCATTGAATGATCTTGGCATCCTTGTCAAAAATCATTTGACCACGCATGCAAAGGTTTATTTCTGAGCTATTTCACTGGTCTATCTGTCTGTCTTTATGCCAATACCACACTGTTTTGATTATTGTAGCTTTGTTGTAGGCTTTGAAATCAGAGAGTGTGAGTCCTCCCACTGTGTTCTTTTTCAGGATTGTTTGGCTATTTGGGGTCCCTTGAGATTCCATATGGATCTCAGAAAGGGTTTTTCCATTTCTGCAAAAAAATATCATTGGGGTTTTGATAGAGATTGCATTTAATCTGTAGATCACTTTGAGTAATACACTTTAACAATACGAAATCTTCTAATACATGAACATGGAATGTCTTTCCAGTTATGTCTTTAGTTTGTCTTGTTTTTTTTTCAGCTAAGACAGCAGAAGAGATGATTTGTTGTACACATGTTATATTCAGCCACAAGTGGAAACAGAGTTAGTCCTGAAAGTCACAGGTCCAGGGCAAAGGACTAAAAGGGACTGTTTTGGTATGAGCAAGGCTTGTGCTGTGTCATTGCAATCAGATGATGATGGATGTTCTAGAGCCATTGAATCAAGTTCTAGAAAGTAGGCATGCAGTCCAACAATTCGTACCAGCATCCCTGGCCTCTGGCTTTCCTTGTTTCTGCTCCTGCGACTTCTGTGGGTTCACAAGCTAGTGGTTTACTTGGACCTCTGCCTCATCTTTCTTTCTTTCTTTCTTTCTTTCTTTCTTTCTTTCTTTCTTTCTTTCTTAATGTTTATTTTTGAGATAGAGAGCAAGTGGGGGAGGGGCAGAGAGAGGGAGACACAGAATCCCAAGCAGGCTCCATGCTGTCAGTGCAGAGCCCGATGTGGGGCTCTAACCCACAAACCGTGAGGTCATGACCTGAGCTGAAGAAATCAAGAGTCAGATACCCAACTGATGGGGCTACCCAGGTACCCCTGCCTCATCTTTTACACTTAAGCCTGCACATTCGCTTCTTCCTCCACTTGGCTTTCATGATGCAGAGGTTTCCAAGAAGATGGTGCTAAGGCTAAGAGAGTATGTCCGTGGCTGTTTTCAGCAATGTATTTTAGTGTCCAGTGTACAAGTGTGTCACATTCTTGGTTATGCTAATTCCTAAGTGTTTTGTTCTTTTGATACTATGTAAATGGCTTTTATTTTTATCTTTTTTATTATTTTTTAAGTTTATTTGAGAGAGAAAGTTTGAGTGGGGGGGGGGCAGAGAGAGAGGGGGAGAGAGAATCCCAAGCAGGCTCTGCACCGGCAGCATGGAGCCCCACGTGGGGCTCAAACCCACGAACTGCGAGATCATGACCTGATCCAAAGTCGGACACTTAACCGACTGAGCCACTCAGGCACCACTTCTTCTTCTTGATTTTAGAGGAAAAGCTTTAAGTCGTTTATAATTGAGTTTGATTTTAGCTGTGGGTTTTTTGTATCTGTATTTTATTACCTAAGGTATTTTCCTTCTATTCTTAGTTTGTTGAGTGGGTTTTTTTTTCTTATCATGAAAGGATGTTAAATTTTGTCAAGTACTTTTTCTGCATCAGTTAAGAAAATCTCTGTTAATGCGGTCTGTTACAGTGATCCGTTGTGGTATGTCTAACCATTCTTACATTTCAGAAATAAATCCTACTTGGTGGATTTATGAACCAGTTGATGGAGTTACAAAGCAATATTACCACAACACTAGCTGAGTTGGAAAGACACGCTCCTCTGTGGTTTCTCTTTCAGCACACACTCACAGTACTTCTGACATAAGATGTGTGGGTTTTCCACACGTTAAGCAATTCTCTGTGATGCCAGCTGAGTCTCCTCTAGTTCACTTCAATTCTGACATCGTCTTCCTGGAGTTACTGTCAGATCCCACGAGTAAGGGCTCACACCCACAAGACTGTCCCCACTTCAGATGCCAATCTCAAGTTCAAGGTGTAACTTACACTTCTGACCAGTGGGTTATAAATCAGGCTTCTCACAACCCTGAACTTTGGGTTGAATAATTTGCTATAATGGCTCATAGACCTCAGGGAAACACTTATATTTACCATTTTATTATATAAAAGGATATGGCAAGGGAGACTGATGAAGAGCCAAATGAAGGGATATACAGAGTGATGTCAGAAGGGATCGTGAGCATAAGAGCCCCTGCCTCTGTGAAGCCGGACTGTGTCACCTTCCTGGAATATGGATGTTCCCTGGAGCTCTGGGAATCCTGTACTGTAGGGACTTTATCATGTCGTCAAGATCAGTCATTGGCTCACTGTCCAGCCCCTCTCTGCTTCCCAGAGGATTTGTGGGGCAAGGCTGAGCACTCCAAGCTCTTAGTCGTGGCTTCATGTTTCTGGTGAGCAGCCCTCCTAAAGCCATCCAGGAGCCCACTCAGAATCACCCATTAGAGCAAAAAACATTCCTTTCACCCAGGAAATCCCATGAGATTTAAGAGCTCTGCGTCAGGAACTGGCACCAGAGACTGAATATTAAAAAAAAAGATGTGCCCAGTGCTCTCATTACTTAGGAAATTACAAGAGTTTTAGGAGCTCTATCAGCAGACAGAGGCAGAACCCGACATGTACATCTTGTTATTTCACACTAGCTTTTATAATTGTCCATGTATTTATCTATACTGGAAATTTACTTCTTCATTTGGCTTTGAGTTACTGCCTAGAGTCTTTTCATCTCCGCCTGCAGGACTTCCTTGAGTGTCTCCTGTAGGACAGGTCTCGTGTGATGAACTCTCTTAGCTTTTGCTTATCTGGGAATTTCTTCATTTCCCCCTCATTTGTGAAGGACAGTTTTCCAGATATAGGATTCTCAACTGACAGGTTTTTTTTTTTTTCTTTTAGTGCATGAATCTATCAACCTACTGCCTTCTGGCCTCCAAGGTTTCTGATGAGAAATCTGCTGACATTCTTTTTGAGGACACCCTTGCATGTGATGAATCACTTCTGTCTCTCTTGCTGCTTTTAAGATTTTCTCTTTGTCTTTCACTTTCAGCACCTTGACTGTAATGTGTCTCTGTGTGGCTCTCTGAATGTTTCCTACTTGGAGTTTGTTGAGCTTCTTGGATGTTTGTATTCATGTCTTTAGTCAAATGTGGGGAGTTTGGGGGCATTATTTCTTCAAATAGTCTCTCTGCCCCTCTCTGTCTCTCTTCTGGATCTCTCACAATGTGTGCGTTGGTCAACTTGACCATGTCCCACAGGCCATCAGGCTCTGTTCACACTTCTTCATTGTTCATTCTTTGTTTCTCAGTCTTGATGATTTCAACCGTCCTGTCTTCAGGTTTGCTCAAGCCTACTTTTGAACACTTCTAGTGAATTTTTCACTTCAGTTATTGTACATTTTAAACACAGACTTTATTTTTAGGGCAGCTTTAGATTCCCAGCAAAGTTAAGTGAAAGGTACAGGGATTTCCCAAGTGCCCCCTGCCCCCACCCATGATTATCCTCTCCTATTGTCAACATCCCCACCAGATGGAACATTGGCTACAACTGATGAACCTGCACTGACACATCATCGTCACCCAGAGTCCAGAGTGGACATCCAGGCTCACTCTCAGTGTCGTATATTCCATGGGTTTGGACAAATGTATCATGACATGTACCTACCACTATAGATTTGTACAGACACTTCCCTAAAAATCCTCTGTGTCCTGCCAGTCATCCATTCCCTTCACCCTAACCAATTGCTGGTTTGTTTTTGTTTTTTGTTTTTACTGTCTCCATAGTTGTATGCTTTCCAGAACATCACAGAGTTGGAATCAAAGTATGCAGCATCTTCAGACTGGCTTTTTTCACTTAGTGATGCATATTTCAATTTCCTCCAGGTCTTCATGGTTTGACAGTTCATTTCTTTTTAGCACTGAATGATATTCCACTGTCTGGATGGACCACAGTTCATTTATTCATCTACCTACTGGAGTACATCTTGGTGGCCTCTCCACTTGGGGAATTATGAGTAAAGCAGCTATAAACATCTGTGTACAGGTTTCTGTGTGTATGTGAGTTTTCAACTTCTTTGGTGAATACCCAGGAGCATAATTGCTGGAATGTATGATAAGAGTATTTAACATGGTAGTAAATTGCCAAACTACATTCCACAATGGCAGCTTCATTTTGCATTCCCACCAGCAATGTTGCTCCACATCCTCACCAGCACTGGGTATTGTCAGCGTTCCAGATTTTAGCCATTTTAATAAGGGTGTAGTGGTATCATTGTTATAATTTGCATTTCCCTGATGAAACATTGTGGAACATCTCACATGCTTATTTGCCATCAGTATATCTTTTCTGGTGAGGTGTCAAAATCTCTGGCCCATTTTTTTTAAGTGCCCATGCTAGGGGTTTAATGCTTTGTGGCCCCCTTTTGTAACTCTTAATAGTTTTATTTTTCATTATTTTTATTTATTTTTTTTCAATATATGAAGTTTATTGTCAAATTGGTTTCCATACAACACCCAGTGCTCATCCCAAAAGGTGCTCTCCTCAATACCCATCACCCACCCTCCCCACTCTCCCACCCCCCATCAACCCTCAGTTTGTTCTCAGCTTTTAAGAGTCTCTTATGCTTTGGCTCTCTTCCACTCTAACCTCTTGTTGTTTTGTTTTTTTTTTCCTTCCCCTCCCCCATGGGTTTCTGTTAAGTTTCTCAGGATCCACATAAGAGTGAAACCATATGGTATCTGTCTTTCTCTGTATGGCTTATTTCACTTAGCATAACACTCTCCAGTTCCATCCATGTTGCTACAAAGGGCCATATTTCATTCTTTCTCATTGCCACATAGTACTCCATTGTGTATATAAACCAGAATGTCTTTATCCATTCATCAGTTGATGGACATTTAGGCTCTTTCCATAATGTGGCTATTGTTGAGAGTGCTGCTATAAACATTGGGGTACAAGTGTCCCTATGCATCAGTACTCCCGTATCCCTTGGGTAAATTCCTAGCAGTGCTATTGCTGGGTCATAGGGTAGGTCTATTTTTAATTTTTTGAGGAATCTCCACACTGTTTTCCAGAGTGGCTGCACCAATTTGCATTCCCACCAACAGTGCAAGAGGGTTCCTGTTTCTCCACATCCTCTCCAGCATCTATAGTCTCCTGATTTGTTCATTTTGGCCACTCTGGCTGGCGTGAGGTGATATCTGAGTGTGGTTTTGATTTGTATTTTCCTGATGAGGAGCGACGTTGAGCATCTTTTCATGTGCCTGTTGGCCATCCGGATGTCTTCTTTAGAGAAGTGTCTATTCATGTTTTCTGCCCATTTCTTCACTGGGTTATTTGTTTTTTGGGTATGGAGTTTGGTGAGCTCTTTATAGATTTTGGATACTAGCCCTTTGTCCGATATGTCATTTGCAAATATCTTTTCCCATTCCATTGGTTGCCTTTTAGTTTTGTTGGTTGTTTCCTTTGCTGTGCAGAAGCTTTTTATCTTCATAAGGTCCCAGTAGTTCATTTTTGCTTTTAATTTCCTTGCCTTTGGGGATGTGTCAAGTAAGAAATTGCTACGCCTCTGGCCCATTTTTAAATTGGATTTTTTTCTTATTTTTAGTTTTAAAAATTCTTTGTATATTTTGGATAACAGCCTTTTATCAGATACCTTTTGCAAGTATTTTCTCCCATTATTGTGGCTTGTCTTTTCATTCTCTTGACAGTATCTGTCACAGAGCAGACTTTTTTTATTTTAATGGTCCCACTCAGACATGATGTATAATTCTTTTTACATGTTGCTGGATTCTGTTTGCTAGTGTTTCCTTGAAGAGTTTTGCATTCCTCTTTATAAGAGATATTTGTTGTTTTATTTTCTTGTGATGTCTTCGTATAGTTTTGGTATCAGGGTAATACTGGCCTCAAATGAGATGTGAAGTGTTCTCTTCCCTTTTATTTTTGGAAAAGTCTTTGAAGGATCGGTATTAAATTTCTTTGGATGTTTGGTAAAATTCAATGGTGAAGCATTTGGCTTTTTGTGGATTGTTTTTTGATTACTGATTCAGTCTCTACACTAGCTAATACGTCAGTTCAGACAATCCATTTCTTAAGTCAGTTTTGGTAATTCATGTCTTTCTAGGGATTTGTCCATTTCACCTAAATGACTAAAATTTTGGTGTACACTTTTTCATACTATTACTTTAAAATCCTTTTTATTTTTGTACAGTTGGTAGTAGCGTCCTTACTTTCATTTCTGATTCTAGTAATTTAAGCCTCTTCCCTTTTGTTTTAGTTAATTTAGCTAAAAGTTTATCACTTTTGTTGATCTTTTGAAACAAACAGCATTGGTTTCATTGATTTTTCTCTATTTTTTTCTATTATCTATTTCATTAATTCCTGTTCTGATCTTCATTATTGTCATTCTTCTCCTTGCTTCAGGTTTATTTTGCTCTTCTTTTTCCATGATCTTAAATTGGAAGGTTAGCTTGTTGATTTGAGATTTTCTTTTTAATGTTGACATTTACAGCAGTAAATTTCTCTCTAAGGACTGCTTTGGCTGCATTGTGTATGTTTTGATATATTGTGAATTCCTTTTCTTTTAGCTTAAAATATTTTCTGATTTACTTCTTGCTTTCTTCTTTGACCCACTGGCTACACAGAAGAGTGTTGTTTAATTTCTATGTATTTATGAACTTCTAAAATCTCCCCATTATTCACTTCTAATTTCATTTCATTGTGATTAAAGTACATACTTTGTATTATTTTATCCCTTTAAATCAATTAATATTTCTTTTGTGATGTAGTATGTAGTATGCCCTATCCTGAAAAACATTCCCTGTGTATCCTGTAAGAATGCATATTTTGTTGTTTGTTGGCGTGTTCTGTAGGTGTCTATTTGGTCTGGTTGGTTTATAATGTTGGTTGATTCTATTCCCTTATTGATCTTCTGCTTAGTTTTTCTATCCATTCTTGAAAGTGGGTGCTGAAGTCTCCAACTGTTATCATTGATTTGTCTATTTCTCTCTTTCTGTCAGTTTTTGCTTCATGCATTTTGGTGCTCTTTTATTAGATGCATGTATGTTTGCATTTGTTGTATCTTCCTGATTACCCTTTACCTCTAGTAACATTTTCTCTTTAAGATCTGTTTTGTCTACCCTGCGTATAGTCACTGCAGGGTATTTTTTTCATCCTAATACTTTCAGTCTATTTGTGTCTTTGAACCTAAAGTATCTCCTATACAGAACATACAGTTGAATCATTTTTTTTTTCAAATCCAGTCCGATAATCTGTTTTAAAAAGCAGATTGGGTGACTTATTCCATTCATATTCAATGTTATTGATATAGTTGTATTTACTTCTGCCATTTTACTTTTTACTATTGTCTGCATTGTGTCTTTTTCCTCTCTTCCTCCTTTACTGCTTTCTTTTGCACAGAGTGATGATTTTCTGAGATAGCACTGTAATTTCATTCATTTTTTCTAAACTATGTTTTTGATTGTGTTTTTTAGTGGTTGCTCTAGGGTTTACCCTATCCATCTTAACTATCAGAATCACATTCAGAGTTATACTAGCTTAATTCCAATAATATGTAGAAACATTACTGGGGCACCTGGCTGAGTGACTTTTGATCTTGGGGTTTTGAGTTAGAGCCTCACACTGGGTGTGAAGATTACTTAAAAAATAAAATCTTGGGACACCTGGGTGGCTCAGTTGGTTAAGCCTCCGACTGGATTTCAGCTTAGGTCGTGATCTCATGATTCAAGATCTCATGGTTCATGAGATCAAGCCCCACACTGGGTTCTGCACTGACAGTGCAGAGCCTGCTTGGGATTCTCTCTTTCCTCTATGCTCCAGACCCTGCTTGTGCTCTGTCGCGCTCTCAAAATAAATAAGCTTTAAAAAAAGGGCGGGGGGGGGGGCAACTGGGTGGCTGGGTCTGTTGAGCAACCAGCTTCGGCTCAGGTCATGATCTTGCAGTTCGTTAGTTCGAGCCCCGCGACAGCACTCTGCTGTCAGCGTGGCTCTCGCTTCGGATCTTCTGTCCCCCTCTCTGTCTCTCTAAAATAAACCTTAACATTTTTTTAAATGGAAATTAAAAAATGAAACTGTCAGTTATTTTACCAGAAAACGGGAGGGGGGGTTGGAGGGGGAGGAATAACATTATTGGAATCCAGGACAAGCAAGCTACAGCAAAACCATAGGCAACTCCAGAGAACAAAGCAGAGGTTCTTCCACAGAGAAAAGGGGGGCTGTTGTAAACTGAAAGTCCATTGGAGTAAACTGGGAGCTGGAAGTGTAGTGGCTTCCCATTGGCTGAGCGGTGGCTGTCTCTTATTGGCTGAGCTGTTGCTGGGGCAGGAGGAGCCCTTTCTTCCTCCTGCAGGGGTTAGTAAAGTAGGAGCCACCACACCAGGGAGCGTGTCCCTGTTGAATCAGCACCAACAACGACAGCGAGTGGTGGTGTGAGAGCTTTCCTTCCTCGTATTCATCTCCACATTTTCCACTTTGGTCAAGATCTTTCCTTGAAAATATCCCTAGTGGAGGGTCAGGGTTTCCTCAGTTCCGGGAAGAAGCTTCCCTAGTTGTCCTGGGCTGTATGGGAGGGACAGGGAGGAGACGGCTGACCACTTAGGCCCCACGTGAGCAACAAGAAAGGGTCAGGAGGGAGACCTCGCAGGTGCTTCCCATCCCAAGTCTACATTTTCTCTAGGTCTTGAGTGTCGGAGATCATCCTGAGGCACAAAGCCAACATCACTATTGGACACAGCATTTTTTTAAAAACAAAATATGAAACTTAATTATACAAAACAGAAGACGTAAGGCTACAACTCCAAAGTGTTTGATGGTTGTAAACCAGGACTCTATATCTGAAAGTAGCCAACTGAAATATTTACTGGCATTTATTCTGACTCAGGGGTGGAGGGTTGTCTCCACAAAGGGAAACCGGGGGGTCACGCATGCCTCCTGTTAAGTGACCAGGAAAGCAGAATAGTGGATACCATAAGAACACAATGAGAGAAAACCCAGGTGCCTTTGGGAAGATACGGGGTGGGAATAAACGTGAAGCAACAGCTGATAAACTTTTTGGAAAACAGCAAAACTTCAAAGATGTTTTAAAACAGTATTGGTATCGCAAAAGAACTGTTTAGAAACACACATTTTATCAATAATAGTCCATAAAGTTGTAAATTCAGAGACATGAATTTGGATAAGAATCCAGAGTCAGTTAACAGTTCAGATGAAAGAAAGACTTTTGTGAACTCTGAACCTTCTAATCCTTCAGAAAAAGCAAGAGAGAGATTAATTTTTCCAGGGTGATGATGAGGCTGTTTCCAAAAGGTCATAATCATGGAAGAGGTATCCTCCTTTTGTAATAGTTTGGGAGTGCAGACAAGGGCATTTTCTTTCCATCAGAGAGAGAGAAGATGCAGAAGTGAGGAAAGGTACACGGGCCAGTCCAGGCATCTTGGGACAGAGTCTCGTCAGATGTCATCCACGTGGATTCCAGACAATCTGCACTTTCAGGCCACCACACGTAGTGCAGGGCCAGTCCCGAGATTCCAAGAGTCTATTCCCGGGAGTGTGTCTACACAAAGTTGCTCAACAGATCCCGATAAGGGTCTTTCCAGAGGGTTGAAGAGTCTGTCTGGAGGTGTCTCTTCCAACAGATGAAATCTCCAGGCTGCAAGGTGTGAGGCTTCCGGCATTGTCTCCCAGGAGTGCACCATGAGGGGTCTCCATAAAAAGCAAGACTATTTTAATTGAAGCAGCTAGGCCTTTGCGATATGAAAGTATATCACCTTTTACGTCAACTGTGTGTCAGAGGAGGCAGAGGCCAAGTGTACCGGATGTCCTGTGACAACCTCAGAGTGTGAGAATCTGTGAGCTCCGAGGGGGTGGATCCCAGATGTAGAGGACCAACAGCAATGCTTTAGGCCACGGTATTTGGAAGGTCTTTACAAATTTTGCCAATTGAGTCTTAACAGTGCTGTTAGTGCATTTTATTAGCCCTGAGGATTGAGGACGTATGCACAACGGAAGTATTGTAAAACCAGTCAGACTGCAATGAACTCATCAAGGCGTCTGACTGGTAAAATGGGTTTCCTGCTAACCGTAAAGGGGGTTCCCTAGGTAGGGGGTTATCTTTGCTAATAAAACTTTGGCCACAGAACAGATGTTGGCCTGTCTACAAGAGAAAACTTTGGTCCAGTGAGAAGGCAAGGCAAAAATGACTAAAACATGTTTATATCCATGAGAAGGGAAAGCTGTATGAAATCCATTTGTAAGAACTGGTTTCTCTGGATTTATACTTTGGGGAGGTGGGACAAATGAGGTAGACACTTGTCATGGCCTTATTCAGACTTGCCATCAGCATTGGTTCATGAGTGCTTTCATTTTGTCACTAGAACAATAGTTCAATGCATGTACAGTGGTAAGTAGGATTTTTAGCATTTCTGGGAGGGCTGGATTGTTATTTGGTCTAAACCAGAGTTTCCTCTCTCTCTCTTTTTAATTTTAGAAAGAGAGTGTGTGTGCACTATTGGGGGAGGGAAGGAGAGAGAGAGAGAGAGAGAGAGAGAGAGAGAGAGAGAGAGAGTCTTAAACAGGCTCCACGCCCAGCATGGAGCCCAACGCGGGGCTCAATCCCACAACCCTGACACCATGACCTGAGCCGAAATCAAGAGTCAGACTCTCAACTGACTGAGCCACCCAGGCGCTCCCAGAGTTCTCTTTTTATGGATCCAAAAATTATTAGATTCCCAGTATTGTTTTTCCTTTTCCGGGGCCTGTTTTTGGGCATCTCTTGTCACTTTTTCCAAGTTACCATGTAAGAGAACATCTCTCTGCACTGTGACAGAGGCTTGGCCTGAGAGCAGTGTTTTTGGCAGAAATATCAGTGGGGTGGTTCACTTTAGCCTCCGGGGAGTTGAGCCAGAATGCCCAGGAACTTTAATGACAGAGCCAGCACAGCATGGAGTCTACTAAGCTTTGCATATTGGAGCCATTCATAATTTGATCCCGTTGGAGGTAAGGACACCTTGCTATTTTAATAATATTTCATATTTAATATTTAAATCATTAAAAATCTTCATTGGTTGGAGGAGTTTTCTATACATTGTCATGGGGATTCAGAAGGCAACCTGTCAGCACCAAGCAGTTGTGAAGGGCTTCATCCGGATCCAGATGTAGCCCTCATTTCAAGATCAGATGCTGCAAGTATCAAAACTGAGTTTGAGCAAACTTACAGTTTCCTTGGGAATTTTATGTCCCTTTAAGGCCAAAAATTTTTCTTTTTTAACTTTTTTAAATTTTTAAAATTTTTTATTTATTTTTGAGAGAGAGAGAGAGCAGGATCAGGGGAGAGGCAGAGAGAGAGAGGGACACACAGAATCCCAAGCAGGCTCCAGGCTCTGAGTTGTCAGCACAGAGCCCCACACGGGGCTCAAACTCATGAACCATGAGGTCATGACCTGAGCCCAAATCAAAAGTCGGACGCGACTGAGTCCCCCAGGTCCCCACAAGACTTAACTTTAGAGGGGCAGGGAGGGACTAGGGAGAGATTCAGAGGAAAAGGGAGTCTTGGCAGAAAGAACAGAGCACAGTGGCCCCGGAGGCGGGGCTCTGGCACAAGGTGGCCACCACTAGCCTGCAGACAGAGAAGACAGGAGGGCAAAAAAGGTCTCAGAAGCCTTTCTGACTTCTTTCCATTCATTGCTTGCCTCAGTTACTTTATAAATAGTATTTTGCAAAGAGGCAAACATAGAATCCTGAAAATATTTAGAAGCCTCAAGGTGTCATCAATTAAAATAGGTATCCCACCAGGCTCCTGGACAGCTCCATCAGTCAAGCTCAGATCATGATCTCACAGTTTGTGGGTTCGAGCCCACATCGGGCTCTGTGCTGACAGCTTGGAGCCTGCTTCTGATTCTGTGTCTCCCTCTCTATCTGCACCCCCCCACACAAAATAAACATTAAGAAAAATAGGCATCTCATTCAGCCTTTTTTTTTTTTTTCGTTTAGAAGCTGTGGCTTTCTAATTTAACTTGGAGGAAAACAAGTTTAGAGAGATTGCAGTTTCCCCATAACTGAAATTCTAAATACTGAGCCCTGTCCATGGCAAGGCCTCTCCTTGCTGAGGCCCATGTAGGGAGGGTCCCAGGGGCCGGGCAAGGCCAGCAGCAGGAGCCCAGGCTGTGGAGGCCTCTGTGCAGGAGGCGCAGAGGAGAGGAAGGTGAGGCTTGAAGGCCCAGACCCAGGGCACACAGCAGGTATGCCCCGGGCCAGGCAGCCAAGAACATCCATTCCCCAGAGCAGGGCCTGAGGCAGGGAACTGGGTCCCAATCACAAGTCACAGGAACCAGCTGGAGGCACCCAAGCACAGTGTGGGTGTCATCACATAGGCACAGGTCTGCGGATGAAGGGCAGGCAGGACACCCCCTTCCATCTGTCACCTGGCCTGCACTCCCCCCCAACCCCTACCTCTCTGTCCCCCACAGACCTGCTGCCTCTGCTCTGTGTCCCTCTGGAGCAGTGGCCACCCCATTTCAGTCGCCAGTGGCCCAAGGCAGGGTCTCATCTCCCGAGAGGACCATAGCAAGGAGGGCCAAGATGGAACCTGGCGGGAACTGGAGGTGGTCCAGCCCAGTCGGCCATGGGAGGGGGCCACAGGGGCCTGCCCGAAGCCGGGGAGAGGGGTGCAGAGTGGGGGAGGAGGAAGAGGAAGCAGGGAGTCAGAAGGGGCCCTGCGAGAGGGGCAGTGGAGGTGATGCTGACGCAAAGCAGGGCAGGCCGGGCGACAGAGTTCTATTTCGGTGCTGTATGTGTCTGCGTGTCAGCAGCACGTCCCTGTGGGGATGGTCCCCAGATGGTGAGAGGGCCGGCTGCAGGCAGGAGATCAGGGGGGTTCTGGACCCCTGGGGTGGGGGAGACGGTTACCGAAGGGCCGCTGTTTGTCCTCATCAGGACGGAGCATAAGACCTTGTGTCACTCTGCTGCCATATCACAAGCCGTCCAAGTCTTGCTGACTTAAAGCCACAATTTCTCATTTCTCATGGTGCCAGGCAGCTCGCCATCTCTTCCCGCCTGAGCTTGGACGTGGCCACTGGACTGGGGCTGGGGCCCAAGAGTTCAGCCTGAGGTGGGAGGGTCCACGCTTCTCCTTCCCTGAGATTTTATCTCGGGCTTTGTCTTGGCCTGGTGGCCTCTGGCTTCCCTGAAGCCACCAGGCTGCTAGAAGCCAACAAGCTGCCAGCCTGGACTCCCCTTGGAGAAACAGGCCGGGCCTTCCGATAGGAGCAGCCCCAAAGACAACTGGGCACACCATGCAGCCTCCCTGCCGCCTTGAGGCCACCAAGTTCCGTGGTCTTGCCACTGCCTTCTTTTGTGCTAGCAAATTGTCGGGTCGCCCAAATAGACAGCAAGAGAGGCTGACTGGGCACCAACAAGCCCATACCCCAGCCCATCCGCATGTCCCAGTCTGCACATTTAGTCAGGAAAATGAAATCAAGTGCTAGGTGGCACCTGGCCCTGTGTATATGTCCAGTGGTCCCCAACTGAAACTAGTGTCGCAGGGACTTAGTCTGGGACTTAGATCAGTCCTCAGGAGGCTGGGAGGGCATGGTGGGCGCTGTCAGACGTCCTCATTTTCAACCCCCCGGGTGTGTGTGGAGCCTGGAGACATTGGGGCTCACAGACCCAGCATGTGGGCAGGCTGTGCGGGGCCTCCCGTGACCTGTTTCGCTCCTGGCGAGGGAGCCCCAGACCCATTTCCTCGATGGCCACTGCTCTGCTCTGGGCTCCGTCTGCACAAAGATCAAAGCAGGTCACACCTGGCTCAGCCGCCTCCTGGCTCTGTGTGGTCTTGGATTGGTGGCTCAGCCATGTGCTGCCTCAGTTTATCTGGGAGTGGGGATAGCGGTCAGACGGTACTGGTCAGGACCAGGTTCTGCTGTAAGGGTAAGAAAGTCCAAATATCAGGGCTGTAGTCACACCAGAGCTCACTCCTCTTTGTGTTGGATATGAAGGGGGGATCTGGGTTGTGTGGTGCCGCCAGGCATTGGGGTCCCGGCTGAGTCCAGTGCAGGAGCCCTACAGTCCCGGGGGCCATGTCCAGCTGTGTTCCAGGGACGGATGTGGAGGAGGGCACACATCTGTCTCTTGAGGACAAAACTGCTCCACGATACAGGTCTGACACCTGCTGGGTCACATCTCCCAGCAAGTGGTGAGCCTGAGAAGTGTGCTCTTTGCTCTGGGGCCAGAAGCTCACCGAGGCACATGGCACACACCGGCAGCCTCTCCCGCACAGATGAGGAAAGCGCACCGCTGAGGAGGAGTGCGGCTGGTTCGAGGTTGCTCACATGCACAGGGAGGGAGGCTGCAGGCTGACTCCCGGGGGGCCTTCTCCAGTGCAGGGCCCCTGTGCCTCCACACCCCAGCCTTTCAGGCCTCGAGAGTCTAGAAGGCTCACGGCAGAGAAGAGGCCAGTGTACTTAGACCTATTATTTACTCGTCTCCCCACCTGACTAGACACGCCTGCTTTCAGAGCAAAGCACCAGCTCTGCAACACCCCCCAGACCCTCCCGCCCAAACTGGAGAATGGAGAGGGTCCAGGCTTGAGGAGGGGTGAGGGGGGCTGGGGCGACCGCCCAGAAACCTAAGCACCGCCCACGCCCCTGAAGCAGCTGCACACCCCGTCTATGGTGGTGGAAAGAACTTGTGAGCCACCGCCAGCCAGCCAGAGCGGCCCCAGGTGGGAGGACGCGGGGCAGGGGACGGGGCCCAGGCTGGGGGGGGGGGGGCGCTGGAGGGACCCCAGGATAAAACGGGAAGCAAACAGGCCAGGCCCACACAGACGGAGCTGCGCCGGGTGGACACGGATGGAGATGCAGGTCCCCTGGGAAGGCAGGGAACCAGCCACAGGAGTCCCGAAAGAAGGACCGGGTCTCTTACTGACTCGGCACTCACCCAGAGCTCATCACAGCAGTCCCCTAAGAGATCCCGCAGGCAGGTCTTCTCCGTTCTCCACGGAAGCGGCTGAGCTCAGGGACCTGGCTTTGCCGATCACCTTCAACCACATTCCCGTCTTCCTTCCGAAGTGGGCTTGCTGCAGTCCCTGGCACTGATGCTCCTGCCCTCCCGGGAAACTGGAGAGGGGGCTTCCCGTGTTGTGAAACTGGCAAGAGGCTTCTTAGCTTTCAAATAGATGGACGCAAAAAGAGGTCAAGGAAGAAGGTTCAAGTTTTCTTGCCTTCACAGGGTCCCTGCCTGCCACTACTCCGGCCCAGCAGGCCACACTGGCTCCAGGGCCCTCCTGAACAAGTGTTTGCCGGGGTCTCTTGAGATTCTGCGTTTCCAACCACCACCCCCCTCCTGTGAGGCCTGGGCTGCTGCGGGGATGCCAGGCTTCGCATCTAGGGTCTGCAGGGTGTTGGGGGAGACGGGGCAGTATTTCTCTGTGAACCCCTGGAGAAGGAGGAGGAAGGGGCCGGAGCTGAAGGAAGTTCCCCCAGAGTGGACACGGTCCCCGTGAGGACAAGAGGCTGGAAGCCTCCTTCATGGGCTCCAGCTGCTGTGGGTGAGGTGTGGGGAGGGGACCGCCAGGACCAGGGAGTCCAGGACATCTGCAGATGGGGCCCTGCCCCGGGAGGGCAGGTTAGGAAAGAACTGGGGCAGGTGGCTGCCGACCCTGAGTCCCTGGGGTGTGCATGTCCCATGTCCGTGTCCGGCGAGGTGGACTGCCTGGCAGAGGCAGGCAGGACTCACAGGCCCGGCCCATCCCCGATGCACCTGCTTTGCTCCACCGGACTCGGAACACCTTAGTGTGGGCTCTGCTCTCTGCAAACAAAACCCTCTCTCCTTTCTGCCACAACACGCAGATTCAGCTCTGCCCAAATGAAATGGGCTTCGTTTGGGCTCGGTTCGCAGAGAGCTCTGGCGTGACCCCTGTGTGCTGGGTCAGAACCCCAGCTCCTGAGAGACCACAGGCACATCACACAGCTGGCTCAGCAGTGTCCAGTGGAAAGGGGATGTTAGCCAAAGATGGTGCCATACACGTCATTTAAAATCTCCTCGTTGGGGCGTCTGGGTGGCTCAGTCGGTTAAGCGTCCGACTTCAGCTCAGGTCACGATCTCACGGTTTGTGGGTTTGAGCCCTGCGTCGGGCTCTGCGCTGACAGCTCAGAGCCTGGAGCCTGCTTCAGGTTCTGTCTTTCTCTCTCTCTGCCCCTCCCCCACTTGTGCTCTGTCTCTCTCAAAAATAAACAAATAAAACATTTAAAAAATTTATAAAATCTCCTTGTAGCCACATTAAGGAAGTAAAAAGCAAAAGGTGAGATTGATTTTAGTAACATTTGTCTCCAACCCAATATATCAAAAATGTTATCATTTCAATACGTAATCTATGTGCAAATCATTAATGAGATATTTTATGTTCTTTCTTGTACTCACTCTTCAGAACATGATCACATCTCAAGTCACACCGTGTTTTAAGTGCCCAACAGGCACAGGTGGCCGGGGCTACCATTTCGGGCAGTACCGTGTCTTTCGTGTGCCAGGTCTGTTCTCTGTCTCCGCTTCTGTGCCTTCCGCATCTCACACACACACACTCTGCTGTCAGGTTACCCCAAGCTAGTTCGTGCAGGCTGTTTTGGTGCAGAAAGGACGAACCTTACTGGACAATGACACCGGGAGTGGGAGCAGAACCGCGGCTCGCACACAGAGATAAAACAAGCCTTGGTCAAAGGTTTTCTGTGCCCGTTCTTCCACGAGGAAGCCACCAGCACGTGACAGCCGGTTCAGAGGAAGAGCCAAGGAGCGGATGCTTGTACACCTGACCCTTGAACAGCGTAGGGCTGAGGGTGTGCCCCGCAGCCGGAAATCCGTGTATGACTTGTGACCCCCCCCAAAACTTAACCACTGACAGCCTACTGTTGACTGGAAGCCTGGCTGATAACGTGAATAGTCGTGTAACACGTCTTTTGTGTGTCGCATGTATTATATGCTGTGTTCTTGCAGTCAAGTAAGCCTGAGAACGTAAAATGTTCAGAAAATCATAAACAAGTGGGTATGTGGGGCGGTCCTGTATTTGTCAGGGAAACTCCACGTGTAGGTGGACCTACACAGTTTGAACCCGTGTTGTCCAGGGTTGAGGGTGCAGTTCACAGATGCTGGCAGGAACTTGCTATTTTATTTTTTATTAAATTTTTGGAAAAAAAATGTTTATCTATGTATTTTAGGAGGGGAGGGTGGGACAGAGAGAGGAGAATCCCAAGCAGGCTCCACACAGACAGCACAGAGCCTGACCTAGGGCTCAAAACCATGAAACCATGAGATCAGGACCTGAACCGCTATCAAGGGTCAGATGCTTAACCAACTGAGCCACCCAGGCGCTCCCAGAACTTGCTGTTTTAATAGGGGCAACGATGGCTTCTTCTGCAGAGGAGGAGGGGGGTCCTTTGTTCTTCCCCTGGGTCACGTGTTTCTCTGTGTCTAGGGATGGGAACCCTTGGCCTTGCTGTAGGTCATCTACACCTTACAGAAGACAACAAGGTCACAGGGGCCCTGCTGACCAGCACTTTTTTGAAGGCACTGATGTTTTTGGTCCCTTGCGTCTTTTACAACTTTTCTCTGCAGAAGCTTGACTTCTGAAATTACCCCTTATCTTTTGAAATCAGTCTGCTGAACAAGCAGGACTCATGCGAGAATTATAACACCTGCTGGGCTGTGTCTCCCGCCATCCCTGCAGGCCTGCTCTCCTCATGAAGACGGCAGTTCCACGACTCCTGCCATCACTAATCAGCCATAGAAAGTGCTCTGCGGACTTTAAATCTCAGGTCTCAATGTCGTAATTGCAAGTGCAAGTCCCAAATAAAAATAAAAACTGAACACTTCTCCAGGGGAAAATGGCTCTTTCCTCCTGCTTGCTGCCTGCAGGGAGGGAGTGTGATCAGCTCCTCCCTCTTCCAGCACCCCAGCTGAGGGCTGCAGCCAGGCTTGCTGGAGGGGGCAGTTCAGTGCAAGCCCTTGCTTGGCCCTTCCTGTCCCCCTGCTGCCCTCCAGTTCCCAGATGGAGACATGACCCCCGTGCCCCCAGCCCGTTTTCTGCACATGAGGTGGGGACCAGACACTAACAATCCCTTCCAGAGAAAAACTCTCCCTCTCTCCAGCCGCCTGACCCTTCCCCGCCCATCCCCTCCCCCCGCCCTGCCCTGCCAGGAGACATGAAGCCCGTTCTGGCCCCTGCTTCCTGTTATGGAACCTCTGCATTTCCAAAGTGAAGTAAGTCTATTTCCAGATGGGTTCTCAGTGCCTTCCACACAGAGCCCAGCACACCCAGCACACATGCGCACACACACACACACACACACACACATCCAGTACACTCATGCACACATGTGCACACACATACCCAGAGCACATGCATGCACGCACATGCACACACACGCCCAGCATACACGCAGCACACACAGAGCACACGCATACACAGGGAGGCCCACCTGAGCCAGCACACAGAGACAGGGTCTGCCCCACCAGCGGGACCCTCCCAGAACATGGCTGAGCGGCCTCAGGATGCTGAGTGCAGGGCCCGCCGTGTGGCTGGTTCGGGACTGGGAGGCTGTGCCAAGCCCACAGGTTCCTCTCCTAGAGGTGTGGCCTATGTGTCCCCATCTGTGAACCGGGCAGATGATGGCTCATAGTCACAGAACTGCATGGGGCACCTGGAGGTGAGCTGGCAAAGTGCCTGCCTCATCTCACAGACCCCTCCTGCCTGCCCCCACCCCATCTGTCACAGAGAGGCCACCACAGCAGGTCTGATTGAAAACAGCATTTATTGTGGTGACCCTGGGGGCTGCTCCGCTCACTCCTCTTTCTCATCCCCATGGGTGATGATGTAGCACAGAGACTTGTAGTCGACGTCTCCCGCCAGGTCCATGGGTGTCAGGGCGAACATCTGCTCCACCTGGGGCGGCAGGGACTGGTGAGAGGCAGTCCATCCAGCAAAGCCTGGTGGGGGCCGACCCTTCACCCCCCTCCCCACTCCCAGGGCTGTACTTTGGCCCTACGTCTCTTCGGCTGGGAGCCCCAAACTCTGAGTTAATGTTTTCTGTTACCTGACCGTGGGCAGACTAGGGACACAGGGGTGGAGGGTGGGGGCCCGAGGGGGCCATAGGGATGCCTCCCCTCCCTTCCCCGTGCTGCTTGACACTGCACGGACAGAGGCTCTTCCAGATGCCAGTGCCGCTCTCTCGTGCCCGGGCCTTTACAGCTTCTCCGGCCCAGGACACTCCCATCTAACTCCATGCCTGTCACCCTTGGTAGAGACAGTCCCTCCTGCACGGAGCCCTGCTCTAGGCCCACGAGGGTGGGGGGTCCGCAAGGCCTCCCCCATGCCCTGCGGGGCGAGGACCCTGTGAAGGGGTCGGCAAGGGAGGGGTGTCCGAGGAACCAGGAATCCTCACCTCAGCCGGAGAGAACTTGTCTGCCTGGGTCAGGAGAAGCTGTTTGAACCTGGTGGGGGAGAGCCGACGGGTGGCCTGATGAGGGGGACGAGGCTCCTATGGCCCAGGTGGCCACCCCCAAGGCAGAGAGAGCCCCACAGTACAGGCGGGGGGGTCACCCTCACCTGGGCCTCACCCCCTGTCATCCCATTGCTCACACTTACTCATTCTTGTTCACCACGCCCTTGCCACTGGGGTCAAACATGCGGAAGGCGTTCAGGATGGCTTCCTCGGGGTCTGTCCCTGGGAGCCGGAGGGAACAGGTGAGCACCCACACCCCCAGCCTCCCTGGCCCCACCAAGGAGGAACCCGGGGGGGGGGCGTCATGTCCCAGAAGAGGTAGGAGCATCCACAGCATCCCTTGGGGCTCAGGGATGCTGGGCGGGCCTTGCGGGCAGGCCTGGCCGGGAGACTAGGATCTGGGACTTGGGAATGGAGGCTGAAGGCACATTTCCCAATTCCAAGTCGGGAGCTGGGGTGAGCAGTGCCCATGGGTCTGGGGTGCAGAGGAGGACTCCATATCCTCTGGGTGGGCAAGGGCCGGCGGCGGGGTGGTCCAGCTGAGGTCTGGGCGGGGTTCAGGCAGACTCCAGGCCTGGCTCACCGTTGAGCTTCTCCCCGAAGAGCGTGAGGAAGACCGTGAAGTTGATGGGACCCTTCCCTTCCTGCAGCATGGCATCCAGTTCCTCTTCCGGGACGCTCACCTTCCCTGGGGGGGTGATAGCCACAGATGTGGAGAGGGCTGGGGAGGGAGGTGCCCTGGAAGGAAGCTGGGCCCAGTGGGGGTGGGGCAGGGGAGGAGACAGAGGGGAGCAGAGGCAAGAGCAGTGGAGAGTGAGGGGCCTGTCCTTTCTCAGTGGGCGGTGGAATCCCGCTGACCCAGCAGCCCTGGTGAGAGCAGGTCCAGGGTGGGGAGAAGGGGGAGGTGCTCACCGAGCTGGGAGTAGGTCTCCCGAAGGTCTGACTTGCAGATGATGCCATCACGGTTCTGGTCAATGCAGCTGAAGGCCTGCGAGGTGGGGGGCAGAGTGTCTAGGCGGGAACAGCCCCCACCCAGGGAGGGCCGGAGGCGGGAGGGTCCTGGATGGTGGGCATAGTAAGGACAGGGGCCAGGACAGGTTCCAGGCCACTGGGGGTACACCACTTACCTCCTTGAATTCCTGGATCTGGGCTTGCTCGAACATGGAAAAGACGTTGGAAGAGCCTCGCTGGGCCTGCTTGGCAGCTGCGGCCTTGCCCCGGGTCCCCGCCTTCCTGCTGGCCTGCAACACGTGTGTGGGGAGAGGCCCCCGTTTCCAGGTGCACCCCCAGAGCTCCCAGGAGAGCCCAGGCCAGGGCCCTCTTCCTGTCCCCAGACACCACCTCTCCAGGCCCAATGTGGGCTCCATGACACCACCACCCCCAAACCCCTCCTGCAGCCCAAGGACAGCACCTGGTAGTCTGCTGGCCTCTGGCGACCCTACCTGACACTCACCATCCTCTCTCTGTGGCCGCCTGGTTGCTGCAAGGGGCCCACAGCCCCTTTTATGCCTCAGCCTTATCACCTGGAGCACCAAATAAGGACAGGAGGAGAGGACAGGCCCAAATTTGGTAGCCCTGCCTGGGCTGGGGGAGGACAGGGCCCCAGGCAGATTCCAGCCACGTTCCTGGTGACCTTCAGGCCCCCTGATGTGTAACATCCGGGCATGTACCCATCAGCAGCAACGTGTCCCAAGGGCAGAGCTCACAGGCTCCTGGCTGTCACCACTCTGGATGCTGAATGAGGTGTCCCCGCTGAAGGAGAAGTCTCCCCTGTTACCCTACTGCAGGTCCAGCCCAGAATCTGCCCAGGCCAGGAGGACAGGAGCGCTGGCCTGGGGCCTCTATTGGCTTGGGAAGAACAGTGTGTGGCTCTGAGTGTGTGGCTCTGGCCTGAGCCCAGGGACTCCCAGAGGCCTGGGTGAGGATGGCTGGTCCTGGCCTCTGGCTCGCTGACAAAGGGGCAGAAGGCAGCCCTGAGCTGGCTGTGGCCCCAAACAGCACCTGCATGTGATGCTCTTGGAGCATGGTGCCCTACCCGGACCCCAAGTACCCCCTTGGACCCCCATGACAGCGGTCACGAGCCCTTCATGTGAGGCTCCACTGTGGAGCCAGAGGCCCGTCACCCTCTTCTCTGCCAGAGTCGCAGCCTCACCGGCTGCTTCCGGGCCCAGGGCAGAGAGGGGCTGGGGGCCGGGGCCTGTCTAGAACACAAGTTGGGGGCACACTGGCTGCCCGCCGCCTCTACCCCAGAACCTGGCTCTGCCCCTGGGGCGAGGGATGCAAAGAGGGCAGCTGCTGTGGCAGGGATCCGCGTCAGTCCGCCAGACCCAACGCCCCTTTCGTGTAACAGTAACTATTTTATAATTCCTCCCTGACTATAATGAAATTCATAAAATATATACCTACCTGCAAAGAAAACTTAAAAAATCAACAGGATGCCCTGAACTGCACTGTGAAGAACAATTAGGAGGTAGTTTACACCGACACGGGTCCAACATGCGACTGCGGGGAGAGGAGCAAGTGGTAGTGATGACAAAGTGACTGGGTGACGCTCCTGCAAATTCTCGTGCGTGACTCCAATTCAAGAGAACTGAAAGGGCCTGGGGTGTCTGGGGGGCTCAGTCGGTTATGCATCCAACTCTTGACTTTGGCTCAGGTCATGATCCCACATTTCCTCAGATCCAGCCCCGCTTCAGGCTCTGTGCTGACAGTGTGGAGCCTGCTTGGGATTCTCTTTCTCCCTCTCTCTCTCTCTCTGCCCCCCACTCACGTGGGTGTGCACGTGCTCTCTCTCTCTCACACAATAAATAAACTTTTAAAAAAGCTTAAAAAAATAAGAGAACTCAAAGGCTATGACTAGTCCCACACGAGACATCTGGGAACACAAGAGAACATCTGGACGGGGATGTGACAGCTCCCAACCACAGCTGCAGGCTGAGTTCAGAGTGAAATAATAGTCTTTCCAGATTTGCTGGTAGCTCCTGTCACTGAAAAGCGAGCATATGTTCTAATCCTGTAAATGCGTTTGTAGGTAACCGGGCTAAGGTGAGAGTCGGCAGTGTCAGGCCCTGGGCTCAGCTAACTCAAAACAGGCCTCACCCAGGAGCACTGCAGGCACCTCAGCAACCCCTTCCCCCCTCACCCCATCCCTGTCACAACCCAAGTGGATCCAAGGGGACCCCTGCAGAGACCGACCGGAAGCAGGAGCAGCCCGGCCCACTTCCCAGAGCAGTGCCCTGGCCCCTAACTCCTCGAAGCCCCTCCCTGGGGCTCTCAGACACCACAGAGCTGCTGAGTGAGCAGATACAGTGGGTCCACACCCACGTCCCCACAGGCAGCCAGCCGGGGCAATGCAGCACCTACCCCCACCACCCGCCAATGCCACCTCATTTCTAACTCTTAGGTCTGTGTGTCACTGCACACTCCCCATCAAGGCCGGAGGGGGGGGGGTGTGAATTCCAAGACATACCTAGGCTTGCAAGTGTCTGTGTGCATGTGATCAGGTCTCCCTACTGTCCCACAGCCAGTATGCACAGACATCAGAGAACACTGGTCAAGGCCACGTTCTAAATTTTTACAACTTTTATTTAAAAAACCACACAGTCCCAGGTTGGGCATGAGAGGTTGGTGTGGCACATGGAGATCTGGTGGGAAGAGGGAGGCCTGGGGTCCCTGGGTGCTGAGTGCTGCCCGAGGTTTCTCTCCAGGCCAGCCCCATGGGAGCTGAAGACTCCATCACAGAGGTGCTCCCAGGCCTGCCGGTGGGTGGGAGTGTGGGGGGCTCCTCTTCCTCCTGGGTCCCTCTGGGCAGGGGCTGTAGGGGCTCTGTGTCTTGCACCCCCTGTGAGGGTGCATCCCAAAACCACAAACCACTGGTGGATGGCAATAGGACAGCACAAAAGCCACCATCTCCAGGCCTCAGGGACAAGCTGCCTCCACTGTGGAACCGGTCCTGGAGCCCATCCTCTCCCACTTCCCAACCCCCACCAGGCAGGAAAACAGCCAGGCCCGGGTGGCTGGCAGCCTGGGACCCCTGTGGAACCCGGGTCTAGGTCCATCCAGGTCAGCAGGGCTGCATTCCCAGTGGGCTGAGTCCCCATGCCACCGCAGGGTCCAGAGCAGGGCCCACGGGAGGCTGACATGGCCAAAGGCGCCAAGAGGCAGGCAGTACAGAAATGCAACAAAGTCCTGAGTGAGCAGCTCCCCTCTGTGTGGGTCCTTGATTCCAGCAGGATAGGTGGGGGATTTGGGGGGGGGGGTGGTCTCCATTCCTGCTCATCTCAGCTCCCAACCCAGTCAGGGCTTTGGGCTGTCCCACCAACTGCCTCTGAGGCAAGAGGCCTGCCCTGGGCGCTGCAATTCCCCGTCCCCTCCTCCCCGCGGGCCTTTCCGCATCTTCCAGGGTCACCACGGGGATGGAAAGCGAGGCGTCCAGGTCCTTACAACGAAGAGACCTCCTCACTGGGCCAGGCTGGGGGCTCCTGTGGGGAGCGAGTCCCCAGGAGCCCAGGTCCAGCGAGCCCTGCCTCCTCCTTGCCTCGTGGCCTCTGTCGTCACTGGCCCAGCATGCAGGCCTTCTTACAGGCCACCGCGGACACCAGGGCGGCGCCTCGGCCGCTGCCTTCCTCCGACTCGATGAAGGTGATCTCGCAGCTGGGCGTCAGCCTGCGCACGATGGCGTGGAACCTCTCCTTGAAGCTGAGCAGGGGAAGCAGGGCTGGCGCCCCCTGTCTTTGCACTCCCGAAACGCCGCCCCCCCCCCACCCCGCCTCTTCAGAGCAGCTCAGCTTCACGGTGCACGCAGCACGCGGAGGGGGTAAGCCTAGGGGACCCTCCCTCCTCCTCGTCTGGCAGACGAGGAGATAACCCTTGGGTCCCGGGATAGCTCGTTTCCGCTTGCGTCGCGCCCTCAGGACGCGCACCCAGGAGGGCCGCGGGGGCCCGACGGGAAGGGCAGACGTGCGCGCGCTCACCTGGGGTGCAGTTTGTACACAGAGCCGTCCACGCCCACGGTGATGCGCATCACGTCCTCGCTGCGGCTCTCGCGCATGCGGTTGATGACGCCCGCCAGCCCCGCGGCGCACATGTGCGCGGCGCGTGTGGACACGCTCTCGCAGGCGCGGCGCACGATGTCGCAGTCGGTGGCTGAGGGCCTCAGCCCCAGAGTGCTCAGGATGTTGTAGATCTGCTTGCGGTCGCCCGAGTCGCTGCGGGGCAGGGGCGGCCGGAGGGGAGGGCGTCGCAGGAGGGTCGCTCGGCCCCGGGCCGGCCCGACCCCGACCCCTGCGGCGGCGGCCTCTACCCCTCCCCTGCCCACCTCACCCAGGCAAAGCGCTTGGGGCTCGGGCTCCGGAGAGGGGCGGGTCCGATTCCATCAGGGACCAGCAGTAAGCTGGTCACTGCGCCTCTCTCTAAGCCCAGGGTCTCCGCTCTAACCTTGGCTACACAGGCGCGCCTCGAGGCTGTTGCGTGGATCAAGTGAGACGACGTCCACGGCGGTGCGGAGCCATAGAGGGGGCGCGTGGGTCGCATCAGCTGCCCAGGAGTGGGCTCCACTGCGCTCCCGCCCCCAGACCTCGCCCCCTGCGCCCCGCCCCGAGCCCCCTGCGCTCCTTGCGCCCCGCCCCTGGAATCCTGCCCCGAGCCCCCTGCGCCCCGCTCCCTGGATGCCGCCCCGAGCCCTTCGCGCCCCGCGCACCTCTCCACCTGCGACACGAAGCGCGTCTCGAAGGCGCCGCGCGTGCGCAGCTGCTCCGAGGCCTCCCCGCGGAAGAGCAGGTTCTCGTCCACGAGCTTCAGCAGCACGAGCCGCACCAGCTCGCCCATGTACTTGCCGCCGATAAGCTTCTCGTATCTGCACAGAGGGCGGCCGGGTCATCTCCCGCAGCCGGGGGCGGGGGAGTGGGGGAGAGGGTGCGGTGCTCAGCTGCCCCAGGGAGGTCCCCACGCGCAGCCACGAGGAGGGCCAGGTGGGGCACTTGACACTGCGTGCAAGCCCGGGTTCCTACCTGTTCCCTCATTTATCAACCTGGGTTTGGGGCCTCTGCACCCTGCCCCTCGGTCCAGCCCCTCTGAGGCCCAGGCATCGTCCCACCCCCACCGCCGTGTGATGGGTGCTGCGTTCACCGCCCAGTACCGGTGCGGTTACAGAAACTCGGGCGCGGAGGGACTGGTGACCAGCCTGGGGCCTCGGCCACCGCTCGCGGCCCTGGGCCCTGCGCCCTGGTGTGCGCAGAGCTGGCGCGTACGTGCTCCGCATTTGTGAGCCCGCGTATTTTCATCGGTAAGTACACTGGGTACGACTGACAGAGCGGAGGTCATGAGGGCCAGAGACGAAGCTCAAGAATTAGGAGAGCAACGACTCAGGTTCTGCGCGGCCGGTTTAGAGCTGTCCAGGCTACACCGCAGCCTTCTGCGAAACCCTACTGTACATCCTGTGAACGTGAACAGAGGTCTACTCTGGGGAACTCTGGGCTGAACCCGTTGCTTGGGGGTCTCAGAGCCGCCCTATGCTGGTGGTCACCTGCCGGCCGGGGGAGAGCCCGGCTCATCCGCTCACAGCCGCTCTTTCTGCGGACTAACCCTTCACATCTCTACTGTTCCGGGTTCACAGGGTGCGTGTGAGCCAAAGGAGAGAGGAGCCAGCTGGCGAAGGCATGGTCGGTTTGATTCCCCCCACCGCCCCCGAGTTGTTTAAAAACAAGCCCGTCATCTGCCTGCAGGGGCAGGACGAGGGGGAGGGGTAGTCCTTACAGCTGCTGCCCGGGGTTCAGGGAGTTCTCGTCCACCACGCGGTCGTACTCCAGCAGGAACTCGTCCAGCTCTCCGGAGTCCCCGAAGGCGCCCCACTCGGTGTTGACGCACATGCGGCCCTCGTCCCCTTCCACCAGCTCCACGTTGTGCATCTCCTCCATGTAGCAGGCATTGCAGCCTGTTCCTGTGGGGGGCGCGGGGTCAGCCCCCCCCCCCCCCGAACCCGCCTCTCCACCCCCACCCTGCAGGAAGCCCCCTGTGGCCGGGTCTTCCGGGAGCCCTCCACACCCGCCACTGCATTGCACGCCTTAATGGAAAGGCGGCTCTCCCAGGCACTAGAAGACCTGGGTTTGCTGTGTGACATGGCACAAATGAGGCCACTTCTCTGGGCTTGTTCCCCTTCCTCAGGAAGGGATGGTGACACCTTCTCCTCCTATTACCCGGGGACTTGGGAGGACTCCATGAAATGTGTCCAAGCACTCTGCCACCTAGAGGTGTGTGGGGTTATGGTTTTATTCTGTTTGTGCACCAGCCTTGCTTTCCTGTATTTTCCCTGCATGTGCTTGAGCTTCTCTGGGCCCTGTTTTCAGGGGCACTCAGAGGTGAGTAAGGCACAGCCTGGGCCCCAGGGAGCAGCACGTGGGTTACTGCACATGGCGCTGGTTCTGGGATTTGTAATTTGCAGAGTCCCTTGCAGAGTGAAAAGGTGGTGTCCTTTGGTGATAAATTATCAAGTTGCAAAATGGTTTCTGAGGGTGACTGTATGGGCAGCACGCCCCTAAAGCCATCAGGGACATCATCTCAAATGCTAGTTGGTGGAGCTGCCCAGGGGGAATGGGGGCCCAGTAATGCAGGCCCTTCCAGTTTTTTGTAGGAAAAAACCCAGAAACCCAGACTTTGATGTGCATTATCCCGATTTTTGGACTCTGGTAATTATCATAAACATATTTGTTTTGGTTTGGTTTTTAGAGAGAGAGCATATGAGCAGGGGAGGGGCAGAGGGGGAGAGAGAGAAAGAGAAAGAGAATATGTCCCAAGCAGGCCCCATGCTTAGCTCAGAGCCTGACGCCTCTGGGATCAGAGTTGAGGTTCAAGCAACTGAGCCCCCCAGGCACCCCACAAACATGCGTTTAAGCCCTGAGCAGAGTGTTTGCAGGGTGGTTGTGAGCACAGGCCCCCTCTGCCGTCTGTGCTGGGCAGCAGCTGCAGGGCTCAGGCACCAAGCCGGGTGTCCTGGGGAACTGTGCCCCCACTCAGCTGCCCTGGGCAGCTCCGAAGGGGAGAGCCAGGACAGCAGGTTCCTGCAGCCTCTGTTCCGTTGGTGAACTCAGAGGCAGCTTGCCATCTGAAAGTCAAGAACGGAAGCAGAAGATGTGAGAAACAAAAAGAGGGACGAAGCGGTCAGGCTGAAGGTGAGGATGTGTGTATGGCTGGAAGTGGGTTCCTGGGGGCACAGACAAGCTGCAGGTCTGGCTCTGAAGGGCCCAGTGAAGCAAACAACTTTGCCACTGACTTTCTGGGGACCCAGAGCCTGGAGGCTGCAGGACACTCGAGTAGCCTGTGTGCCCAGTAGATAAGTAATCAAATGGGATTGATCCTCAGCAAACACTCCTGAGGCCTCAGGAACTTCTGGGAAGTCCTGAGGCCGGTGTGGAAGGCCCACTGGGCCAGAGCTGCCTCCACTCCCAGCACCGGCCTTCACTTCGGGGTGGGACAGGCCGGCTGCTCTGGGCCACAGGAAGACCGTCCAGGAAGGGATGACATCACTTGTGCTAACCCTCGTCCACTTGGACAAATGTGTCCAGTTTGGTCGATTTGCCAGACAAGGTGGTGTGATTAAACCCTGATGAGCCCGACAGATGTATAGCTGCTGTGCCGTGCAGTGCTGTGCATCAGCAGTGAGCACTGGCTGCACCCAGGACACCCCTGCATCTCCCCGAGACCACCCCAGACCCTGTCACCTCTGGGGTTTCTGCCTGGCACAGGGACCCTGCTCTGACCATCACTGACTGCTCAGTCCTCAGGCCTGGAGACCAAGGCCAGCAGGGGTGCACAGCCTTGCTCTGTCTCTCGTGGAGGCCAAGGCCCCCAGACAGGGCAGGGCAGGGCATGGATCCTTACCCACAATCATGCCAACCTCACACCGGCGGTCTTCATAGTAGCAGGAGATCATCGTGGCCACAGTGTCATTCACCATCGCCACCACGTCCATTTCAAAGTCCTGCCAGGAGGCACAGAGGCAGCAGTGATGGGGCTGGTGTCCAGCCAGGTGAAGGATGCCCAGAAGGCCCTCCCTGGCATCCTGGCCTGAGGGGAGGGAGGTCCCAGGTCAGTCATGGGGAGCCACCTCACCCCTCTCCGTTTGATGGCATCACGTAGGAGCCCCACGATGTTGTTCCCTTCTGCTCCTGAGGCCTTGAAGCCCTTGGTCCAATTGAGGAGGATGCCCTGAGGGAAGAGGTGAGGTCTTGTGGCTCCTGATGGACACTGGGGGCAGGGTGAGGGTCTCCCGCTGCACAGTGCAAGAAACAGGCTCCAAGCGGACCCATAAGTTTGAGAAGCATTCTCTATGAGTATTTCCTATTTCTGCAAGGCTGGGTTCCAGCCACTGTGACAGTGTTTATACTGTCAAGCCCAGAGGCATCCTCCCAGAGTAGGGATGAGGTCCTGAGGAGAGCAGCCCCATATGGAGCTAGGGTTCATGTCCCCCAGGACGCCCCCTCAGGCATGAGAAGGTACCATCTGGCCCTTGGTGTGCTGTGGGGAGGGGGCTTGGGAGACCAGCATGGGATGCCGTTCCTGCCGGAAGTACCGAGCTGGCTTGTCTCTGAGAGGCCATATGTGTGTGCAACATGTTTACACTTAATGTGTGCAACTTACATGTGTACACATGTAGTTGGTGTGTGTGCACCTGTTCAGGGCACACAGTTGATGGGTGTACGTATGTATGATGTACACACATGTGTATGCACGTGTGTAACCAACGTGTGTTGGTGTGTACGTGTAATTGACCTGCGTGTATATGTGCGTGTATGGTTGACACGTACATGTGTACATAGCGTCTATAATGCACGTGTGTGTATACTTCACGTGTGTGCACGTAGGGGAAGCCTCAGCCCATTGTGGTGCTACACAGCTGTGCTGGTGTCTGGTAGTCTGTGTTTGAGCCCCAGCACCGCCTCCTGAGCCTGTCTCCTGATCTCTGATGGGTGATGGTGCTGCCGGCCTGTAGGGCGCTGGGGGACTAAGGCAGACAGCATCAGCCGTGTAACCGGTTCCCAAAGTCTCCCGAAAGGTAAGTGATGGAGCCATGGGTTGGACCAAGGCTCTTCCCCAAAGGGGGGCTGCACGTGAAGGCACGGCGGGGTTCATGGGGGCCCTCCGCCCCTGGCCCTGCACCTGCCCCACCTTGTCGATGTCCTCGTGCCTTACGGGGAAGGAGAAGGTGAAGCCCAAGGGCAGCTTCTTGTGCTTCATCTGGTGCTTGTCCAGGAAGTCGGAGATGCACTCAGAGATGTAGTCAAAGAGCTGGAGGACACACAGCAAGCTGGCCGTCAGCCATGGGAGAGCTGGCTGCGGGACCCCTGCTGCGGGACTCCTGCCCAAGGCCGTGCACTGTCAGCCTGTCCCTCCCGGCGGACCCAGTGACATCCAGCCGCAGACTCTGGACAGAGGCACAGCCCTGGCCGTAATGCTGATTTCTGTCTCCACCACCCGCTGGCCTCCAGCCTGCCCATGTGGGCCTGTCTGCAGCACTGGGTATTGCCCCCTGCTGGCAGCTGGGGCTGCAGGAGGCATCCGCACCATCCCTGCTGCCTTGTTTCACGTCCAGTCCCACAGCATGCAGGGGTGTGGTGAGGCCCAGGCTGCCACGGGACTCCTGCCTTGAAACCCTCTGCCTCTGCCCACCTCCCCCAAGGGCTCATTGTACTTCTGCACCCTCTCCTGAGTCCCCCCACCATGGACAGACGTGATGACTGCAATCACCCCACTTGATGTCCATGCTGGTGGAAGGTGATGGGGTGACACATAGGGAGACGGCAGAATGGGCTGTGTGCCCATTGGAGGGGCGTGTTCCCGCAGCTGCTGTCACATGTCTGGCCTTTCTGGAAAACTGGGCAGGAATGTGACCTGCTGGGGCCATGCCTGGTGGCCACTCAGCCCCCTCCCTGGGCCCTCTGAGGCCGAGTAGCTCTCCTGCCAATAGGTGCCCCTGCCCCTGGTGGACAGGTAGGCCGTCCTGCCAGGATGAGGGAGTGCTGAGATCCCAGGCAGACTTGATCCCAGCCCCTGGCCCCCAGCTCCCCAGGCCCCTGACCCCCCCTGGTCCCCATCCCCAGTCCTCTGGCCTCCCAGCCCCAGCGCCTTGGCCCCAGCCCCACGGGCCCCTGGCCCCTGATGCCCAGCCCCCACCCTGGCCCCCCAGCCCCCAGCCCCCCAGCCCCTGCCCCTCACTGCTCACCATCTCAGCAGTACCCGTCATGGCGTCCTCGGGGATGGAATACATCTGGTGTTTGGTCTTCACGCTCCACTGCCCCTCTTCGCCCTCCCCCACCTTCACCAGCATCACCCTGAAGTTGGTGCCGCCCAGGTCCAGGGAGAGGAAGTCCCCAACTTCTGCAGCCACAGGGAGAAACACATCAGCCTCTGGGTGCCAGCCGGCAGGACCCCAAGACCAGGGAGGGAAGGAGAGGAGGGCAGGGTGGGGCTCAGAGGAGCTGGACAAGGGGCTGCTGGCGCCAGGCATCTGGGGATCCCTAGAGTCAAAGGTGAGCTAGGGAAGTCAGTGGGAGTCCCCTGCCTCAGACAAAGTCACGCCAAGCCCAGGGCCCAAGTGAAGGCCTAGTGAAGGGCCCAGACTCAGGATTGGGCTTGGGGTTCCCCCCACTGACCACAGAGAACCGGTTTCTCGAGATGACAAAAACAGTTTTCCTGAGGTGGCGGCAGGGGGCAGTTATCCTTAAGATGCAGGGTTGGGCCAGTGGAGCCGTCCTGAGCCTCTGGGGACAGTCCGAGCTGTCAGCACGGACTCTGGCTGCCTCTGCTCCCTGGGACCAGGGACAGCCGCCTCCAGGTGAGGAGCTACCAGCTCCCCAGTGGGTCCCGCCCCTGCCTGTCCCGGGCCTCGGTACCAGAGCCTTCCGGGGTGGAGCGCACGTAGGTGGGCAGCATCTTCACGCTGGCCTCCTCGTGGGTCTCCAGCCGCAGGCCTCGCGCCATCTCCTTCTGCATTCGCCACATCACCTTCTTCAAGTCGGCCTCCTGCAGCTGGAAGTCGGCCAGGATCTGCTCTGCCTGCGGGGGTGGGGGTGAGAGCAGCTGGGGGGGGGTGAGAGCAGCTGGGAGGGTGAGGGCAGCTGGGGGCATGAGGGCAGGTGGAGGGGGTGAGAGCAGCTGGGGGAGAGAGCAGCTGGGGGGGAGAGGGCAGCTGGGGGGCAGTGAGAGCAGCTGGGAGGGGTGAAAGCAGCTGGGGGGGAGAGGCAGTTGGGGTGTGAGAGCAGCTGGGGGTGTGAGAGCAGCTGGGGGTGTGAGGGCAGCTGGAGGGGTGAGGGCAGCTGGGGGGAGAGAGCAGCTAGGGGGGAGAGGCAGTTGAGGGGGTGAGAGCAGCTGGGGGTGAGGGCAGCTGGAGGGGTGAGGGCAGCTGGGGGGAGAGAGCAGCTAGGGGGGAGAGGCAGTTGAGGGGGTGAGAGCAGCTGGGGGTGAGGGCAGCTGGAGGGGTGAGGGCAGCTGGGGGGAGAGAGCAGCTAGTGGGGAAAGGCAGTTGGGGGGGTGAGAGCAGCTGGGGGGGTGAGGACAGCTGGAGGGGTGAGGGCAGCTGGGGAGAGAGAGCAGCTGTGGGGGGAGGGGTAGCTGGGGGGAGAGAGCAGCTGGGGGGAGTGAGGGCAGCTGGGCGGGTGAGGGCAGCTGGGGGTGCAGGGGTCCCACACGCACCAAGGGCCTCCCTCGTCCTCCGGCCCTGGGTCCCAGATGAAAACAGCAGAGTTCCGAGAGCAGTCCCTCAACACGTGTGGCCTGAGGGATGCCGAAGGGTGGGGTGCAGACAGGGCAGCCCCCCTCGGTACTGCAGATGCCTGCCGTGGGGGGAGGAAAGTGCCGCCCAGGACAGTGAGTGGGACATGGCTGCAAGAGCCTGTTGGGAGCCTGTCTGGCGGCCAGCGGGCAGCTGGCATTACCGCCAGAAAGCTCTGGTCATCCTGCCTCTACGAATCCATGCCCAGGGACTGAGGGGAGCAGTGTGCACGGAGGCACAGGTGTAGCACATTCGAGGAAGGCAGTGCCTCCCCAGGCCCCAGGGACAGCCTGTGATGGGGCTAAGCCAAGCACAGCTATCCTGCGCCCTTTTGCTGGGGATCTGGTTGAGCGTCAAGCAGGTGGCCCAGTTCCAGCCAATGACAGGGAGAGAAGCCTGGCTTTAGCAGGACCGTCCCTTCCTGGAAGGTCAGTGCCCCTCCATTCTGTGAATGCAGGTTTATAAGGGTGTGATGACCGGCACCAGAGCAGCTGCCCTGTAGCAAGGCGGAGGCGAGGCTGAGGGAAGAGCTGTTGGCAGACCACCCACAGTGGGAAGAGAGGCAGGGCGGCCCCGCCTGAGGGGGTCGCGGATCTTGGCTGGCTCTGCACCCACCCACCTCCAGGCAGTGATGGGGGAGCGAACACTGATCACCGAAAGCCGCAGTTAAGGCAGGGCTTTCATTCCCTGCACCCGACAGCATTTCTGATGGACACAGACCTTTGCTTAGGGACCATGTCTCCTTTCGAGTGACATTCCCTTAGGACCCTTCGAGTCTCCATACTTAGAGTTTGAGCCCAGGGAATGTCACAAAGGGATGGGGCTGAATAAATTTTGTGACTAGACACAGAACCACACACCAGTGTTTGCAGGGCCATTTGCGGCTCCAGGCTGTCCCTGCCCGAGGCTGTCTCTCCAGGGCACAGCGCTAGACGCCCTCACCGCCCTCACCGCTCTCACCGTTTGGGAAGCGATCCAGGCGCGTTCGCAGAGGCCTGGGGCTGCAGTCTCGCAAACGTAAAGTGCCAGGAAGGAGTAGAAACATTAACATTTGCAGAATTCTGCCAACACGCCGTGCCTGGAGCTGAGTGCACCACATAAGCTGCCTCCCATCCCATCACAGTGTCACAGCACCACAGCGTCACAGCATCAGTGTCACAGCGTCACAGAGCACGGGGAGCAGCCACCAGCAGCTGCTCATCTTCCAGATGGAGCGAAGGCTCTAAGAACCTCAAGTGCAGGTGCGTCAGCCAGCTCGCTTCCTGGCCAGCACCGGAGGCCGCACATGCAAGAGCTGCTGTCTGAGGCCCTCAAGAGGCTGTTGGGCGGCTTCCCGACACAGAATTGTCCCAGGGACCGACTGTAAGACATCGCAGACTCCGCGAAACAGAGGCAGACCCTGCGCAGGTCCAGCCTCAAGCCCTGCTGGGCCGCGTCCCGGCCCATTTGCTGTGACACCCCCCCACACACACACTTGGCATGGCTGGAGCCCAGTACAGGAGGGGCTTTTCACCCTCTGTGTCCAGGCCCACCTGGCTGCCTGCCACTGACATCGGGTGAAACCCCAGCTTGGCTGGCCGGCTTCTAGGTCCTCTAGAAAGATCCTTCTGTGGAACCCCAGAGATCACAGGAAGTCACACACCTGGTCAAAGAGCAACCTGGACTTACTAATGTTTCATTCCACCCAGCAACTTCTGTCCAAGATCCTGTTCTGCAACAGCATGGTGCTTGGCCGGTTGGGACTCTAGAAGACCCCATGTCACCCAGACCTTCCTGTCCCTGCCGTCCCTTCCCAGACACCACACAGCAAGGAGGGGACAGTGCACAGCAGGGAGGGGAGGGGACAGTGCACAGTAGAGGGGACAGTGCACAGCAGGGAGGGGAGGGGACAGTGCACAGTAGGGGGGACACTGCACAGCAGAGAGGGGAAGGGACACCACACAGCAGGAAGGGGACAGCCCACAGCAGAGAGTGGACAGCCCATAGTAGGGAGTGGACACTGCACAGCAGGGAGGGGAGGGGACACTGCACAGCAGGGAGGGGACAGCACACAGTAGAGGGGGATACTGCACAGCAGGGAGAGGACAGAACACAGCAGGGGAGGGAGGGGACAGTGCAAGGTAAGGAAGCCCCTTGTCTGAGGGGGAGTGAACCCGTGAGGTGATGTTTGTTCACTAGAACCTGATTCCATTCTGTAAATAAAGTTGCATCAATGTGGGTTTCATTTGTCCAGTGCAATATTCTCAAAAACTTAAATTTGCTGCCAACGTTTAAATACAGGCACTTTCCCAGGCAAATCTGGATTTCTGATGGCATTTCTGTAACTGTAGGTCTTGGGGCGGCCACTGTTTGGGCAGGGTGTGTGGTGTGGAGGCCCATGTCTGGCAATGTGGGGCATGCAGGGAACACGGGGTCACCTGCCAGCGCAGCATGCCCTGCCCAAGCTGGGCACTGCGGGGTCCAGCACTGTCCACACCGCAGGACCGTGGGGACCCATTCATTCCCCTGCCCACCCTGCTGTGTTCATTCCCTGTTCCTGGGGGTACAGGCTGGGGAGGGATGCTGGGAGGGTCTGTGGCAGTGGTCCAATACTCTGGCTGGCCGCAAGCTGACACTGGCCTCCAGCTGACCTTGCCTCTCACTGTGGGAGGTGCACACCCCTCAGACGCATCAGGGCCCGCAGATGCCACATGTTGTCAGCACCCAACCCTGACAGAAGGGGCTCTGACCTGCACAGCCCCCTCCACCCTCAAGGCTAAGTGTCTGGGGGACATGGGTGGGGCTCAAGTCATGGGGTGGGAGTCTGCCTCACAGACCCCTTGGGAACATCCCAGACCAGGCCCTGCTCAGAGCTTCTGCAGTTCTCCCTTATCCTGCAAAATCACCCCAGGACCCAGGTACCGTAGGGGTCCCTGTTCTTACAAATGAGGACACTTTCCCCAGCCCACGGCGCCAGCCGGGGGCCCACCTCCCCACCCCACTGGGCTGCTTCCTGCCCAATTTCAGGGTCCAGACCCCACTACAAAAGTCTCCTACGGGTGTCATGCTGCTGTCAGTCACACTGGCTTAAAAGACTTGCCTGGGAAAGTCATGGTGCTGCCTGAGAAGCTCCAGGAAGCTGCCTGCCCCTCCAGACCCAGCCTTGGGAGAACAAAGCTCACACAGAGCCTGTCCCCCTTTTCCCCACAACTACCACCCACCCCCTGCTTGCGAGGAGGCCACAGGACACATCACTAGGGCTCATGTCTATACCCAAACATGGAGGGGGGGGGTCTCTTGCTGATTGTCTCCCCCACGTTCCAGGCAGTGTTTCTGGCGCCCTGGCCTGGGCTCTGCAGGAAGACAGACTGCCCAGTGCTCTCCAACTCGGGGGCATGTCCAACTGGTTCTTCTGGTCCTCATGGTAGGCCTGGGACTGGCACTGGGGATCCTTTTCCTCAGGAATATGTGGGCAACTGGCCCAGGGTTGCCCACTGTGTGTACAGCCGCCGAGGTCCCACGAACACAGGGGCCAGGCTGCAGCTGGACACGTGGCAGGGCCCCCACTGCCCTCCAGAGCGCTGGGACGGGCTCAGGGTCCTCAGTCCCTGACTCTCAGGGGCCTACAGCAGTCTCAGCCTGCTGGCACAGGAGCAAGTACCCTAGAGACCCCTCCTGGCAAGTCTGCACCATGGGTGTCAGGATAGGCAGTGACAGGGCCAGTGACAGGCACAGCTGCCTCTTGGCCCAGATGCCTCTTTCCAGGGGCACAGCACCACCCGACTCTGCTGAACCCATTGCCCTGTGTGCCCCCAAGGAACCACCCTCGTGGCTCTGGGATGACCCTCACCAGATTCAAGGGCATCTGGGTCTGGCTCCTCGTGGCATCCATTGCCATCTCTCCGAGGGGCCAAGAGGTAGGATTTTGGGGAGGTGGGGACACTCCTACCTGCTGAGGGGCAGGGAGGGCAGCAGCCCTGGAGATTGAGGTCCACCTGGGCAGGTGTGGGCCACCTTGCCAAAGAGCTGCCCTCAGCAGACTGCCCGGGGCTTCTGCACCTACTGAGCCCAGCAGGCAGCTGCTGAAATATTCTGCCCACTGCCACCAGGTCGGTCAGGGCAGAGGGCAAACGGGGCCTGCCTGGGGTCAGGGCTGACAACAGGCGCGGGGACAAGGCCGTGGGGCGGTGTCCACGACCTCTGCACAGTGGTGTGGGGATTAGCTGCCCAGTGATTCTGGGGAGGGGACAGGACTAGTCCATGTGGCCTCCAGTCCTCGGATGTGCCAGGGCTGGTGGTCAGCACGCTGGGGGGCAGGAAACCGCAGTGGAGAGCCCCCCACACATGGAGGGGCAGGGAAGAGCCTGGCCCGCACAGGCCAGAGGGGGGGACAGGGGATCCCTGGCGGACTTTCATCTGAAGAGGGGTCCGACCTGCGTTTCCTATGCTCCGGGGGTGGGGGTGGGGTGGGGGTAGGGCTGTGCTGCTCCCGGGTAGGCGGGAGAGAAGGTGGGGACCAGACCCTCGCCTGGCCTAGGCAGACCCCCCAGGGAGCTGGATGCTCAAGGCTCCCCTCCCCTCCTCTGGGGGTGGGGTGCGGGCGTGTCCCTTCGGCCAATCAGCCGCAGGATTGGTCCGTGGGCGTGCGCAAGACCTCATTCGGGCCAATGAGAGCGGAGCCCGGGGACGGGGGCGGGGCGGGAGAAGAAGTGGGGTGAGCTGTGAAGGAGCCGGGTGGTAGGTGGCAGGTAGAGGGCGGGGAGGTAGGTGGGAGGTAGGGGGCGGGGAGGTGGGGGGACCGTCTGCCGGGTGGAGAGCCCAGGGCCATCCCCCCAGGTGACAAATACTTGTTTCCTTCCGGGCTTGTAAACCGTAAACTGCCTCCAAACTGTCAAAACTTGCCTCTAAAGGTCAGGAGGTCATTCTTGGGTTTTGGGCCTGCAAGGTCCAGGATGGAACTGGCTCTGGATGCTGGATGGTGCACAGCGCCCCCCGCCCGCGGAGTGAACTTGTCAAGCCCCGTGGCACCTGCCAGGCCATGCTAAAATTAGCAGGGGCTCCTGAGTGATTAGGGTTAGGGATGGTGGGTGGACAGAATGCCAGGCTCTCCCGCCAATGGCCAGTGCGGTCACCCAGAAGAAAATCTTGACAAGATCAATCCCTTTCCTAAAATAGAGCGAAAGCGCCTTCACTATACCCAAGTGTGATGGGTCACTGACCCACCAGTCCCTGGCTCTGAGCCACTGTTTTTTCTGTGTGTGCGAGGCAGTGGCACTCGTTCCAGGTTTGGATGGGGCAGGGCTTCTGGACCAGCTGCCCTTCTCCTGTGCACAGCACCTGGGAAGAGGCTCCGGGTCCTCTGGCTCTCTCCTCCTGGAGGCAGGGGTGGACAAGGCCTCCACCTTTCTAGTCTGTCGGACTTGCTCTGCCCTCTCTAGCTTGCACTCTGACCAGCTTGCATCCTTCCCCAGAGCCCGTTCCTGGGGCCACCTCCTTGCATTCTGGGTGTCCAGTGTGGCAGGAAGAAGGTCCCAACGTCCCCACACCAGTCAGTCCTGCGGAGCCAGACTCCCAGCCCTCCTATGCACCACCAGTTGCCCCATGTCACTGCTTCCTCTTTAGATGCGGAGGTGACACCAAATGGCTCAGTACTGGACTCCACATGAGGGTCTGACCTGTCCAGAGAAGAAGGTCCTGGAAAGGCTGGACCTCAGAGACAATGGCTTATGAGGGACAGGTGGTCCTAAAGAGGAGTGGATAAACATAGTTTCTGCTTAAGGGTTCTTAAAAACAACAACAGTGCAGAGCTGCCCGACAGTGGGCTCCCCCCCTTAATGGGGAGAGGCAGCAGGACATGTGACAGAACAGGGTCACAGGAAACCATTCTCATCCCTTGATCACTCAGAAAGCGGAGCAACAGCACTATTTCATTTTCTTCTTAATTTATCTCTAGGAAATAATCTGACATGTTTAGTGATAGAGGTTCTAGGATCAAAAGTGGCACACACAAACAAAAAGTGGCACGTGACCCACATATCCAAGTACAGGGAACCAGTTCAATCAGTTACGCTACATTCACGAGTCACGGAAGATGGTAGGACTGATCTGCCTTTGCTGGCGTGGAAAGATGCCCGTGACACACTCTCTAAAGAGAATGTGCTGGCTCCGAGAGGGCCTCCAACCAGCCCTCCTCTGTCATTTGCCCCCTGTGCGGTCCCCACTGATGCTGAGTAGGCCTAGCCTGTGTAAGTACGAGGATATTGCAGAAATGGCAGTGTGACTTTTGAGGCGAGGCCGTCAGAGACACAGTGGCTTCCACCTCGCTCTCTCTCTTGGATTCTTCACCCTTCACAGGCTTGGCCAGTGCCAGCCTGGGAGGACAGGCAGGTCCTAAGGGGAGGTCTCCTGAGAAGAACTCAGTCCAGGCTCTGAAGGATGGAGGTTCACAGTCAAATTGTTCAACTTGGCTGACCCTGTATCCCCATGGGATAGAAAACAGGGCCAGAGCACCCAGCACGAGGGGCACCTGTGCGGGGTCTCTCTGCACTGATGCAACGGGGCCTGGAGGTCAGCACAGTGTTGCAAGTGTTTGCTTACCGCGGGGTAAACTGGCTGTGCCCTCGTGTGAGGGCCGGCCCGGGCCCAGGGGAGGGAGGGTGCCAGGCACAGAGCAAGGCGGAGTTGAGCCTAGATGCCGCAGAACATAAGGGGTCATGACACCGAGCCCCCAGCGGCCTCCACACACTGTCTGCTGTCCCACATGCTTTATGTGGACCACAAATGACCTGTGAACTCAGGGCTGGCACTTTTTACGTGGAGAAACCGAGGCCCATGGGAAAGGTCCCCAGGTCAGCCTGACCTCAGGTGTGCTAGAAGGTCAGTCAAGGCCAAGCACACACCAGGGGTCAGGAAATAGCCTCTGGAGCTGCTTCCAGGCTGGAAATGTTCAGAGACCTCAGCTTCAGCTGGCAGGTGAAGCGTCACAGCCTCCGAGGTCTGCAGTGCCCAGGGCTTGCTTCTGACAGCAGGTGGGGCTGGGGCAGGAGGCCTGGGCAGAAAGGGGCAGAGTGAGAGTGAGGGAGAGGAAGGGTTCTGCACATTGGTAGGCAGAGTGATGGATCCTCCAGGACCCCTTGTGGGGGAGGCAGGGTAGTGCTGGGGTAGAACAGGACTGTGAGGACTGACTGCCTGAAGACTGACTGCCATTCTCTGCCTGTAGGACTTGGGCAAGTCACTTAATTTCCTGAGCTTCAGTTTCCCTATCAGTAAAGTGGAGATAACAATTTCCTTCCCTCACAGCGCTGTTGACAGGACAGGACAGTGCAGATAAGATTCTTGGCTATCCACGCTATTCGATAACTTGTAGCTATTTTTGCTACCAGAGGTTGCTTTAGCCCCCGGGTCAGAGTTTAGAACACAGGCCATCCCATACTCTAGGTCTATGTGGGTCTAAAGCCAATCTTCTGTCCCTGTGCCTGCCGATTATTTTGTAGTGTTCTAAGGAGACAGGCAGGGAGCACAGTCTTTTTGATACCTGCCTTGCCCGAAATCAACGAGGCTTATCATCTGAAAAGAGAATGATTGGGGGACACCACAAATAATGGTGGAGAGAAAGAGAAAGAGAGAGAGAGAGAGAGAGAGAGAGAGAGGAACCATTGGCTCAGTTGTGATCATGTGCCATTTGGCGTCACGTACAACTTGTATTGCAAGACATCACTCGTTTTTCTTTTTTTTAAAAAAAAATTTTTTAACGTTTATTTATTTTTGAGACAGAGAGAGACAGAGCATGAATGGGGGGAGGGTCAGAGAGAGAGGGAGACACAGAATCGGAAGCAGGCTCCAGGCTCCGAGCTGTCAGCACAGAGCCCGACGCGGGGCTCGAACTTGTGAACCACGAGATCATGACCCGAGTCGAAGCCGGACACTCAACCGACTGAGCCACCCAGGCGCCCCTCATTTTCAAATTAAAATTGTTAGAAATGTTTGCTCATCTTGCAGAACCCTCGCAGAATAAGTTACTCACAATCCAAGATTCTGCTGTATTTTGGAACTGGGGAGTCTGATCAGACAGTTACAGCAGCCAGGGGAGTGCTATAGAAGGGAGAGGTTGCTGATGGCTTGTGAGTGAGCAGCGTGCACAAACCAGCCACCACACCTGATCCCTGTCATGGCATGGGGACAGAGCCCGTGTCCCGAGAGCAGCTGGCTGACTGAGGCTGTGTGTGTACTTTGCTTACTCTGGGTTTCTTGAGGACCTAGTGCACACCTTGTCTTTGTTTCAGCTCCAGCCCCAGCAGCTTCCCTGGCCACATGTAGCAGAGGACTTAGATACACAACGCCAGTTCAATGTTTTTTGCTTTTGTTTTTGTTTTTTGTGTGTTTGTTTGTTTTTAAATCCAGATATTTAAGGAATTCTCTGTCAGGTCAGGTTTCTCTGATGCAGAAACATCAGAACGGAAACTTCTCCAGTGACCACATACAAATACGGACTTTGAAAAACATTAAAAAATAAATACAGACTTTGCAGAAAATAGTTTGGAAAAGTCACTATACAAATGGACAACTGCAGTCCTCAACAAGCAAGAAAACCAGTCCTTATGGGGGAGAATCTAGTGTCCAGAGCTGCCATACTATACTACTCAAATGCCAAGGTCTCGGGGCACCTGGGGGGCTCAGTTGGTTAAGCTTCCGACTTCGGCTCAGGTCATGATCTCACAGTCTGTGAGTTCGAGCCCCACGTCGGGCTCTGTGCTAACAGCTCGGAACCTGGAGACTGTTAGGATCCTGTGTCTCCCTCTTTCTCTGTCCCTCCCCTGCTTACACCCTCTCTCTCTCTCTCTCTCTCTCTCTCTCAAAAATAAGTAAACATTTAAAAAAACTTAATGCCAAGTTCTCAACAACAACAAAATTACAAAGAATACAAAGAAACAGAAAAATACGGTGCATTCATAGGAGAAAAAGAATTAATAGACATTATCCCTGAGGAAACATTGAAATTACCAAAGACATTCAATTAAACACATTCAATGAGCTAAAGGAAACCACAGACAAAGAGCTAATGGGAATTAAGAAAATGATGTATGAATAGATAGAGAATGACAATAAGAAGTAGAAGTTATATAAAGGAACCACACAGAAATTCTGGAGCTGAAAAGTACAATAGCTGAAATGAAAAACATAAAATGCTAGAGGGGTTCAACAGCAGATGTGAGCAGGCAGAAGACAGAGTCAGTGACCCCGAAGGGAAGACAGAGGCTATCCAGTGTGCTCGACAGAAAGGGAAAAGAGTGACAGAAAATGAACAGAACCCGAGGAAACTTCAGGGTGCCATGAAACACATCAGCGTGAGTATTGCAGGAGTCCCAGAAGGTGATGAGAGACGGAAAGAGGCAGAAAAAGTATTTGGAAAAAACACGGGGAAACAACTTCCCAGACATAATGAAATACATGAATATACACATTCAAGAGGCTCAAACCATAAAATTCTTTTTTTTTTAATTTTTTTTAACGTTTATTTATTTTTGAGACAGAGACAGAGCATGAACGGGGGAGGGGCAGAGAGAGAGGGAGACACAGAATCGGAAGCAGGCTCCAGGCTCTGAGCCATCAGCCCAGAGCCCGACACGGGGCTCGAACTCACGGACCACAAGATCGTGACCTGAGCTGAAGTCAGACGCTTAACCGACTGAGCCACCCAGGCGCCCCTCAAACCATAAAATTCTTAGAGGAAAACGTATGTGCAAATCATGACCTTGTGTTTGGCAATGATTTTTCTTAAATATGACCCCCAAAATAGGTAAATTTGACTTTATCAGAGTTGAAATCTTGTACATGAAAGCCCGCTGCCAGGACAGTGAGATGACACCCACGGGATCTGTCTGATGAGGGTCTGATATGCAGGTTTTAGTACAAAGAACTCTCACAACTCAGCGACAAAGAGACAAACGACCCAGTTGAAAAACGGGCAAAGGATGTGAACAGACACTTCTCCAGAGAAGACAGACCAGTGGACAGAAAGCACACGAGAAAATGCTCAACGTCAGTAACATTTAGGAAACACAGACCAAACCACAGTGAGATGCCACGTGAAGCCTTCGCGGGCAGCTAGATTACACATCAAAAGGACGTGTGGCTGGGGTTGTGGAGAGAGTGAGACCACACACACTGCTGGCAGCCGTGTGAACTGGTTCAGCTGCTGTGGAAAACATGGGCCGCCCAGCGATTGCAGGCCTGGGTACACTCCCCGCAGAACCCAAACGAGGGACTCAGACACCTATGCATCAGTATCTGTCACCATGCTATTACCACGGCCAGAAGGCAAACGAGCAAACAGAACACGCGGGCACACACACTGTTCAGTCATGAGACACAATCCGGTCCTGACACGCGCCCAATGGTGGCACCCAATGGCTGCGCTCAGTGACCTAAGCTAGACCCAAGGACACATGGTAGGTGACCCCGCTGACGTTAGATACGGCACATTCATAGTGACGGTAAGCAGATCGTGGCTCCCAGGGGAATGTGGGAGGAGGGATGAGGTCTTCCTGACTTTCTCGCTGGGACAACAGAAGGGTTTTGGAAGAAATGGTGACAGTTCCACAATATCAAGAATGTAATCAGTGCCACGGAGTTGTACATGTAAAAAGTGGTTCAAGTAGTGAATTTTATGTTTTACCACAATAAAAAAGGAGAGAATTGGGGGTGCCTGGCTGGCTCAGTCGGTAGAGCACGTGACTCTTGATCTCAGGGTGGAGAGCTCAAGCCCCATGTTGGACGTGGAACCTACTTGGAAAGAGAGAGAGACTGACGGCCACGCTGCTTATTTTACAGTAAAATCATGTCTCTTCCTTCCCCAGACGGGTCAGCACTCAAGCATGCACTCTGCAGGTGCCTCGCACTGGGGGTGTGAGCAGGGCAGGGAAGTCAGCGTCTTCTGGACCCCCTGGACTGGACATAAGCCTGAAGTGTGTTTTGAGAGGGCCCCTTCAGTTGTCTGGTTAACAAAGAGCCTCGGCCCTACGGCGAAGACTCATTTGATGGTAAGGCCCTGTCACCATGACCTTAGATGCTACTAAGCCACCAGGGGGACCGTTAGGGTTAGGGGTTAGGGGCTAGGGTTAGAGTTAGGGTTAGGGGTTGGGTTAGAGCTGAGGTTAGGGTTAGGGTTAGGGGTTAGGGTTAGGGTTATGGAAGAAGGAAGAAAGTAGATGTGAAAACCATAACTGAGAGAGAGCCCGGTTACTGTTACTGTCTGTGAGCCTGCAGGTGGTACGTCTACGTAGTTTTTGTGGAACTGTTTTGTGAAAGCCTGATGCGTGTGGCCTGAAAATTCCATTGCTCTCTCAAGCCACAGAATATTCCGTGGGCCTTAAAGTTTGTCGTAGAGAAGTAGGGTTTGAAGGGGTTTTTTTCTTGGAATGTTGGCTCACAGACCGATCCCCCCAAGTGTGAGGCTTGTGCCACTGCTTTTTCTCCACAGGGAGCAACCTGAGTCCCTGGAGACACGTGTCCCCACCTGCTCATCTTCTGTATTCTCTATCTTTCCCTCTTTCAATGTGGATGTTTGCTGAAGACACCTGCATGTGCTCCCCTCACCCAGAAGTGTGGAAGAACACAAGCTTCCATGGCTCCCAGACTACCGGTTCACTCTCAGTGGTGCGTGTACGCAGTGGAGATGCCCACACTGGCCCCTGCTATGGAGGCTGCGCGTGATTTGATGTCATTGCCTTTGTAGGCGATGAGTGTGCATTCCATGGTGAAGAACATAGGCATTCGTGGACATGCTGTGGCCGGGTGTGTGGACCGTGGAAGAGACTGCCGGGTATGGGCCACAATGCACCATGGTAACAGCACCAGGCATGTGGCTGGCCTGCGTTCTATATTCCTAGCCTCCCTGGCCGTGACTCGTATCTGTGAAATTTGAGCAGAAATGATCTGTCCATTTGTGGGTCAGGCTTTTCAGAAGTGAATGGTGCTTCCAGGGTCTTTCTAAACTTTATGTGGGCTACTCGGGCAGGGAGATGAGGAAGAGGACCCAGTGGCTGGCTAACACCTGCACCTGGTTATTAGGGGAGTGAGAGATACAAGTCCATGGAGTTGACATATTTCCTGTTTTGGTGAATTGGCTACAGCAATTAAGCATGGCCTAATTAATACCCAGAATGATAGCATCAGTGAACAAAAACAGAGACCAGAAAGGGCCTTGAATCGCTTTGTAGTTACCATTATAGAGTACCTAATTTGTGCTCTGTCTGAGGTTACAGAAGTGACTCATGTTCAGTTCTGTAGCTGCGAACAATCTGGCAGAAGAAATAAGCAAATAACCAGCTCAAGCTGACGCTGGCAGAGCACGACGTCTTTCGGGGGTGTGGAGGGGACTGACGGGGCTCTGGACGGGGCCTCTCATGTCTCCTTCCTACAGCCCTTGTGTGTGGGTGGAAAATGGCAGGTAGAGAGTGACATTCCCTGCACAGGGGCCAGCAGACAATGCCAGAAGCATTTGGAGAAACACAGACACTCACAGTGGCTTGAACTTAACACACACCCAGCAAGTGGGGCTGTTGTAAATGGCACTTGGGCTTAACAGGAAGTTTGAGTTTGGTTACTGACCCTTTATAAATGAATAACCATGAGTGTTCTGAACACAAAACGTATGGCCAATAGCCAAAGCAGTGCTCAAAGGGACATTTCATACCCTTACAAAAGTCAGTGAGCTAAGCATGCGCCTCAGGATGCTAAAAACCTTAACATGCAGAAAACAAAGTAAGCCTAAAGAAAATTAGAATTAAAAATTCAATAATGGTAAAAGCAGAAATGACTGATACAGAAAACACAAAAACAAAACCAACAGTAAAGTTGATCCGCAAACCCCAAACCCTTGGAAAAGGACAATAAAATAGCAAAGTCTTGGTAATCTGATCAAGGATAAACTAAAGGCATCCACAGGCAACTTTAGACATGAGAAAGGGAACTTGAAAAGTTTTCTGACTTATAGGTAAGGCTTCCTTCAGGGGCGCCTGGGGGGCTCGGTCAGTTAAGCATCTGGCTCTTGATTTTGGCTCAAGTCACAATCCCAAGGTCATGGGATTGAGCCCCACATCAGGCTGTGTGCTGACAGCACGGAGCCTGCTTGGGATTTTCTCTGTCTCTCTCTTTCCGCTCCTTCCCTGCTTGCACACTCTCTCTCAAAATAAATAAATAAACTTAAAAAAAAAAAAGAAACAAAAGGCAAAACCAAAGACCAATGGTGTCCAGGGCCTGGGAGAGGGAGGGGGTGCTGACAGCCAGGAGCAGGGGCCAAGGGAACTATTTGGGAGACAGAATCTCTGGATGGTATCCTCATGGTGATGCCGGTTACCTGTGTTCATTTGACAAAAGTCATCAGACTGCACACTTAAAAAGGTAAATTTTACAGCCTGCATATCATCTCCAAGAGCAGCAGATGAGGCTAGGGGAGCAGGGGTGCAGCCAGAGGAGGGGAGATACAGGGCCCTAGAGACAGCCTGCCTGCCTGCCTGCATGGCAGGGCTCTCCCCGGGAGGGCCTGGGACCTGCGCCTCATGGTCCCAGCTTCCTCAGGGCTCAGGCAAGCACACGTCCTCGTGGGTTTGTCTGTGTGCCTGTGAAGCCAGCGATGCTCCCCGCCCAGACCTGCGCAGAGGCAGCCCAGCGTTCCGCAGGACTGTCGTCTCCTGGACGACAGCTGAGTCTCCCTGCCCTGGCCAGCTCTGCCCGAGTCAGAGCCGTCCTCATCCCCGGGGGCGAGGAGGCCCTGGCTCACTAGGCACGGCTCCTGCCACATCCCGCTCCTCTTTCTCCGGCTCACAGCCACACGTCACTTGGACAGCATCGCTATGAGAAGCCGCTGAAAGGACAGCGAGACCCCATCCATCCTGGGCCCCAGCACCAGGGGACACCCCAGCCCTTCACAGGTTCGCACGGCTCAGCAGCTACCCCACAGTCAGAGGCCAGAGTGGCCTGGGAGCCATCTCTGCAACTGGGTCATGGGCCCTGGCTCGGGCCAGAAGGGTGGGCCTCTCCTGGGCCGTGAGTGGGGCTGCCCACGCTCCCAGGGGTGGGGGCTCACGCTCTTTCCGGCCACCACCGCCCAGCCCCCTTCTTCTTGTCCAGGGAGCCTCTGTTTCGCCCAAGGGCCCGCTGGCAATGCACCCGGTGCTGGGGGACGGACCAGCCTTCTGTTACACACCCTCCTTTGTGAGATGTCCAGAGGTGTGCAGAGAGAGGCCTCGGGGGACGATACACGGGCAGAAGTCCTGCCCTTCTTGTTTTTGGAGCATCTCTGGGCGTGTTGGACCGAGGCGCTGTGGCCTGCAGGCCAAGATAGTCAGTAGAGCTGACCCAGAGCCTGGCGTCTGGCCGGCACTGTGCTGGGCTGCGAACCACCTACTCCAGACTGTTCATTATATGAGATTCTGAACCCTGCAGAGAAGTTCAGTGTTGGCTGGTGTGGCCTGAAGGACTCTCCGTGTTTACACCGGCCGCATGTGGGAAGCAAGGCGTGGGGCTCAAACCCGTAGTTACTTTCAACACGGCAGGCTCAAGAAAGGCCCAGGGAGTCGAGGCAGGAGCTGGACTGGACTCCCTTCCAGGTTATGGCTTTCCGGGAAAACTGACCTGAGCAGAGAGGGTGAGCAGATCGGCCTTCCTGAGACCTGACCCTCTGACCTGCCTGGGCCATGTCTGAGAGCCCGTGGCTGTGGCTGGGGCTCCCCGCACACTGCCCCCTCGCTCTGGCCCTGCCAGCTGCAGACATGGGGGGTGGGGTGCACTATGTCTGGAAGGATCGAGGGAAACGTTGTCTTCGCCCCTCTGACTTGCTCCGGGAGTAACTGCTCCACTGGCCAAACTCGGGAGGACGCCGCTCCCCACGGAGTGTCCTGATTACGGTGCTTGAATTGCACTCGTGACCTGTGCAGCAGCCTTGGAAAATGTGTTGGGGACCTGACTCCCAACATGAGGAGCCTACACCACTTGTTTTTAATTGGAAAAAAGGATGCCACCTGAAAACTCCATCTAAATCTCCAAATGTCACTAAAACTCTGTCTGTGTAACAGTCCACCTAGGAGTTCTGCACAGTAGCAAGCGTGTAAAGCACGAAGTACCTACTTCCTTAACCCTCAGCTCTCAACTGTGGCTGTTTGTGTGGAGCTGCTGCAGACCTGTCCTGTCTGTAATATACTGTGTGGGGCCTGCCGAGATCCCCCATCCATCTGTGAAGTCACCCCACCCGGAAATACCGGCGACATCGTGCACGCCTAGGACTGGCAGACTGGGGACATTTATTCACATTTCGTTAGTGGTTTATCTGAAATTCAAATTTAACTGGGCGTTCTGAACTTTCGTCTGCTGAGCCTGGCCGCCCTCGCCTCCACATGCCGGACCCCGGCCAGCGGCGGACTGCTACAGGGGTACCGCATCTGTCCCTCCGGAGGGATGATGGAGGAACTCATGACGCTGTTCACGCTCCAGAGCTCCTAGCGGGATCAGACCCGAATCTGCGTCCACCCAGTCTTACCCTCTGAGCGTGCTCTCAGAAACTTCATCGAAGGCCCCCACCCACCCCTGCTGCCCAAGGGAGCCACCACCCACGTGGTCTGGGACCAAGGCTCTGGGGGAGGGGTCAGTGCACCTGAGTGGCCGCTGAGAGGTGGTACGATCACCAAACAGAAGAAGCGGCTGGCTCGGGGCTCTGGATTTAAAAGGAAGCATCAGAGGAAGAGGTTGCCCGGCAGCATTGGTCTCCTGCAGCCAAAGGTGGGCGGAGCTGGAGGGCAGGTGCTGCACGCACTGTAGGGCCCAGAGGAGGCTGCAGGGTGCAGCTGGGTGCCGGCAGGTGGCGGCATCTTCTGATTCGCATGGTGCTGATACTCCGTGGCTCATCTCAGGTGTGTCAACGTGGCATCGAGCAAGGAGTTGAGGAGAGGGACACGTGACTGGTCTTCTCAGCGTGTGGTTAGATGGTGTGAGGATTGCCAGGAGCCCTCTGGGCTCACAGAACAGCTTTGTTGTAGAAGGAGACTCTCTCACGTGAAGACCAAGCAGAAGTCTCAAAGAGAAAGGCGAGCCCTCATCAGAAACTGCTTTAGCCTCGCCTCCTGGCCACACCGAGGGCCACATGTCAGGGTGGCCCAGCTGGGGAGGCGGTGGACCCACCAAGGAGAGGAGGGGAAGGAAATATGCCCGAGGAGCTGTGAGCCCCGCTGACACGTACTGGCAGGTGCAGGGTCAAGGGAGGCACACTGCGCAGGAGGAGAGAGAGACTGTGCTGACACGGGTGTTCTCAGTGGTGCAGGACTTAGCACCCTGGCAAGGGTCACGAGAGACGGCTCAGTACGTTGCTGAGGGTAGTTCTTGGAAGTTTGAGAAAAGCAATACTCACTTTAAGTGCTTGAGTTTATATTGAAGATTGTGGAGGAAGTGGTCAGAAGAGGAGAAATGGGTCCATCACCACTGTTCTGCTCCATGAGATTAAAAACCCACATGCTGGCCATGCTCTTGGAAGGGCAGGGAGGACAGTCTATTTGCCAAGGCAGTAGGAGACATGCCGGTGCGGGGACGCCAGCCGAGAGGCTCACTGGGAGATGTCCTCCCTCGACCAGGGTTGGATGCCCAGCCAGTGGCGGTGGGGGGTGACAGATCCCTTAATGGCAGAGACCAGAAGTAAAATGCACATAATCACGGTGCTGGGTGACAAGGTCAGACTCACTGCCCGGGGGCTTAGTCTACAGGGCTCTGAGGAGAAAGCTAACAGGGTGTTGTATCCTTAGGGTCAAGAAAGGATGAGCACAAGGCTGAGGTCGGCCACCCCGGTGGAGAGTCCCAACAGAAAGGCATAGCTTCCAAACCTGGGCAAGTGAGTTCCCAGGTCCAGAACCTGCCGACTGAAGGGGAACTGAGTGCCCATGAGGAAGGAGCCTGTGACGCCACAGCAGGTGCACGTGATAGGGATCCGTGGCTATTTGCCAGCGTATGTCAGAGGTGCTGTAGGCTTGCTTCCAGAGCACCGCGATAAAGTGAGCCAGACAAGCGTTTTGGTTTCCTAGTGTGCACAAAAAGTCGTGTTGAAACTACACTGTGGTCTATTCTGCTGCATCAGCATTATGTCTTACAAAACAGCGTTCACACCTTAATTTAAAAGCACTTTATCACTAAAATGTGCTAACCATCCTCCGAGCTTCCGGTGAGTCGTCATCTTTTTGCTGGCGGGGAGGTCTGCCCGAGGCTGGCGGCTGCCGACAGATCAGGGTGGTGGCAGCTGAAGGCCGGGGTGGCCGTGACTACTACTCAGAATAAGACAACAGGGAAGTTCGCTGCCACTGATGTCTCTCTTCCTTTCACCAAAGTTTTCTCTTTGGTGTGTGGTGCCGTTGACAGCGTTTTACCCACAGAACTTCTTTCCAAAACTGCTCAGACCCTGCCGCAGCCCCCTCCACAAAGTCCACGTGATATCCTGGGTCCTCTGTTGTCGTTCCCACAATCGTCAGGGCATCTCCACCAGGAATGGACCCCACGTCCAGTAACCACGAGATGCAGCAGTTCAGGTCCACCCTCAGGCTCCACTTCTGATGCCGGTTCTCCTGCTGCTCCTGCCACCCTGCAGTGACTTCCTCCCCGAAGCCCTGAACCCCTCAGAGCCCTCCCTCAGGCTGGAATCAACTCCTTCCACACTCCTGTTCATGCTGAGGTTTGACCTCTTGCCACAAATCACGGAAGTTCCTAATGGCATCCAGAACGGTGAATTCTTTTCCAGAAGGCTTTCAGTTGACTTTGCCCAGATCTATCAGAGGGATCACCACCTATGGCAGCTGTGGCCACACGAAATGTACTTCCAAACGATAAAGTCTCGAAAGTGAACTGACTCCTTGAACCCAGGCTGAGGAATGGATGCCGTGTCAGTGCATGGAACATCTATGAGCGCTCCTGGGTGACCAGGCACATCGTCAGTGAATGGTAATATTTGAAAGGAATCTTTTTCTCTGAGCCACTGTGGGCTCAACAGTGGGCTTAAAATCATCTGGTAAACCATGTTGTGAGCAGATGTGCTGGCTTTTTTTTTTTTCTTATTACATTTCTTTATTTTTGAGAGGCAGAGACTGAGCACAAGTGGGGGTGGCAGAGAGGAGGGAGACAGAATCTGAAGCGGGCTCCAGGCTCTGAGCTGTCAGCATAGAGCCTGACGGGGGCTCGAACTCACCAACTGTGAGATCATGACCTGAGCCAAAGTCGGACACTTAACAACTGAGCCACCCAGGCACCCCATGTGCTGTCTTATCCAGGCTTCGGGCAGAGCAGAGTTAACATAATTCCCAAGGGCACTGGGATCTTCAGAGCAGTCACTGAGCACTGGCTTCAGCTTTGAGTCACCAGCCGTTAGCCCCTCACAGGGGTCAGTCTGTCCTTTGAAGCCAGGTACTGACTTCTCTCTGGCTATGAAAGTCCCGATGGCACCTTCCAGAAGGAGGCTGCTCCATCTACACGGAGATTCTGTGGGTCAGTGGAGCCACCTTCGAGAATTCTCTTGGCCGGACCTCCTGGATGACGGGTGGCAGCTTCTACGTCAGCACCTGCTGCCTTGCCCTGCACTCGGATGTCGTGGAGACAGACACCTTCTCCCCTTAATCCCACCAGCCAGCCTCTGCTGGCTCCAGACTTTTCTTCTGCAGCTCCCCCCACCCTCGGCCTTCACAGAATCGAAGAGTCAGGGCCTTGCTCTGGATTGTGCTTTGGCTGAAGGGTATGTGTTGTGGCCGGTCTGATCTTCTCTCCAGACCTTTCAAACTGTCAAGACTTTCACCCTCTTATGGTCCTTTGTTCACTGGAGTAGCACTTGCGATGTCCTTCAAGAACTCTTCCTTTGTGTTCTCAGTCTGGCTAATGTTTGGTGCAGGAGCCCAGCTTTCGACTGTCTCAGCTCTCAACATGCCTTTCTCGCTGGGCTGAGTCCTTTCTAGCTTTTTAAAGTTATTTATTTTAAGAGAGAGAGTATGTGAACGCATGCCACAGGGCAGGGGCAGAGAGAGGAGACAGAGAATCCCCAGCAGGCTCATCACTGTCAGCACAGAGCCTGACACAGGGCTCAAACTCATGAACCTTGAGATCATGACCTGAGCCGAGATCAGAGCCAGATCTTAACCGACTGAGCCACCAGGCCCCCGCTAGCTTTTGATTTAAGTGAGAGATATATGGGCGCCTGGTGGCGCAGTCGGTTAAGCGTCCGACTTCAGCCAGGTCACGATCTCGCGGTCCGTGAGTTCGAGCCCCGCGTCGGGCTCTGGGCTGATGCTCAGAGCCTGGAGCCTGTTTCCGATTCTGTGTCTCCCTCTCTCTCTGCCCCTCCCCCGTTCATGCTCTGTCTCTCTCTGTCCCAAAAATAAATAAACGTTGAAAAAAAAAAAATTTTAAAGTGAGAGATATTGACTCTTCCTTGAGCAAGCAGAGGCCCGTTGTAGGGTGTGTTAATTGGCCTGACTTCAATACGGTTGTGTCTCAGGGTAACAGGGAGCCCCGAGGAGAGGGAGAGAGACAACTGGTCAGTGGAGTGGTCAGAACACATTTAGTGGTCAGGTTTGCCTTCTTGCATGGGCGTGGTTCATGGCACCCCAAAGCAATGACGATACTAACATCAAAGATCACTGAACACAGATCACCACAACAAATACAACAAAAGAGTTTGAAATATGAGAATTACCAGAATGGGAACAGGACATGAGTGAGCAAATGCTGTTGGAAAAATAGTGCCAGGAGACTTATTCAACACAGAACTGCCACAAACCTTCACTCTGTAAAGAACACAATTATCTGTGAAGTTTAACAAAGCAAGGTGTGCCTGTTCTTAAAGACAACTGGGTAAGATGATACTGGGATATTTTGATGACTATTTCATGCAGTTGACACTGATATCTAGGGTCCAAAGTGCTATCATGTCCGCCCCCATTAGCCTAGGAGCACATTGGGGTGAGGTGGCCCTGTCCAACTCACACAGGATCTGCTGGTTCCCCAGCCCCCAGTGCTCCCTTCCCTGCATCCTGAATGTAGAGTTGAAATAGATTTACGTAGCTGCTGCCAGAACCCACACAGTGGTTCCTTGGCCTACAGAAGAAGCACATTTGTAACAGGGAAGGCCAGGTGCAAGCCTCTGAATGCACACACACTCACACACGTGCACACACACACTTTCACACACACACTTGCGCACGGACCCATGCACACTAACCCACACACTGGCACATATGCACAATCCCACACAAGCACACACGTGTGCACACACTTGCACATTAATGCACACTCATACATGTGCACGCGCACGCATGCACACGCACGTGCACACTCTCACAATGCACTCCTGCTGCATGCACACTCGTGCGTGGAACATGCACACTCATGCATACACTGGCACACGTACACTCCCACACACCACACGCTTACACACACATGCACCACACACACCACACACACACACCTGCCAGCCAAAAGAAAAGCATCAATACTGAGAAGAATGACAGAAATCGTTGTTGTTCTTAGAGACATGGAGGTTCAGGGTAGTGGGTCACATCTGTCACTGTTAAATTCTACAGTCTGGTCCCCATAAGGACTGGTGGGACTGGGGCAGAGGACAGCGACCCGCACACACTCAGAGGGGGAGCCTGGTTGCAGCTGGTGTGCTGGAGGCAGGACTCCTGGGGCCGAGCAGTGCCGTTCACAGCAAGCAGCTACCAGCCTGGCAAAAACGTGCTGTTAGGGCCTGTGCCCCCCACCCCCCGGGGCTCATATACTGAAGCTGTCCCCCAACGATGTTGGGAGGTGAGTAGGGTTAGGTGGTCACGAAGCTGGGGCCCCGTGAAGCAGTGGGAGCTCGTGTTCTCCCCACCAGCACCGCGAGGGTGGCCAGGACCCGGCCCTGCTGTGCCTCCATGTCAGACCCCCAGCCTTTGGAACTGAGGGAAGGAGGGTCCTACAGTATTTCGTTATGGCAGCCTGAGCGGACTAGGACATCTGGTTTTTCAATACCCCTCAGGAAGGAGAAGCAGGAGCAGCGAGCCTACTTCACAGTCTTGCCCCAAAGTGATGTGATTCTCCCTCTTGATCACAGTTCGGCACCATGAGGCCCAGGCTGTCTGGACACTCCATGGAACCGACGCATGGCATTGTGACAGTGGGCAGGACGCCAGGCAGGACGCACCGAGAGCAGAAGGGGTAAGAACTACAGTGTACCATGGGGTGCCTGGGTGGCTCAGTAGGTTGGGCATCCAACTTGGTTCAGGCCATGATCTCACAGTCCGTGAGTTGGAGCCCTGTGTCGTGCTCTGTGCTGACAGCTCAGAGCCTGGAGCCTGTTTCAGATTCTGTGTCTCCCTCTTTCCTCCTCTCCTCCCCCACTAATGCTCTGTCCCTCTCTTCGCAAAAGTAAATGAACGTTAAAAAAATTTTTTTAATAAGAAAAAAAAAAGAACTACGGTGTCCTGGTGAGACACACGCTCTCTGGGAAAGATCCAGGGACCTGCCACGTCAGTGAGTGTGTGGTGGCCCGGTGTTCTGGGACAAGCCAGGACAATCACTTTAAAGTAAGTGACAATTGTCGTGCTTCTTTGTCATGGACAAGGTGCATGTTTGATAGAGGCCGCTCTGGATTTTGGAGGCAGCATATCGTGCACTTAGCATACTGTTTCCCACCGTATCATCAGATAAACAGAAGGCTGAGGGTTCAAGTGGAGCCAGAGAAGAAAGGGATCTGTGTCGGGTTTGGACCCGGACCCACTTGACCTGGCAGGCTTGACTCAGATGTCACCACTGCAGAATGTGCTAGACCCTGAGGGGAGCGTCACAGACCAGAGCCCTGGGCTGTGGACCAAGACCCTGCCGTCCGCCGCTGAGGACCAGACACCACGTGAAGAGCAGCTCCTGGTGTGCCAGCGGGCCCTGGTAGAGATGAGCATCCGACTGTGGGACACCGGGTTGCCCATGTGGCCAGAACGGCCTATCAGGACTCAGGGCCATCGGGACCCCTGAGTCCCTAGAGCAGGCCGGGCCAAGCAGCAGTCTGTCATTAGATGGAATCAGGCCTGCGCGGGCCCAGAGGGAACGGGTCAGCTGCAGGAACAGGTGGTCCACACCCTCCCGTCACCTCCCACTCTTGCACGGATGCCCCCATGCCTCTCCCTCTGCTCACACACATATGGCCTCCACGCAGGGACTGGAGGAGCTCAGAAACCCACCCCACATGTGGTTCACGGACAGGGTCGGTTGGTGTGTTAGTGCGTTTCTGTGTGAGTGGCAGCGGGACCACTCAGGGGTGGCCCCGAAAGACAGGGGTGAGGGGAGCCCTCCTCACTGGTCAGCGATTTGGATGAAGCACCCGTTTATTCACCTTATGTGGAGAGAGGCGGCCCGAGGGAAAGACGTGCGTAGGCCCACAGGCAGGGGTGAGCAGTGGCCCAAAGGAGCAGGACCGAGGGCTGAGCGCCACGAATGGTGTGGGAAGGAGGACACAGACAGGTCTGCAGGCACGGCACGTGTGTGGGTCTAATGGCTGCTACCGAGGAGGCAGCTCCCAGGGTCAGCTCAGTGTGAACACGATGTCCACTCACAAGGGAGCCTGGAGGCGGAGACGGACGGCGTGTGTCCCCCGCACAGCTCAGGGAGGTGGTGAGTACCATTTATGGTCCTCAACCGACGTGGGGGCTGTAGTGCTCACTAGGCATCCACCTGCCGATTCCCCCAGCATCCTGTACTGGTATGGAGTGGGCTTGAAATGAGGGGCTCCATCCTGAGCCACGTAAGGGTCCGAAGGTTGTGCACTGCATTGGTGCCTCCCCCCGGCACCCCCCACGCCCCGCTGCTGTGAGTGATGAAATGTTCCAGATTATCCAAGGACTCACCCCAGGGGTACGAAAGGCTGGCCCCTTTCCCTCCGTGGCCCCCAGGGGTCAGGCTGCAGCTTCGGGCCAGCTGAGCCCATGTCGCTGCCTGGCTCCGCCCGGCTCCTGCTCTGCGTCTCACTTCCACGCAGGCTCCGTGGACGGCACGCCTGTCTAAGCCGCCATCCCCAGAACCCCATCTCAGCCTCTGAGTCTGGAAACAGACACAAGTGCTGTTCCTTCGTTCGGCACCTGGCCTGGCATCAGTGACTACACAGCCAGCCGACGGCAAATGAGGGATGACACCCTGGACACCCTCTTGGGAGAAGGACGGACACAGGACACCCTGAGCCAGGACCCAGCCCGTGTGTTATACTTGATTTCCGTCCTGGTAGTGAATTCTGGACAAACAATCCTGCAAGTTGCCAGAGTGAGTACCGAGACAATGAGTGACACATGGCAGGAGACCACCGCATGCCAGAGACACGGGTCCCCGGGCCAGGGCCTGGACAGCAGAGACTGCTGCGGTCCCCTGCACCTCAGCCCCAGCTGTCCGCCAGAGGGGCTGCTGCTGCTGTCCGCCACCGTAGAGAGCCTGGTTCATGCCATCCCTGCTTATCCGCGCTTGTGCAAGGGGACTCTGGAGCCGATATGGGCTCTCAGAGGGGAAGCCTCGTTTCCTTTCTCTTTCTTTGCTGTATAGAGCTTTAAAAACCTTTTGTAATAGAGATTTTCAAGTTTCAAACGTGCACAAAGGTAGAGAGAGTAGTGTAATGAGCCCCACGTGTACCCATCACCCACTGTCAACAGCGGCAGCATTCGGTGGTCAGGTATTTTTACACGGGTTTTAAACTACATTCTCCCACAGGTAGGGTGTGGGAAGGCCAGACTGGCCTGTTTACCTGGCTCCCCCACCAGGGCGTGAACACCCCTGCAAGGACACAGGCCACAGCTTTTGTGTTTGCTGCCACATTCCCCGGACCACAGGGAATGACCTCTGCAGGTGACACTCAAGCCACTGCTGAGTGCCCTGGCATCCAGGGGAGGAAGCAGACAGCTCTCCTTGGGGCTGGGGGCTCCAATGCTGTGGCCTCTCTCTAGGTGCTCTTCTTAATTCCATGGCCTGGCTGTTAGGTTGGTGACACCAGTCCTGACGCCTGCCCTGAGCCCCTAACCACAGCACCAACTAGCTCCTTTGCAAACCTTGTTTAGGGGCTGGCAGACATCTCGCTTTGCTCTGTGCTGGACTGGCTTCTCTGCACTCGGCCTGCATTCTAACCCCTGCTCCCCTGGACACCAGGGCCAGAAGGCTGAGAACTATATTCCTCAGACTCTCTGTCAGCCAGGCTTCTCCTGGTGACCGGCCACCACGGGCCACAGTCCTGGATATTTGGAAGGTCTGTGGCAGTTGGCCCTCCAGCTTTGACAGACAGGAGTGCTTGCAGGCCTGGATGCATGACCCAGCTTCATGAGTGTGAAGGCCACAGTGGCAGCAGAAGCTTCCCGGGCCCTGGGATGGTAACACGGGGCGACGGCGGCCCCTGGCTCTGCTCCTTCCCCACCCTTCCAACGCTTTCCGCACTCAATTCCCCAAAACTAAACCTTTCTGCTTAGGATTTCCAGCGTGGGCTCAGTTTCTCCCGAACCCCAATACCTCTGTCCTGAGCCAACATCTTCTCTCAACTTGATCATGGCAAAACCCCTGGACGTTCTATTTCCATCCTTGCCCCATAAAATCTCTTTTCCACTTGATACCTAGAGTCGTCTTTGAGATGTACAAATTGAGTAATGTAACTACCTGATCAAACACCTCATAGGATCCAGGCTAGGAGACCAGGAGTCTGGAGACCCAGGAGATCAGGATAAGAGGAGACCCAGGAGGCCAGGAAACCCAGGAGACCCAGGACCAGGACACAGGAGACCAGGAGACTCAGGAGACCAGGAAACTCAGGAGACCAGGAGAGCAGAAGACCAGGACACCAGGAGACCCAAGACACCAGGACACCAGGAGACCTAGGAGATCAGGAGACCCAGGAGATCAGGACACCAGGAAACTCAGGAGAATGGGATACCAGGAGACCACGACACCAGGACACCAGGACACTAGGAAACTCAGGATACCAGAAGACCAGGACACTGGGAGACCCAGCAGGCCTGGGAGCACGGGGGAGGAACTAGCTGGAACTAATGTGGGCCTCTCTGGTTGTAAGCAGACAAGCCCAGGGAGGCCGAGAGGCACAGCAGCTTGTCTGTCCGCTCTGAGGCCAAGAGCTCACCTCCCTCAGGGGAGGGTGGCTGTGATGACCAGCAGCTGGCCAGAGGGGTGAACAGGGCGGAGGGCTCCATCCGGCAGGGCCTGGGAGGTACCAGGGCACTACGAGGGGCCAGAGGTAAGGAGGAGCTTGGCCACTGAGCATCCTATGGAGGTAGAGACACGAATAGGGCCATGGAGACGTAGGAGGTCGAACCAGGGATGGGAGAGCTGGAAAGTTCAGGGTCGGATCACCCAGCTACGGGGCTCTGCCACAGCTTCCCTGGGACATGGGTCAGTGGCCACCTCCTCTTGTTCTCGACTTGGGCAGGTCATGGGTTCCTGTCCTAGCCCATGGGCACACACCACAGACCCAGGAGACCATGGAGAACCCGGAGCCTGAGCTGACGGTGGGGTCCGGGGAAAAGCTGATGATGTTTGCATTTCTCTTGGGGAGGAGGGGTAGGAATTTAAAATATACAGACAAGTGTACAGAGGAATATAAGGAAACCCTTCCAGGGGGTGGGGCCCAGGCCTGGAACAGGTGTTAGGAGGGGAGTCCGGGGTGAGTCTCTGACTATTGGTCTTCTGAAGTCTGCTAGTTTCCTAAAAAGATCAAGTTTGTCTGGGTGTCTGTTGAGTGAGGCTGACGCCCAGCTATGTGGACCCAGAGGCCATTTGCAAAGCTCCCCATTGGCACATGGACCCTATGGTGCCCAGGGGTTTCAGGGAAAGGGTGGGTGTGGAAAGGTGGGGTGCCACCCCTGCCTGGGGAAGCACCCTGCCTTATTGTCCTGGGACTGCAGGGGCTCACTCCATGCCCTAGGCCTGCCACCCTGCTGGCCCCTAAGGATGCGTGAGGTGGGACTGTGAGGGAGCAAGGGGGCAGGGGGGGGGCTCCCAGGAATGGAGGCTGCTTGGGCCTCACCACACAGGAGGTTGGATTCCAGACGATGTGGCTGAGGGTTTAGCACACTCCACGTGGGGCAGAACCGGAAGCTGGTTATTGGGAACCGGAGTCCTGCCTGCTGACATTTGCTCACATTGTTGTTACAGTTCTAAGTAATTAACAGGGGGTGCCTCAGTCAGTGGTTGACTATGGGATTGTGTGTGTGTGTGTTGTGTGTGTGGTGTGTGTCGGGGTCATTAGGGGAACACCCAGCATTTCTCTGTAGCCAACTGAAGTCCCCGCCAGTAGTGGGCCTGCTGTGCACCATGTTAACAGGCATCCATCATTCATTTTTATTAACTTTTTATTTGCAACTTCATGCACTTGTGTTTTTCACGCTGTGCTCAGGAACACCATGCCTGAAGGTAAGCGTGGGGCCGCATGGGCCAGAGACGGGGAGAGGGCTGGTGCCCCCCCAGGCACACCTGCCCTAATGTACGTGGTGAGACTGGCTTCTCACCCTGTGCTCCGTGAAGGGGCCGGGGGCCCAGCAGCTTGTGCGACGCTGCTCAGGCCATCCGGAGGGGAGGGGGGGGGGGGGCAGGAGGCCGGGGGTCACGTGCTGGGTCCTCTCTGAGCTTGTCTGTGGGTAAATTATGTCATTCATGGGCAGGGGCGACAGGACACAGGATGGGGATCCTGTGGTCCCCTGGAAAAGACTGTGTCATGGGGTGGTTTCGATTCCTTCCCTCATCTGTCCCGCTTGCAAGTGCACTGTGGAAGGACTATTCCGGAAAGTACTATTCTGGAAAGGCTATGCGCCCAAGGCCCTGCTCAGACAAGCTAGCCCCCATGAGTCAACCACTTTACCTAGAACTCTACAGAGCGGGGGCCTGAAGCCCGGAGGGGTTTTAAGTGGGGAAGGACACCCTGTATGGCATGGGAAGAGCAGGTTTGAGACAGAGGCCAGGCCCCCCGGAGCCCGGAGCCCCCTCAGCAGAAAGGCAGGGCTGAGAGGAGGAGGCCATTGTTGGGTGTGGAGACGGGGTCCTTCACTTCCACGTGCCCAGGTCAGCTCCGCCCTTCGGAGCAGCAAAGGGGGTTTAACTGTCACCCACCCTTCTCCTGCCCTGGGACAAAGCACAGGCCTGCTGTGTCCCTATAGGCAGGAAGCACATAAACCCAGTTCTGTTGCCACTGACCCGTGGGCAGTCAGTGACCTGTCTGGGCAGGGCCGCAGCACAGCTGGGACACATGCACCCTTCCCTTCTCGGACAGCGGTGTCAAGAGCAACTGCGTCTACAAAGACTGCGCCTCCTACAGGGGCTCCTGGCTCCCCAAGTCCCCATCTGATTTACCTCTGGCCACACCTTGGAGAAGTCTCCACACCCACCCTATGTAGCTGTGCTGCTATTGTCCCCTTAGGCAGACCCGGTGGGCAAGGCCCAGAGCCTCCAGGGAGCCTCTGCGGGCTCTGTCCTTGCTGGGGCCACCTCTGGGCCACCACTTAAGAGGGAATAGTTGCCCCATAGCCACACCTCCAAGATCCACCCTGTGTGACCTCAGCAACACACCTAGCCTGTGTTGCAGAGCCCCAGTTAGGGGCAGAAACCAGCTGGGAGAACCATCTCTCGACCACGGGGGACTAGCCAGCAGACCCGGCCCGGCAGTGACCTGGGAGCAAGGACCCATCGTTGGGGTTCTTCCCTCTTGCTACCCAGTGACACTCCTCCTGCCTGTGGCTGAGCTCCAGTCAGGGGAAACCAACATGGTGCCACCCCGGCTGGCCCGGCAGGTGCAGCCCGGTGCCGGGGCAGCCAAGGGACAGAGTGGGGCTGAGTGAGGATGCACAGAGAATGAGTATGTGGATGAGAGGGTTGGTGCTCAAGAGAAGGTCCAGGAGGACTTCGGGGGAGGGGTTCTCTGAGGAGTGTGGGGGCCCAGGTGAGGGTTCCTCCATCACAGTGCCGCACGCAGGGCACCTCCTCTACCTTCCTGCCTGCAGGAGGCTCTCTCAGGTCTCTGTGCCTCCAGTGCCCTTCACCAAAGCGCTGCCCTCTGGTGTCAGTGTGCAGCTGGGCTGTGGGCACCACAAATTCCCTGGAAAGTTCCCACTGCTGGTGGGACCCCCAGCACAGCACCCAGCCCAGTGCCTGAGCCCACGGCCCGCCCCCACGAGAAGCCTGCTCACGGGCCCGGGCCTGAGCACACCAGCCCCGTCCCTGTCCTTGGGGCTCCTCAGGACTCCCTGGAATCAACAGCTAGAGAAGGAGGAGCCAGAGTGGCTTCCTCAGATGTCAGAGAGAAACCTGGGCCAGGAGCTCAACTCTTGGAGAAAGAGCCTGGGCCCCCAAGAAATAAAACATGAACATTTTACCAAAGGTGAAAAAGAAGATCTGAGTCGGGGGGAGGGGGGAAGGCATCCAAATTCTAGGGCAAAAGGCTCACGTTTCCCCAAGGCAAAGCACTGCCAGTGTCTTTCATGAAGCTGATTCCTGAGTCTCTTGAAAAGGCAGGGCAGGCGGAGCCATGGTGAACAAGAGTGGCCACACAGAGTTTCCTCGGAGCAGAAGCAACGGAAAAGTGGGTCCTTGTCAGGCAGGTGGAATTGCTGGGAGTTCAGTGCCATCAGGGCTTATCCAGATACCAACAGGGAGAAGCCAGCAGTTACTGGCTGAGAGGGACCTGCTTTCAAGGAGGCGTACTCCCGGCCCCCACACTGGCTCTCAGGGGCCTCCTGCCCACAGGGAAACATTGTCCCCCTGCCCAGGGTCTTGTCACCTCCACACACTGGCCCCTCGCCCCGCACACCTGCTTGGGGGTCACCTGGAGCTTTCTGTCCTGAGTGTCTGGTCTGTCTGCAGCCTCCAAGAGGCCCCGGCGGGGTGGGGGTGGGGGCGGGCATCTCCTCGGCTCCTGCTGGAGACGCAGAGACACGGGGCAAGAGGGCCAGAGTGGGGCAGCCTCGCTCGTCCTACTTCTGAGCTCTCAGAGGGGCAAGGCGCCCTGGCAGCTGGAGGGCCTGAATTCAGGAAGCTCAGCTCTACAGACTATCAGGAGCTTTCGATTCGAATATGGAAATTCCTACCCCCAGAGTGAGGGTGTGAGCAGGCTGGCCTTTCAGAGGTGATTAGGGCTGGATGGGGTCCTGAGGGTGGGGCCCCATGACAGGAAGACACAGAGCTCTCTGGGTCTCCAGCACGTGGGTGGCCGTGGAGGAAGACGCCCTCCCCAGGACCCGGCCCTGCTGGTACCCTGATCTGGGACCGGAGTCCCCAGAACAGTGAGAAACCCCTCAGCGTGTGGCATCTTGTTATGGATGCCCCAGCTAAGACGCCCAAAAAGTGCTCCCCGAAGCCACCACACAGAGCTACCTGCATGTGCTGTGGAGAGCCCCTCCTTCCTGCCAATGGGCTGCCCATGGAGTGTGTGGGATCAGGTTCCCAGGGCCCACTGGCAGGCCACAGAAGTGGTGGCCGCCAAGAAATGGAGCGAAAGGCATGCGTCTGCCATGATGGGGCTCCAGGCGGCCACGGGCCGGGGTTGGGGGGGGGGGGGGGTGACACCTGCGGGCACGGAGCCACAGTGGAAGCTCCAGAAACTGGTTTCCCGGGCTGGCATGTGTGCAGGGAAGCCACTGGCAATGGTACTGAGGCCACACACTCATGCAGATTATAGAGGGATGATAATAGAGAAGTTTCGAAAGGTCAACACAGGCGAGCGGACTGCTTGCTCCCCTCCCGGGAGCCTGAGCGCGGCACAGCCCCAGCTGGACTGCTGGGGACACCACAGTGCGGCTCACTGCTTCAGGACAGGTGTGGGCTTGGATGGGGGGAGGGGGGGCACTTCCAAGGGGCCTGACAGCAAAACCTCAGACCCTTAAGAAAACCCCCAAAGCCAGCCTGCACCCTCCCACCCCACAAGAGCTGGGTCTTCCACCAGGACACGTGGAGGGGCCATGGACCTCGAAGCCCCTGCCCCCTGCCCTATCCCTGGCACCCGGCTAACTGAACCCACCAAGAAACACGGGGACAGGTGGGGAGTCACGATACACAAGCCATCTTTACAATGTTGGTATTTTGTTCTTCACACCTTTTTGCGTTAACTTAGATTCTTTAGAATTTGCATGAAAATGTTAGTTACTTTGACGAGCCATGTTTTTGGTGCCCCTCTGCACTCAACCTGGGGCTCTGGCGTCAGCCCTGGCTCCTGCTCAGGGACCAGCAGCCCCTCACGTGGGGAGAACTGTGTCCCCTGGCTTAGGCAGGGCCAGGACTGGCCCCTGAGTCTGAGGACAGATGGGCTCCCTGCAGGTCTCAGAGTGGGCCCCGGGCCCCAGGCCCCGTGTCTCTGCTTGTGCAGAAAACACCACCTCCCATCTCTGCAGGCAGCCCCCCAGCTCCGCTCTGGGCAGGATTTCTCATCCAAGCTCCTGCCGGAACCCCGTGGGCAGGCTGGGTTAGGGCCTCGGCCTGCCGCACTGCCTGCGGCTGCAGGCGCCCTGGCTCAGCTGGTTGTTTTTCTCCTATCGTCGTCAGCCCTGCCAGGAGCAGAACCTGCCTATGTTTGTGCTGACCTCGTCACCGTCACAGAACTGAAGACCTGTGAGGAGGAGGCCGTGCCAGATCGCCTGCCTCCTGGCCTCCCCCACCCCCCACACCCCCCTTGCAGCCTGACCCCCGACTCGGGGCTGCAGGCACGCTCCCCCCGCCCTGGCACAAGCTCTCTCTCCTCGCGCGTGGCCTGGGCACGGGGCTGGCTTCAAGGACGTCTGCATTCTCTTCGTTTTGAAAAAGTACTGTTCCCTGCGCCTCGCCAGGAGCAACAGTGCTCCTTCTGGAGGGATTCCCGTGAAGAAGCGGGGTGTTCCAGGGCCCGTCTCGGAGCCTGCTGAGTGCTGGCTCTGCCCACTGAGTCCCCAGACTCCACTGGGGCTCTAAAGTCCCCGGACCCACCCCCCTCCAGACTCTTGGCAGTCTAACTTGCGAGTCACAGGGCTGGAGCCTGATGCAGCGGGAGGGGCCTGGTCTGCTGGAGGACGGGGCAGACGGCGCCACTGGGCTCCCTCAGGGGTTGGGGCGGGCAAGGCTTGCCTGTGCCCGTCACAACCAACACTTCCCAAGAGCCGACCCGAAGGGGTGCATTACCTTTTCCTTCTTGGTGGCCTCCATCCTGGCTCTGTCGTCCAGCATGTGTGCAGGGGCCAGCCCGTGGGAGCTGGGACCCCCCCCCGGTGCCCCCCAACACCTTCCGGAGCAGAAATACCCCCAGGCCTCTGCCTGCCGGGGAAGAATCCGAATGGGAGGATGCGGGCCACCTTTCAGCGGGTTCTGGCTCAAGGATCAGGCACAGAGTTTCCTCCTTCTCATTGCTGTGCAGGCCTTCCCCTCGGGGCTGCAGCCCGAGCCTTCCCTGTAGAGGCCCGCCAGGCCATTGTGGGAGGTGATGCCAGCGCCGGGCAGCTTCCTCTGCAGGCCGTGCTGAGCTGAGGTGCCCTCCAGACACGCTTGGCAGCGGGGCGCTCCCCTCGTGTGGCCGGGAGGACAGCCCTCCAGCAATTAGGCTCTAGGTGACCGTGTCCCCCTCACACCCCAACCTGCTTTCGGCCCGTACTTCCTGCTCCACCAGGTGTGGAGTGGGGAGTCCCCCCACGGGGCCTTCTGTGCTCCCCGAGAGGGCCCGCACTGCCATGGCAACCAGGAGCAGCTCGCGCCCTCGGCCTCCGCTGGGCTGACAGTCCTGTCATTAGACCTGCCATGCAGAAAACTGGGGCCGATGGCAACAGGCCTCCATCCCCATCACCATGGTGACGGCCCAGCCACACTTGGCCACCTGTGCCGTTCCCAGGGCAGGCTCGAGGGGTCTTCTAAGCCCACATCCTAAGGAGCAGAGGGGATGGACGGGGAGCAGTCAGCGTGGCCATCGGCACCGCCACCTGCCCGGCCACGGAGCTCTGTGACCGCTTCCCCTGCCTACGGTGAAATGGCCGGAGCAGCGGGCCCAGCCACAAGGAGGCCACGGACCCTGGGTGCTCAGCTGGGATGCACGCACCCCCACCCCCACCCCCACCACAGGAGTCAGCCCTGGGATGGGAGCAGGATGCCAGAGCGCTGGAGTTGCCCCTGCTGCTGGCTCAGGGCGCTCACCTAACCACCGGGGCCAACTGTGCAACACCAGGGACACCCAGCTGGCATTTCTGGCCTCAGCCTCCGAGGTCTGGTGTGTTTTACACTCGCAGTGTTCCTCAGTTAGGACTGGCACACTTCCAGGACTCACGAGGCCGGTGGCTACGGGGTGGGACAGTGGGAACAGAGCAAAGAGGGGCCAGGACCCAGCCCTGGGCCGCTGGCACTGGAGTCCAGCAAAGGGAGCGAGGAGGAATGCCAGTGGTGCTCTCCAGATGGGTGTGTGGCTGTAACGATTTAAACCAGCGCCTCTCCGTCATCATCTGGGCAGTTTCGGTTTTTCCCGATGTGGGTGTTTGTACTGCACCAGGGTCAACACATGCACATACTTCTTCAGGGTGGTTCCGGGAGGCTGAACTGCTAGGTCCAATGCTGTGCGCACTTTACATTTGGGTACATGAGACAGCACTGCCCCCCAATGGCCTCACCAATCCCTTAACCCTTCCACAGTCATTAGGAGCTTGGCTACACACTGGCCCATCCTTGAGATGATAAACCTCGATAATTTTGTGCTGATCTGTTATCTCCTTGTCATTTAAACTGCCAAGTTTAATGTCTTATTAATGGTTATTTGCCTTATTTTTTGTCTTATTAGCGGTTATATGCATTTCTTTCTCTAAGGATGATTTGTTTATATTTTTAAACTATTTTGTTATCAAATTATCTTTACCTTTCAATTTCTATAAAGGATTTTTATGTTCTATCTGTAATACCTACTAATCCTTTGTTAAATGTGCTGTGCTATCTCCCACAATGTATTGCTAGGTTTAGACTTGGTCAATGGTGTCTTCTGTTACACAGAAGTGTTTCCTTTTTATGAATTTCAGTCTTTGCTTTCTTGTTCTGAGGTCCGTGTCTTGTTAAAAAAGACAAGGCGGGGCGCCTGGGTGGCTCAGTCGGTTGAGCGTCCGACTTCAGCTCAGGTCATGATCTTGGGGTTCGTGGGTTCGAGCCCCACATTGGGCTCTGCGCTGACTGCTCAGAGCCTGGATCTTGCTTCGGATTCTATGTCTCCCTCTCTCTCTGCCCCTCCCATGCTTGCACTCTGTCTGTCTCCCCGAAATAAATGAACACTGTGGGAGATGTAGGAGAAAAACATTGAAGGAAGAGACTTCAAAAGGGAAAGGCTGGAGCAGGTGCAAGGCCTTAGGACACGTTTACACAGCGGCTGCAGCTCGGAAGTTCTTGAGCCATTAATTAGCATTGTCCAGGGCGGGATTCTCCTTCAGCCCAGCCCTGCCTGGAGTCAGAAAGAACAATTATCTAGAAATTCAACCTTGAAAAGCAAAACCATTAAGTTGATTACTACACTTGCTTAGTTGACTTTATGCACGTAGTCTTTAGCAATTTCCCTAATAAAAGAGGCTTCATTCTCAGTCGGGGCCTCCTTCTGAGGACCTTCACTAAACTCCATTTTGCTTGCAGACTCTTCTTTGCGATCCTGGCCACATCCTCCAACATCTGCACAGCGGGCAGGGTACAGCTTGGCAAAGTCTTTGAGACTACTTTTCAGTTTTACAGTCGCGAAGGACCAAAGCGGAGCGGTAGGACAGGTAAGTCCCGGCTTTGGGATAGTGAAGTATGGGAAACTCCCAGTCTCATGATCATGAAGCCTCCTCTAAATTACTTTGTACTTTATTACAAAGTTCAGGAGTAAAAGTAAAAAGGGGAACTTCTGATGAGCTCTGGTACCTGGTTAAAAACATTGCTATCGGTTTACCCCTTCTGGAAAAAAAATCTTTTAAACCTTAAACAATGGAGATTGACTATGAAAACACTTAGACACGCTCATCAAAATGGAGACATCATTTCCTTAAAAGTCTGGTCTTTATGCTCCTTAATTGAGATGGCTTTACAGACTTCACAGTCTGACTCAGAACAAGATGCAGGTTCACCTAAATTAAAAACTCATCAAGAAGGAGACGAGTCAGATTTACATCCGATAGTTTGAGGACCAGCCTCCTGCTGAGGGGAATCAAGACTATAGCACCTGAGGAAAATGCTTTGCCAGAATGGTCTCTGCCACCACCCACAAATGATAATTTGGAGGCTACTGTCCCCCCTTATAATAAAGTATACCCTCCCCTCCTTTACCTGAGGATACAAGAATTCCTACTCATATTAAACGAAAACTGCCTGTCTGTCCAGTTACTTTCAATCCTTTTTCTAATAACCGGCCCCACATATTAGTTCCTTCCAAGAGCACGAGGGCCCTATCATACACCTCTGATGCGAGGGTGATGAAGGCTAAAGAGGAAGGAGATTTAGAATTGATACAACCGGCATCGGAAATATTTCCGGTTACTCCGAACGCTTTCCCACCAAATGCATAATATCCTAATGGAGGCTATAATGCTGAATATTCTCAGATCCCCATAAAAATCCTGACAGATCTTAAAATGGCTCGTGCCCAGTATGGCACTGACTCTCCTTATAGGCAGGCCTTACTTTCAGTGTTTGCTGACACCGAACGCTTGATCCCTAAAGATTGGGAAATGTTGGCTAGAACTGTTTTAATCCTGTGCTGAATATTTACAATTTATGACTTGGTGGGAAGATCAAGCTAAGATTCAAGGGGAAGGAAACCTTCACGATAATATTCCTATCGACAAAGAACAACTTTTCGGGCAAGGAGAATATTCTCAACTAAGAGATCAATGTGGTATGAGCGATCAAGGGATACTACAACAAGTACAAAATTGTTGTAAGATGGCCCGGCCACATATAGCCACTCCAGGCGAGGTTACCCCCTCATTTGTAGATGTTAAACAGGGAAATACTGAGCCTTATGCTGACTTTGTAGCAAGATTAAGAGATGTTTGGCTTAAAACAATTCCTCAAGAGGGCCTAAGGGATTTGTTGCTTCCCATTGTGGCCTACGATAATGCTAATTCTGAATGCCAACAAGCTCTTCAGTCCTGTAAGAGCGGCTGCTGGGTCCATAGCTGACTATGTGAACACATGTGCTGATATTGGTACCCCACTTTACAATATGAACCTCCTTGCCACCGCTGTAAACGGGACAGGCCCTTTTAAACCTAGTATCAAATGCTTTGGTGGTGGAAAAATTGGCCCTATGAAAAAAGACTGTCGAAAAATGAAGGACAAATTTAAAAATGACAGGCATAATGATAATACCAGTACTAATAATCTACCCAAATCAATACCTCCCACTGCTTTATGCCCTCGTTGTAAAAAAGGATATCATCGGGCCAATCGGTGCCGTTCCAAATATCACAAAGATGGGCATCCTCTTCCATCTCCTGATATTGATCAAAATCAGGAAAACTTCTCCCCAGGCCTAGCTCAGGGCCCAACAAACAAAATGAGCCTTTATCAGCATTGTGTCTCAACATCGCACCCGACAGTTTGTGGCTTTAGTGGTAACTGCTGTACTTGGGATTGTAGCTATTACAGCTACAGCAGCAACAGCCGGTTTTGCACTGCATCAGACTGTACAAACCACCCACTTTGTACAAACTGGCGTCAAGATTCAGAAAGGCTGTGAAACAGCCAACGGCTGATTGATAGCCGAAGAGAGCCAATTATCTCACTTGCAACAAGCTGTTCTTTTTCTAGATCAATTGATTAGTTTACAACAACAGGTAAATCTTCAACGTGATTGGAACATAACCACCTTTTGTGTCACCCCCCACGTATATAATCAGTCTAAGATATCATGGACCTGATGCGTCGACACCTTCTTACTCAAGGCAACACCTCTGCTGATATAGCTCATTTGCAAAAGTACATCTATGAAACATTCAAAAATAAACTTGAGATGATTTCTGGTGCTCCTTCTCTGAGATAACTAATCGAATCTTGGAATTGAATCCAACGCATTATATAAAACCCTTAAGCTTTTATGCGATTGGTATTTTTATATTAATCTTTGTCTTATTACTTTGCACATACCTAGTCTGGAGAAGAGGACAGCAAGGAAGCCGAGACTATGCCTCACGAGCCTCCCGTCTTTGCCCTCCAGCTTCACCAAAGGAAAGAAAAAGGGGGAGATGTGGGAAGTGCGGGAGAAAAAGCATCAAAGGAAAGGGCTTCAAAAGTGAATGGCTGGAGAAGGTGCAAGGCTTAGGACATGTTTACACAGCTGAACACGCTGAGGCTCTGAGGCTGCCTAGAGACATTAACGTTGTCTAGCTGGATCCTCCTTCACACCTGACCCTTCCTAGTGTTATAGAAACCAATTAACTCGAAATTCAACCTTGAAGAGCAAAACCATTAAGTTGATCACTACACTTGCTTAGCTGACTTTATGCACGCAGTCTTAGCAATTATCCTAATAAAAGAGGCTTCAGTCTGGAGCCCAGGCCTCATTCCAACTCCTGTATGAGAACCTTCACTTAATTGCATTTTGCTTGCGGACTCTTCTTTTGCGACTTCCGGCCAGAACTCCTTCCAACAAAACATTAAAAAAAATTTTTTTTTAAGAGCGTTTCCCCAAAGCTTTATCAAAAGATGTTCACTGCATCATTACTTAGGATAGGAAAAGGAAAGGGGAGAGGGAGGGAGAGGGGGAGGGGAGGGGAGGGAAGAAAATTGCTACAAACAGCTTAAGTGTTCAGGAAAGGTACCAATTCAGTAGATTATGATACGCTGTGAAGTAATCTACAAAGTAGTTTTTAAAAACCGTGTGCAGGGGCGCCTGGGTGGCGCAGTCGGTTAAGCGTCCGACTTCAGCCAGGTCACGATCTCGAGGTCCGTGAGTTCCAGCCCCGCGTCAGGCTCTGGGCTGATGGCTCGAGCCTGGAGCCTGTTTCCGATTCTGTGTCTCCCTCTCTCTCTGCCCCTCCCCGTTCATGCTCTGTCTCTCTCTGTCCCAAAAATAAATAAACGTTGAAAAAAAAAATTTTAAAAACTGTGTGCATAAAGTGTTTGTAACATTGCAAATGCTTGGAATAAGGTTAAATGAGAAATATCCTCAGTAAACTTGTATCTTAAGCAGGACCTAAATCACCTCGGCTAAGCCCTGGAGTGCAGGCCATTCCTACTGTTCTCTTCCATGGGTCCCTTATCCAGTGACCTTTCCAGCTGACCACAGCTGGGCTATGGGCAGAAAGCTGCCCAGGGAAAGCCCAGTTTATCTACAGAATGGCCAGCAGGGAAGACAGTGATGAACTGAATCATGCAGAACTTTCCTTGGTGGAATTGAGGAGCAGAGAGAAAAGAGCAGTTGGACACAGGGGAGAGGTTGAAAGGGCGTTGAGTCCCCAATGCCATGAAGCGGTGCATCAGTTGTCTATCGTGGTATAACACATCATCCCCAAACTTGGTGTCCTTAAAACAGCAATAAAAATTACCTTGTTCACACACGAAAAAAAAATGTTTCCATCCAAAATTGGAAAAATGTTTTCTCACATTTCCTACTAATATTTTTCCTTTTCTTTTTTTTTTTTCATGTTTAGTGCTTTGTTCCTTCTGGAATTTATGCATGGTGTGAGGTAGGTGTCTAGTATCTGTCGGGTAGGCGATCGTTTTCCCACTGATCCGTAATGTTGACGGCACCCCGCTCGCACACTCTGTCATATTTCTCTTCTGTAAGGGAATGGCTTGGCTCTGGCCACCGTGCAGGTACACCCCTAGGCCACGAGGCCACGTGTGGAACCACAGCTAACCTGAGCCTGGCAGATAGACTTTGTGCTCCTCCGGAACTGAGGACGGATGAGTGAGGACCTGCTCAGAGGCCACTCCCCGCTCTCTTCTCCATCTGCCTGGGAGGTGGTCAGGAGGGTTTCCCCAGTCTCTGGTTCTGAGACGTGAGGCTTTCTGCCCATGTCCCTCAGGTGTGGCTGCTGTCTAGCTAGCATGGCCCGCAGGGGAGATGCCATGACTTGAGGTGCAGACACCTGTTCCCTTTAGTTTGGATGTTGTCCTTTCTAGTGCACAGGACAAGAATGGGGAGTGGCATCTTGGGGTGCTTTTTTTCTGTGCCAGTAACAAATTGTCTGAATGTAAAAGTGGCTCTGGGGACCCTGCCTGATGTGGCCTCAGCTCTGTCAGTCCGCCCACCTGGCAATCCGTCTGTGGTCTGTGGTCACAACATCCCGGCAGAGGAAGGGTTAAGTCTCTGGTGCTGGTTGCCCTTGGGCAGAGAGCAGCCCTTTGTCCTTACCGACCTGTGTGTCTAGAACAGAAACAGTGTTGCGGTTTCCTACCCCTTGCAGGCATTTGAATACTTCTTGAGAAAACGATGTTGGGAGTTGGCTAATTAATATATGATCCAAGCCAGGCACGCCAGTGTGACCCTAGGACCCGCCCAAAAGAAACAATTGATAGAAGCCTACACTCCGACGTTTCTGGGACCTCAGGCTCCTGGCGCCCACTCCTCCCTGAGAGAGTACTCCTGGTGGCCACTCCTCCCCGGCGCCCAATCCTCCCCTGAGAGAGTCCTCCCGGGCGCCCGCTCCTTCCCAGGAGAGTCCTCCCAGGAGCATACTCCTCCCCGAGAGAATCCTCCCGGGGAGAGTCCTCCCCGGCACCCACTCCTCCCTGGGAGAGTCCTCCCTGGCGCACTATCCTCCCCAAGAAAAGTCCTCCCCGCGGGCAATCCTCCCGGAAGAGTCCTCCCAGGCGCCCGCTCCTCCCCAGTTTCCCTTTTGCTGCCCCCAGACCTCTATCCTCCTGTCTCACTCGCCCTAACACAGGTCATCATGCTCCCCGCACGAGGCTTTCCTGGCTGCTGTAACTTTAATCTCTCGACGTCCGGCCCTTTGCCCTACATTTCACAGCCCTTTCAATTGAGCACAAACCTTCGAATCTACTCATGCTACATCATAAAACAACGCGTTGAGTTTGTGGATCCGGGGACTCATTTTATTTTTATTTTTTTTTTAAATTTTTTTTTCAACGTTTTTATTTATTTTTGGGACAGACAGAGACAGAGCATGAACGGGGGAGGGGCAGAGAGAGAGGGAGACACAGAATCGGAAACAGGCTCCAGGCTCCGAGCCATCAGCCCAGAGCCTGACGCGGGGCTCGAACTCACGTACCGTGAGATCGTGACCTGGCCGAAGTCGGACGCTTAAACCGACTGCGCCACCCAGGCGCCCCAACGGGGACTCATTTTAGAGAGGAGACATCTCTGTCCCCAAGGGGAGGCTCCTCGTTCGGAAACACAGCGGGCTCCAGGTCCACTCTGTGCCCTTCAGGAGGTTGTTTTCCTCATCAGATCTCACCCATTTCCTGCTAGATTTACTGCAAAAGAAAAGCGATGTATTTATTAGAAGGGTAATTATTTCACTACTACCTGTTAAAGTGTGTGCTATGCACAAAGCACTGCTGTGTTCAGTGTGCCATCTGGGGAGTCGACCTGGGGACAGCAGGCAGGGCTGACATCATTGCCACTTCAAATGAAGTCACTGAGTCTGGGGAGGTTGAGGGATGGGGTGCAAAGGGGCAGGACCTGCCCGCTTGTTCGCAGGCTCCTGCTGCTCTCTGTCACACGCACACGCACACGCACACGCATTTCTCTTCCAAGCTCAACCGTAAGTTTGCCTAGAACCTGCTCTGGGCTCTCGGACTTTCTACAAACGCCAGGGCCTTCTCCTGAGGGGCTCAGTCATGGGCTTTGTTCTGATTGGACGGCCTACCCTGGAGGCCTGCACCGATTGGCTGAGGCCTGGGTCACGTGGCCATCTGTAAGCCAATTGCTGAGGAAACACGGATGGACTTGTATTGATTGGCTGGGCGCCCACGTGTCACAGTGGAAGGGCTGGGGGGGCGGTTCAGAGGGGGCTGGGGGGTGCTCAGCGGGGTGGAGGGCTGAGAGGCAGTCAGAGGGGGACTCAGGGGGAGGAGTTGCTCCCTGGGGGTGGGGGGGCTGGGAGACACGCTAATGGGGCTCAGGGGAGGGGGTGCTCAACGGGGGGGGGGGGGGGGGGCGGGGAGAGCTTGTGGGAGCACTCAGAGGGTTGCTCAGGAAGGAGGCGAGCTGGGGGGCTCAAGGGTGCCCAGCGGGAGCAGGAGGGTGGTTAGCAGTGGGGGCAGCGGGGGGAGCCAAGAGCCAGGTCTGGTGAGGAGGGCTGGGCCTGGTAGTCAGGAGGGGCTCAGGGGGACTGTGGGACAGGGCTTGGGGTCTTGGTGCACCACCCAAAAGGGGGTTCTAGGAGCTCAGTGAGGACTCACATGGGGCCTCTGGAGGGCTAAATGGAATGGGGCTTCAGTGGGGGCCGGGGCTAGAGGGTGGGGTTCAGGAGGGACTCAGCAGGGAGGTGGGCCGGGATAGGGTCTCAGGGGCCCCTCAGGAGGTTGGGGTCAGCATCAACCTCACCCCAGCTTTCAGATTCTACCTCATGACGTTTCCTTTGTGATGACTCCCATTCTGCTTTTTGCACTTGGGAGTCCTGCAGACCAGGCTGCTGTGGGGCCCACACTCCCCTCTTGCAGGGCTCCCCTCCACCTCTCCTTATTACAGATTTTCTTCTACATTCCACACAGGGAGGCCTCACGGTGGTCAGGGCGCCCATCCTCAGGAGGTCAAGCCCCCAGCCTAAATGGCCATGTGTCCAGCGTGGGCTACACACCCATTCCTGGCCCCTGAGCTGGGGAGGGGTGTCTCCAGGTACAAATAGAGCTCCTGGGAAGCCCCTGCAAGGGGGGCAGTTCTAAGGGCGCCTGTCCCCCTCCTGATACAGAGGGGTCACCTTTCACGTGGGTTAGTCTCCCACTTAGAAGAGTAAAAAGGAGGGGGACAGTGGGCTTGCATCTGCTGTCTCTCAAGTGCTACTGGCTCAAAATGGTCGTCAGTTGGCACATTTAGGAGTGACACACCCTGAAGGCCATAGGCGGCCTGATCACACCTGTGGCCCCTTCAGGGCTCCTTTCCTGTGTGGGCTGCAGAGGCTCACCTTACATGCACAGTGAAGACAGCCTGGACAAGGCGGTCCGGAGGCCAAGGCTGCTGCCTGGCCAGGATCATGCGCCTGGCTGGCTTTTATCCAGCTTCGTGGGGGTTCCACTGTGCAGCTAAACCGGGTAACTTATGGGAAGGTGAGTGGGCACCTGCCTGCCCAGCAGGAACTCAGGCCCTGGCCTCTTGCCATGGGCACATTGCTCCAGTTCTGTTGCAGGGAGCTCTTCCTCTAGGGCCCAGTGCATGAGGGAGAGTCTGGACTTCAGAGAGCTTTACTCCCTGCAGGTGCTCAGGGACATCAGCACCCCTTCCCTGTATCTATCCCCGAGGTTTTAGATTTACAGAGCAGTACAAAGAATTCCTGGATACCTTCATCCTGACTCCTTAAATTTACCTTGTGTGCTTTACCCTTCATATATATATATATATATATATATATATATATATACACTAAGCCTTTCAAGACTAAAGTGCAGACATGATGTCCCTTTACCCTAAGGACTTGTGTGTATTTCCCCCAAACCAAGAATTCTCTTACACAACCACAATGATCAAAATCAGGGAATTAAAACAGATATAATAGTATTCTCCAATCTAATGACCTCACTCAGATTTCAGCCTGGCAAATCTCTGCATCCTACAATCTGCAGGATGCCTTGAACCCATGATAGTCACTCCTGTTTGTCATAAGTGATAACAATACACATAACCAGGTTATCACTGGTTGTCACTCGTTAAACATCTGTGGCTAGAGTTTGGCATATAAACCTCACCATTCCCAGCAACATACCTATGGAAAGGGATATGTTCCCAGTTTTACAAATGAAAAACAAGAGAGAGACTCAGAGAGGTTAAGGGTTTGGTGGCAGAGCCGGGCTGAATCCAAGTTGGGTGACAGCTGGGGTTGACGCAGTGGAAGGTGGGCTTGCTTTTCAGTGAGACAGATGATGAGGTTGGGGGGCTTGGGAGCCAGGCTTCCTGGGGGGAGAGGGGCTGGGCTGTGTTTGTTGTGTGTTTAGTGTTGACATGTGCCTAGAGATTTCCTTAACCCAAGTCATTCTGTGTCTGCAAGGCGATAGTAACGTCTTCCTCTGTTTCGTGAGGATAGAACAAGGGAGTGCACGGAGAGCACTTGGTATGAGGCCAGCTGTGGGACACCTGCTGTTATGTGTCAAGTGAATACATGTAAGCCTGTGCCAACCAAAAACTGTCCTCCTGGTCCTTTGAACAACTTTCAGCGTCAAAGAAAAGGGGAGCCAGGGTTTTCTTCAGAAACAGCTGTCACTGTGCCCCTAGAGGACCACAGTGTCAGCACAGCATCTTGAGACTGTCATGTGCCCGCATCAGCGGGTGACTGGCCCTGGTGTTGGCCAATGTCTGTCCTTGGCATTTTGTACCCAGACGGGGGGATGGGGAAGAGCCCCTTCCACGATCTGCATAGGGAAGAGAGCCAGTGAGGAAGGTGCTGAGTGAGGGGCAGGTGGTGAGACCTTCCTTCAGACACAGAGACAGCCTTCTCCACTGCTTGCCAGGGCACATTTGCCAATGGCTGGAGACATTTGGGGTTGCCAAGTGATGGGTGGAGTGCTACCGATCTCTAGTGGGTCCGAGGCCTGACATGCTACCTACGCTGCACAGGATGGCCCCTGACACCTAGGAAAAGCCCCCAGCATCCAACCACAACATGAATACTGCTGAGCATGTGTAGAGTGATGCTGTCGCTTTGTCACAAGTGCCGTCTCTGTCCCATCATCTCAGACCCAGCTGCTTGTAGCGTAGCGATAATGTAAGTTTGCCATCAGCTTCCAAAGATCAAGGGTCTTTTAGGTGGCCTGCAAGATGCTGATTACAAAATACCATTTAATAAACAAGAAACTGGCCGATGTGGCACCCTCGTGAACCGCGCCTCACCCATCCCCACCCATCCACAAAGCGTTATGTCGACAACTCAAGCAAAACGAGGTCTTCTAAGTCACTGCACCACACTGCTCCCTAAGTGTGGGGCGGATTTTCTGCTGTTTTGACGTTTCCTCTCTGTCAACGGTCTGCGGCCTATATCAGTGCCCAGAGAGTGGGCAGGCCTGAGGAACACGTAGCCCTGCAGGTTTGTGGTGACGGGTCCTGTGTGACCAGGGGCAGGAGGAAAACGTGGCAAGGACGTGTTCAGAACCAATCCTCTGAAATGAGAGGGCGTGCCTTCACATCCCTGCAGGAGCCTCGAGAAGAAAAGTTTCCTGCCTTCACTCGAAAGGAGGTTGGATTTACACACTGACAGGAAGGCAGTCCTCCCGTAAATCACAGTCCTTCCTAGGGTCCACAGAGCACTGGCTGCGGGTGCCGTTCCCAGGAGCTGCCCAGGAAGGCTCAGCACAGTCTGGGAGGGAGGGAGAGAGGGCCTGTGTATGGGAGGACTCAGGACACCCAGGACTGAAAGGCCAAGCTGGAGGGGGCACGACACTTCATGAGAGAAGGGGAGGCCCACGAGGGACAGGGCGGCCCGGGAGGGGGACGGGGCACCTCCACAGGGAGAGGGTGGCCCTACACACGCCGGAGGGGGCGGGGCAGAAGTTCTGCGCTTGCGCCTGGCCCGCACCGCCTGCCTGCACCCTCATCCCTCAGCCTTCGTGTTTCCGTCCGTGCTTATCTGCATCCGGGGCACGAAATCCCTCCGCCGGGACTGGGGCGGCGGCACCCGACCGGAACCGGAAGCGAAACCCTGCGCCAGGCGGGGGAAGCCGGCGTCGGACCCGTCAGCAGCCGGCGGCGGTCGTCGGGGGCGGCGGCCGCGCTGCTCGGTGCGAGCCGGTCCCGCGGCCGGGCGGGCGGTCCGAGGGCGCGGCGTCATGAAGCTGTACAGCCTCAGCGTCTGTACAAAGGCGAGGCCCAAGGCGGTGCTGCTCAAAGCCGCGTACGACGTGTCCTCCTTCAGCTTCTTCCAGAGGTCCAGGTGAGCGGCCCGGGCGGGGAGGCCAAGGGGGCGGGGTGGGGGGGGCGGGGGAGAGGGGTGGGGGAGGACGGGGGGGGGGGGGGGCCCGGAGGGCGGGGTGTGGGCGGCGGGCCCCGGCCTCCTTGGGAGGAGCGCGACGATGGCCTCTTCCTCGGTTCTGGGGACTGTGCCTTCGAGGAATCATTTTCGTTTCGCTGGATAAAAGACTTATGCTATTCTAGAACATTATTCCCGTACTCGCTGTTTTACGTATTCTTGTCGTTATAAAATTATCAGGGGCCTTGGAAAAAGTGCAGATTCCCACGTTCACACCCAGACGTCCCGAACTAGAGGGTTGGGGCCCAGAGGTCTGTATTCCAACCTAGGCAGCTTGGGCGCCACACCTTGGGAGCCGCTTAGGCTATCTGATGGGCTTTCCCAGCGATTCCGTGGGAAGGTTATTGGTATAATCTGTGTACTCCGTTTTGCCAACGGAGTCACTGAGGCCACGAGAAACCAGCCAGGACTCACTGTGTGCTACTTCCAGTGGAGCCCTGTTGGGGCCAAAGGGTCTGTGCTGAGGATTTGGAAGGAAGCGTGGGATGTGTAGGCCTATAGGCTTCTCCTGTTTCTGGACGCTTTAGTAGCAGGAAACTGTTGAAGACACAGCAGACACTTGCGGCCCATCGTGGGCGGGCTGGGTGACTCAGGCACAGAAGGGGAAAGGACCCTCCAGGGTCCGTGTCTGTGGCCACACGGTCCCCGGGGCTAGTGGACGCTGTTGTCTGGACTCAGAATTCAACAGTTCCTGTTCCTGATGAGAGGGCTTTGCTGGCAGAATCTAAAACCGTTTCTGTTGTTGTTTTGTAAAATGTTCGGCTTGTTTTGGGTCCTTAGTGAAGCACCTTCTTGATACTCCGTTTCCTTTACCGTGGTCTCCATTTCTCTGCTTGTCTGTGATGTTCGGTGCCGGCTTCGCCAAGTGGTTCCTTTTCCTTTCTCCCGGCCCTTGTCTACGGAGGGTCCTCAGAGATTTCAGTGTGGGACTGTGACCTCACTGGTGAGGGCTCCCGGACCGGTTTCTGTGGCGAGCACAGCTGTGGCACTCTAGGCACATCCTCTTAAGGCAAGTGGATGATCTAGCTTTTTTCCCATCCTCCTGCCTCACGATGACCAGACCCCAGGTTGTGAAACCTTCAGATGGTTCCCCTGTTTTCTGCCTCTGTGTGCAGACTTTTGCGAGAGTGTAACTTCTCCTCTGTCTGGTGACAGTCCTGCTATGAGCTCTGTCTCTGGTTGGTTTTATTGCAAGGACTTCCTTGTTTGGAGACGTCTTTTCTGTGGGATTGTTTCCATCCTATCACTCTCTCAGGGTGATGGAGCAAGTGCTGCTGTGCGCCAGGCATGGTGCTGTGCACTCGTGTGACCATCATAGCGAATCTGGATTTCCTAGTTGAGGCACAGTGCCGCAGGTAACTTGCTTGGAGGTCACACATCTCGCACATGGTGGAGCTGGGGTCCCAGCCGAGGACGTCCACCGCAGGGTCGGAGATCCTCACGCCACATGGCCCCCTGCATGGCAGTCCCAGTCACAGGCTTCCTGTTGGCCCCTGTCCCTCTGGCTGCACTGTTGTCACCTGTGATTCTTCCATTCCGGCCACATCTCTCTGTCCGACGGCCCTGGTACAAATCATTTCCTGGTCTCGGCCAAGCCGTTGTCTCCGAGTAGCCTGGATGACGTACCTTGGATGAGCCAGCGCACCCTAGGCCGGGTTCTGTGCCCTCGGCCGCATCCACAGCGTGTGTGCATCCTGCCTCAGTGTCTGGCGTGTGCGGCAGCCCACCTGGTTGCGTGTCTGCTGCCTCCTGCTTCTCCCTGTGTCCGAGGGCCTCTGCTGACCACAGCGTCAGCATCCTGGAAGCCTGCAGTAGGTGCCCCAGAGGTCTGGAAGTGGGTTGTCTGGCGCGCTAGGAGCAGCAGGTGTGGTGTGAACGGTTGGGGCAATTAGTAACAAAACCACGTTTATCGCTTGTAGCCGAGGCCCGGAAGGCAATGAGTGAAGTCAAGAAACACTAGCTTCTTAGTGTCCAAGCTTGGAGGTCACCTTCCGTTGTGCCGGTGACAAGGTGACAGGAGTAGGTAATCTGTGTTATGTTTCTTAGTGTTCAGGAGTTCATGACCTTCACGAGTCAGCTGATCGTGGAGCGCTCGGCCAAGGGCAGCAGAGCTTCAGTCAAAGAACAAGGTAAGAGGACCGCCCCCTCCCTGGTGTGCACCCCCATCACGCCTCAGGCAGCCCGTGGCTCTCTGCACACTGCCGGCCTGCCCCCTCTTCCCTCCTCTTCCTTCTGCTTGCACACGATGCTGAGCCCACTGCTGCCATCTGAGCCGCCCAAGTCAGTGTGCCCCTGTAGCTCACACCTGCTTCAGGTGAGGGTCTGACTCTTGGAGCTGTACACGGCCTTCCTGAATCCTTCTCTTTCCCTCCAGAGCTGGACACATCTCAAAAAAGGATTTGCAACCAGCCCTGTTGAGGTAATACCGTGTCCTGTGCTCCTTAGGTTTTGGAACAGGAATCCGAAAACTCATCCTGTTTTCTCTCGGCCAGTATTTTTACTTGTTCACAATTCAGGTTTCCCATGAGAGTCTTCAGGCTTTTATCGTAGAGGCATATGTTGTACAGACCGATAAGGAAAGACAGACATGTCGTATAGACACATCACGTGAACCTCACTGGGCGGAGACGCCCGTTCGCACGGTGCTGCCCTGGTCTTGTGACCTGGAGGCCTGGTCACCATCCTGGTGGTGCGTCTGTTCTGCATGAGATCCTTGTACCCTTCACGACGCAGGAGTGAAATTGGATCGTGAACATGGAAATAGTCTGGTTTCCTCAGGCCATGTCTGCCTTCCCAGGTTTCTTAGAGACGTTCCCATCTGCACCGGTCCAGCGTCTCCAGTTCTGCGGATGCATGCATTTCGGTTCGCGTTTGAACCTTTCTTATATGGGAGTGCAGACACAAGCCTGGAGAGTGTCGGTGATGGTCCTGTCCCCCACCCCACTCTCCTTTATCTCTGCCCTTTCTTGATTGCGGAGCTCACGATCTCTCCTTCTCCCCTTTCGTTGTTTTTCTTTGTTTGTGCCAGGGTCTGGTGCTTGAGCGTCTTAAGGACAAGAAGCTTCTTATTTGTCAGCTGTTGCCCTCACATCCCTTTACTGCAGGGTGTGGTTAGCTGCATCGTCTTGAATCCTTTGTAAAATGACAAAAATTCATATCCTAGTTAATGAATGTTTTGCAGAAGCTCTTGTACAGACTGTACCTTTGGATAACTTGATGGCTTTGGCACAGGAATCCATAGGCAGCTGGGACTCATGTTTTTGTAGATGGACCTTCTCTCCACTGTCCTTCCCTCTCCTCTCCCTCCCTTACGCCCTCCAGTCCAGCACAGAACACAACAGGCCAGGATTCCCGTAACGAGGAACCTGAGGCCCCGAGAGGTGATTTCCTGATTCGGGGACACTTTTATAGGAATGTTTAAATTTTTTTTATATTTATTTTTGAGAGAGAGCAAGAGAGCGCATGCACGAGTGTGGGAGGGGCAGAGAGAAGAGGGAGACACAGGGTCCGAAGCAGGCTCCAGGCTCGAGCTGTCAGCACAGAGCCCAACGGGGGGATTGAACCCACAAACCGCGAGATTATGACTGAACTGAAGTCATATGCTTAACTGACTGAGCCACCCAGGTGCCTCTCAAGTCACCACATGCGTGGTGGCCTCAAGTCACCACATGCGGTCTGACTTCTCCTCAGAATATCTGTGCCACGTCTACGTGCGAAACGACAGCCTTGCAGGGGTTGGTCATTGCTGACAGTGAATATCCGTCCCGGGTGGCCTTTACCTTGCTGGAGAGAGGTGAGTTTGCAGTGTGGCTGGACTGGGCTCGGATCGACAAGTGGGTCAGTTGCCCCGAGTTACAGGGGATGAAGTAGTGTTGTCCCAATCCACCCATTTTCAAGCCGTTTTTTCTTGGCCCTAAACCAAGAGACAGTCTGGCATCCCTTCCCAGTTTCTTTCCCTGGCACTGATTTATGCCTGTCATCCCTCCTGTGTCTGGGCTCATGTCCCCAAGTGCCATCTTGACTCACCCTGTCTGCCTCAGCATCACAGCCTACTCCTGGGATGGGCTCTAGGGCCAGCTCTGGCTGTGTTCTTGCCCCTACCAGCCTCTCTGGCCACTCTCTTCCTGCCTCTGCCCTCAGCAATGGTGATCGTGGCTCCTCTGAACCACACTGACTCTGTGCCCTGCTCTGTGGCTGCCTCCCCTCCGTCAGGCTGTCCCTGCACACAGTGGGCCCTCCCACCTCCGTGCTTCTGCCCATGCTGCAGTGATGGGCGCTCTCCTTCTCCCACATGGGTCCAGCATCTGTGTGCCAATCAGTCCTTTAAGCAACACTTACCGTAAACCCCTGTTTACGGGCTCTGGCCCCTAGCCTCCCACAGTACAAGTGCACTTACAAGCCTGTGAAATCTGGTGGTCACTTACATCGGAAGGATCCAGTTCCCTTTTGAAGAACTGTTTTGGAAAATGAGAGGGCCAGTACCTTTTATTCTAGAATTTTATGGCTGCGTCAAAGCAGAAATCTTTAGTTTAAAATTCAGATGCTTTTATCATTCTCCAGATGAAGTCATCTCAGGCTGGGTACAGTTTGTATTTAATTACCAAAATACTTATAATTCGAGCTTCAATGTGCCCCTGGCCACTAGCTGTCATCCTCTTTCCCCTCCTCCCAGGCCTGCCAGCCTCTCTTGGGTGAGGCTGTCCCATTGAATCCCTGTAGCTGTGGCGGTGCTGATGCACTCTTCTGTCTTGCAGGTACTAGACGAATTCTCCAAGCAGGTGGACAGGATAGAGTGGCCAGTCGGATCCCCCTGCTACAATTCACTACACGGCCCTAGATGGCCACCTCAGTCGATACCAGGTAGGGTGTCTAATCGCCCCGAGGAGAGGCCATGTGGCACGGGAAGGCCGGCAGCCCTGATGGCCGTGGCTGTAGGTGACTCCAGGCAGCCTTGGTGTCGACATCCCTCTGAACACATCCAGGGGCCCACGTTAAGACCTGGAACCTGAGCCCCGCAGCAGGCTTCCATATCTGTGTCCTGTGTTTAAGCAGCCTGAGGGGTTTTAACTTGGGAAAGTGTTTCTAGCTCAGTTGGGTTGAGCTTTGTTTCCAAATGGTCCTGATGTTATTCTTGGCTCTTCCCCTAGAACCCCCGAGAAGCTGACCCCATGAGTAAGGTGCAGGCTGAGCTGGATGAGACCAAAATCATTCTGGTAAGCAGAGCGGGGGCCAGCATGTCCCAAAGCTGGGGGCAGAAAGCCTGGTGGCCACTGTGCACACCATCAAGGCTTGTTGGGAGTCCTAGTCCAAGCGCTTTCCTTTCTTTTTTTTTTTTTTCTCCTAATATTTATTTTTGAGAGGGGGAGAGAGAGAGGTAGAGCACAAGTGGGGAGGGGCAGAGAGAGAGGGAGACACAGCATCCGAAGCAGGATCCAGGCTCCGAGCTGTTAGCACGGAGCCTGATATGAGGCTCAAACCCACGAACCGCGAGATCATGACCTGAGCTGAAGTCTGACGCTTCACCAACTGAGCATCCCAGGTGCCTCCCCAAGCTCTTTTCTGAAGGGGGTGTTTGCCCGCCTCTCCCCGTGCGTCCAAGGCCTCGAAGCCAGACTGGCTTAGGCAAGGCCAGGCCTAGTCCTCCTGCCTGTTTGAGGGGTCCATGTGGAGCACCAGTGTGGTCCCCCACCCCCCCCCAGCGCTCCCCTCTGGCAGTTACTGGTTGTGATGGCCTGAGTTCTGTGGCTCTCCTTCCCTGTGCTGGTGCCTTCGGTACTTTGTCTCCAAGCCCAGCTGGTGCCTCCCTTACGGGGTGTGGGCTGTGGGGACAGCTGCTGGTGCTGACTAAAGACAGATGTAGGTCGTCAGGCTCTTCCCAGCCAGGAGACCAGGAATTTGCATCCTGCCTGAGACCCCCTGGTTTATAACCTTAGCTTCAGCTTCTCCCGGCACTTTTTTTTTTGTCTGTTTTTTTTTTAAGCTTTGATCTGTCTTCGGCTCTTGAGGCATCTGTTTTCACTTCAAGTTTGGTCTTGTGGCCTCTGCCTCACACCTGGTCCCTCGCTTCCTGCCTGCCACCAGTCTGTCCAGCAGACGGTGACCATCGCTATGTCACCCTCTGCTCATAGCTCCTCAGCGGGTCTCAGGACAGCTGTGGGGCCACCTGTAGGCTCCCTGGCATGGCCCCACCGTCTCATGGCCTTCCTTTCCTGCCTGGCACCCCTGCAGGTGCCCCTGTGCACAGGCCTCCAGGATGCCACCGCGTGGTCACTACTTTCGTGTGTCTCCTTGACTAGCATGTGAGCTGTCATGACTGGGGGCTTTTCCCTCGTCCTTATCTCTATACCCCTGACCCCAGTGCAGCGCCATGCTTAGGCCACCAATGCCCAGCGGCTCATGATCCCTGACTGAGTGGATGCAAAGCCCAGAAAAGGTACCCGGGGAAAACCCTGCCCAGACATAAAACTCCTGCCAACACCAGCTCAGCTTTCGTGCACACAGCTGTCCCCTGGGGCTGGACTTGGGTCTGGGCAGGACCCAAGTGTTCGGGACCACGCTTCAAGTAATGTGGTTCTGAGGCTCGGGAAGGAAAGCAAGACATGGCAGTCTTGAGGTGTGTGCATCCTGTACCGCCTGCTCCCCACGGCTTCTAACCGAGCCCCGGCCCTATCCTGGCTACAAAAATCAGGTCTCTGGTCCTGCCATTCTTCCCTTCCGTGTCTTCATCTGGTTAACTTCCGTGGTGAGAACCTAAGCTGTTCAGCTGCACGTAGAGATGAAGCACATCGTTGCTTATTCTTGGGTCTGTGTTTCATGCTCGTGTGCCTGGGTTCCTGCCGCTCCTGTTGAAGAGGTCTCCGGGGGCCCTGTGGTCGCTCCAGCAATGGCCATCCGGGCTGGAAGCGAGCCGGCCACTTCCTGGTGGCCCCAGGGCAGGGGGCTCTTGTGAGGGCCTTGTTCCTTCACCCCGAGGTCAGGTCTGTGGGTGCGGCCGCTCCGAGTGCTCACACGTAACACAGGTCCCTTCAGGAAGGTGAGGCACAGTCTGTCTGGTGGGAATACATGTGTGAGGGCGGGTGTAAGTGACTTCTGGAGCATGCTTGTCTCAGCCTGTGCTGTGGGCACCTTGTGGGACAGTCACTAGGTCCTGTTCCATCCGCAAGTCTGGGACACGGCTGACGCATGGTAGGGAGGAGCCCAAGGGAGACGCACTCCCCGTGGTTGAGCTTCAGGAGGGACTCACGTCCACCTGCTCTATGAACATCAGAGTGTTCTCTTCTCTGACCCTGCAGCACAACACCATGGAGTCTCTGCTGGAGCGGGGGGAGAAACTAGATGACCTGGTGTCCAAGTCTGAAGTGCTGGGGACACAGTCTAAAGCCTTCTATAAAACGGTGAGCACCGGCCCTGGCTCTGGGCACCCCTCCCTCGGGCTCTATACCGCATGAGCCTTCGGGACGTTCAGTGACACATGGGGAGAGCACAGGAGGTGGCCGAGGCCTGGCAGCAGCGGCAGGCAGGCTCATCAGGCTCCGCAGGAGGGTGGGTCTGCTCAGCTCCTGGTCCCGCCACTCGCAGCATATCGGTGCTCAGTCTTCCCAAAGAGGCTCTTTGCCTCCATTGTCTCCCTGCAACAGAGGTGCTTTGCTGTCTGGACGGCGGTGGGGCTGAGTTTACACATGGGCTTTCCTGTGAGCTTGGGAGGGGCCTGGCCTGTGGAGTCTGGGGGCAAGAGAGGAGATCTATCCGGTCCTCTGAAGACATTCTCGGTACCATCTCCACACGTGTTGTCCGATAGCACCTGGGGACGCAGACTGGGCCAAAGTCAGACACTCAGGCTGCCTCACACGGCCTCGCTCTCCCTCCCCCCACCACGACGGAGGCCCGCCTCTCTGAGGTGCCCCCAGGTCCTCCAGCTGGCTCAGCAGTCAGATTCCTGGAGCCCCACGGGGCCCCCCCGCCGCGTGTGCCCTGGTGGGGCTGCTGGCGGCCTCCATCCTCTCCAGCTCCTGTTTGTTTCTTTTAAGGCCCGGAAGCAGAACTCATGCTGTGCAGTAATGTGACAGCAGCGCGCAGAGGCCCCTGGGCCAAACGCCAGTCATTCGCATCAGAACCACAGTCCCTGGAGAAGCAGAGCCACCACGGGAAGACTCTGCACCCCTGGAGCCCTTGGCAGGGACCGAGGGGTCGCAGAACGGCCTGGGGGTGGGGAACATTCAAATTTACATGCCTGGTGATTTTTGGAAAGATGGTTTGAGGCCCCCAGGGATGTATTACTGGGCCAGATGAAACCATAAACTCTTGAGTGACTCACACGGATGCTGACGGGTCGTCTCTCACCCCCCCATGGGCCCCTGACCTGGGCGAGGCCCCCAGCAGGTCGGAGCCAACCTTGTCGGGCTTAGTCTGCCTTTGGGTTGTATCTGTGGCCGGATTGTTTTAACTCTGTAGTAAGCCGAGGGGAGGCCTGACTGCAGGGCTGGGGGCACAGACCTGGGGCTCGGATCTTGGGAAACCCACTGTGGTGGGCGTGAGGGGTCGGGCAAGCAGGGTGTAGGCCAGTGCTTTGGGCCAAGGTCCACGGTGGGAGGTGACGGTCACCAGGCTTCACGGATTCTGGGGTACCTTTGCACTTCTGCTGAATTGACCTTTTGCTGAGGGCACTGCCTATCCATCACAATGCACGGAAATGCCTGTGGGGGCGCAGGGCATGGGGGGTCATCTGCCCTGAACTTCAGATGGGCTCTGACCACCAGGTCACAGCAGTATGTGTGGTCTCTTAACCCGTGTCCCTTTGCCTCGCTGGCAACAAGACTGTCCCAGCAACCACCTGGGGCCTGTGTGCCTTAGCAAGTGGCCTTTCCTGTGGCTCCTGTTCCTGGGCACCAACACCAGGTACCGGCCATCCCGAGCCTCCCAATGCCCCATGGGTGTGGTCTGAGCCAGCGCCTCCCCAGCCCGACCCCCGCGGAGCACTGCCTGAGAGCCCCCCCCCATCCAGAGGCACAAGCCCCCGCTGTGAGACCTGCCAGCCCCATCAGGCCCTGCTGCCTCCCCCTGTCCTAAGTACTTCCAGAGGATGCCAGCTCACGATGCACCCTTGGGACCCACTCCCCACAAAGCCCTTCCTGGGGTGGTGTCAAACAAGATCCCATCCCAGGGGGTCCTTCCCTGAGCTGGTTCTTGCCCTACCCAGGAGGTCCCACCCACTGCCCTGGCAGCAAGTGCCAGCCCCTGAATTCCCTTGCTTGGGCTAGAAGGTGGGACTTCATGGCTTCTTGACGACCCTGCCCTAATGGGTGTACCTGCCAGCTGCCCTTTTGGCTCTGGGCACTGCGTCAGCCTCTAACATAGCCTGCCCTGTGCAACCCTGAGCGAGGTGCCGACCCACCGCTGACTGGTGCCCAGGGTGCTCTGACTTCCCCTTAAGGACAGCGTGGTGTCTGACACCTCCAGCTTTGGAGGTGGCTGAGGAGGAGGGGGTGGGGGTGGGTGGGCCGGTTCACACCTGTGCAGGCGAAGAGCACTTGGCAAAGAGTGTATTTATAGTAACTGCTGCCTAACTGTTCTGTTTGAAAGGTTCTTATCTGGATAAACTTGTCTTCTGAAATTCCACGATAGTCCTCTGCTTTGTTCAAGCCTCAGGGGCCCCTTTCCTCGGGAAGCCGGGTGCAGGGTCCTGGGGCAGTTCCTGCCCTTAACCCCAGGCCTAAGCTGTAACTCCCTTCACCTAGACCTGTCTAGTAGGAGACAGGGGAGGGGGGCCTGGAGCAGAGGCTAGCCCTGCCGGGACTCCTGGATTAGGGGGACTGGCCTGGGGGGTTGCCCTGCAGCCACAGCCAGGGCCACACACGTGGAAAATCCTCAGGAGCTGGAGGCGGGCTCTGCAGGCGTGGGGGGCGTCTGGTTCCTCCCTGGGCACTTGTGGGCCCAGGCCTCAAGTCTGGTCCCAGGTTAGGGAATGACCTCAGTGGCTGGTGGTTAGAGGGTCTGAGGATTGTGCAGCCTTGTTTCATTGGTGGCCCTGAGCCTTGCCTTCAATCTCACTTGTGATTGTGGAAATGAGAAGTGGCCTTGGGTTTTGGGGCTGGACTGAGGGCATCAGCTTCTGCTTGCAGGACCTGCTGGGTCACAGGGTCTCCCTGAGGCCCAAGGAGCCTTGACCAAAGCAGGTACCATTTAAAAGTGATGAACCTAAGACTGTCTCACTGACCTTGCTTTGTAGTTCCCTGCCCACCCCATACAGGGCGCCCAGCCTGCTGGTCCTGCTCCGCACCCCAGGGCTCAGGGTCCTCAGGGCTGGGCAGGGCCGTGTGAGTGCCCCCAGGGAGGCCTGGCCTGGAAAGCCTCCTCGGATTACAGCTGATAGGTGAGTGGAGCCCTAGATACCGAGTCGGGGACTGACTGCCGCTCACTCTGGGGCCGTGTCCTAGATTCTCTGAGCCCCACTCTTGGAGCCTCTGTGTGTTCTCTGGCACAAACCTTCCTCCTGAGAACACCTGCCGGGCACCAGCAGCTGAAGTCAAGGGCCTCCTGTCCTAGTGGGCAGGTCTGGGGTAGCCAGAGGGGACCCCCTGGGGCGTCCTTCTTACCAGAAGACGTCCTTCTTACCAGAAGACACACGAGTGGGGAATGTTTGGTTTCCAGAATTGTGAGGCCCACATTTCTGTCCCAGAAAAGCATGAGGCATACAGTACAGACAGGCATTGGCAGGGCCTGGAGACATGGTGTGGAGGGGGGACTGCCCACGTTCATTTGAGGGTGCACGTGGGCTCCAGCAGGCTGCGCGGGGTCTGTCTGGGAGGGCAGAGGGCCAGGAGGCCTGCAGCAGAACCAGTGGAGCACAGACCACAGCAGCCCCAGCCTGCCTGAGCCCAAGCGCATGTGGCCACGCGCTGCTCAGGTGTCCTCAGGCCATGTGGCCGTGTGGTCACGAATTCAGACAGCCCTGGGGCCATGTGGTCCTGCTGCCTTGTGCTCAATGCTTACTCAGCCAGCACGGGCCGAGGGCGGGCGTTCCTGGGGGGCCCCACGTGGCTTTGCATCCTCACACCACAGGGGAATGGTGGGCAGCTGGTGACGTGTCCCTCCTGAGTGACAGGCCGTGGTCACAGATGATGGGGTAGAGCCCGCCAAGAGGAGCGGGAGTCGGGGGAGGGCACAGGGAAAGGGAAGGAGGGCCCTGGGATAAAGCCCCCAGCTGCAAGTGAAGCCATTGGTCCTGTTTTTCTTTTATTTGCAGTTTCCCGAGACAGAACAAATAATGATTTTTTTACACTTACAAGGCTCAGAAAGAAAAGACAATGAAACTCAGCAAAAGAGAGAAGAGGAAGGGCCGGCCGGCACTGCGGGCAGCCGGCCCTCCACAGAGCGGGCCGGCCGACGCCACCACACCTCGGACGCCTAGCTAGAGGAGCAGGTGTGGCTTGCTCGAAAGGGGTCATGCAAAAGAACTATCCCCCAGAAAAAAATCCCCAAATTATCCCAGACAGGCAGCTCCGTGGAGATGACAGGTGAAGGGAGAAGGGAGGAGGCCCCCAGAGGGGAGGATGGCCGGGCCCCACGCTGTCCACGGCGAGCACTGCCGCTGCCTGAGGCCCAGGGAGCCCGGCGGATGTTTACCCTGTGTCCATGGGTGGGGACAGCTGTCCTGAGCACAGCCGTGGACGGGCAGGTGAGTGTCCATTCTGAGTGTCGCTCCCCACTCTGTGCCCCTCCCTTGGCTTGATTTGTGGGGGAAGATAAAGAAAACCCTTGTTGAAAATGTGAATTAAGGGGGTAGGTGTTGGGGCGCCAGGTCCTGCGTCTCTTCCATCACAGCCCCTGACCCGGCCAGCTGCCCCGGGACCCCGGTACTGCCACCTTACCACGCAGCCTGAGCCCAAGCTGCACCTCAGTGCCCACCAGCACGAGGGGCACCTCAAGATAGGCCCAGCCCGTGCTCTCCTCATCCCTGGGTCCCCATCACACACACAGCATCCTCCCTCAAGAGGCCTGGCCGGGGGTTCACCGTGCCCTCCCCCTTGGGCCCAGGCGGCCCTCCCTCCCTCTCTCCCTCCCTCGGCTCCAGACCCAGACTCCAAAAGCACTGCCTGGAAACATCTGCCTGGACCAGTCTCGGCCTGGGAGCCCAGAGAGCCATGCACCTGCCTTCTGACCCCTCTCCCCTTCCTGCCTCTTGACCAAGTCCAGAGCCCCTCGTGGACGTGCCAGCAGGGGGAAGGTCGGCAGAGGAAGAGGTGACCCTGAATGGGAGGGAGGCCAGCCCAGGGGCTCCCCCCCAACAGGGCTGCAGCCAACAGTGTCCTCTCCACAAGTCTGCCAGGCGTGAGGTCTGACATTAAGGGGTGCTTCCCCCCCCACCAAACCTCCTCGGCCCTGGAGGAACCAGAACTGGAGCCTTGGGCCTGAGGGGGCTTCTTGGATGGCTTGTCGGGCGCCCGGGGGCCGGCCCGGCCTCTGCACTGCTCATCCATGCTGGGGGCATGAGAGGAAAGGAGGGGGACAGCCGTGCTCAGGTTCCCTGGGCCCCAGGTGGCCGACACTCCTGACAGCAGCCATGCACGGCAGGGAATGCAGACACCTGGGGAGGGGCGTCACCTAACACACACCGTTCCTCGGCCTGGCCCCTGTGGACACGTTCACTGCCCCATGGTCCCAGGGGCCAGGAGCGGACAGACACATGGAGCGTGGGTGGGGGGTGCCCGTCGGTCCAAAGCCCCACAAATGCCAGTGATTTTTACAGCTTTTTCCTTTTTTTTTTTTTTTTTCCCGTTTCATCCAACATCAATTGTTTCTGTGGTTGTCGTCTTGTTGTTAAAAAGAAATCACATCCGGTCTTGGTTTTCTGCAGACACAGGCACCAGGGGAGGAACGAGGCAGACACAAACATGCGACAGGCAGGCCACCTTGGCGGCCGGGCTCCAAACACCGAGTCTGTCCCGCGACGCCGGCCGCGGCTCTGAAAGGGGGCGAGAGTGGGTGGTCAGCCCTGCCCCCGGGGGGGCATGCCCCCCCCTCGCCCGCAAGGCCAACGCCAGGGACACCCACCTTCACTGCAGCGGGGCCAACGGGCGCGCCGAGCAGTGGAAGTGCACGTTCTGCCACTTGCCGTCACGGCGATGCCACACGCGTGTCTCCTCGGACTGGCTGGTGCGGGGCCGGCCCTGCCCGTCGATGTACTGCGTGAGGCGGATGTAGGCGATGCATGCAGCGTCCTCTCCGATGACGTGCACGTGCGGGTTCAGTATGGTCGTGTGGATGGGCTTGCTGTTCTTGGCGAGCACTATGGCAGGGGGCGGGGACGGGGGGGTGCCGCTGGGCTCGGCGCCCTGTGCCCCGCCCACCTCCCGTATCTGCCCCACCCGCATCCCTACCACAACGCCCCGCCCAAGGCCTTGTTTCCGCCCGCGCCCCGCCCACCGCCCGTCTCCGCCCGTCTCCTGTATCTGCCCCGCCCACCGCTCGACCCCCTCGCTCACGGTTCTCGAAGTAGAATCTGTGGAAATCCATCCCTTCCACCAGATTGCCCAGGGCTTCAGGCTCGAACGAGGTCAGGCCTGGGTCACAGATTTTCCTGGGGGGCAGACCCAGGTGAGGAGGGGCCCCGGCCACGCCCCGCCCCTCCCTCTCGCCGCGAGGAAACCCACCCCCCCAGCCCAGACGCCCGGCTCACGCGTAGGCTTCGAAGTCCCCGCTGTTGACCGCTTCGATGAGCTGCTCCGTGATCTTGATGACCTCCTGCTTCCGCGCGGGGACACAGCCGCCCAGTGACCGAGGGCCGCCCCAAGCAGCCCCGCTGCGGGCCTAGAGAAGGGCGTCTCCAGAGCCCACCTGCCTCTCCTCCCGGAAGGGACCCAAATCCGTCCAGATCGGGCCGCGCCCTCCGAGGCCCCCAGTGCCCTCCCCCCCCCCCCCCCCCCCACCGTTTCCAAGTCCAGCTATGCTGTGTCACATACAGCATCTCCAGGCGACAGACGTACTCCCTCCGAGGGACCACGTGTCTGGAGGCCAAGGGGAAGCCAAGCCTGCCATAACCCACCCTGTGGTACCCCCCCCCCATTCCTGGGCCGCATCCGCTGGGCCCTCTGCAGCTGCGGCACTGGGTCCTGCGTCCCGGCTCCTGCCACCTGGATGTGGCTCACCAGCCCTGCTCCAACCCGTCACATCTTTAGGAATGTCCACTAAAGGACGAGGCCAGGAAGACCTGGGGGCTGCAGGGTGAGGATTATGAGCAAAAGCCAGGGCATAGGGCCATGCGGGTCCAGTAGGGAAGTCGAGTCTGTGGGTCTCTTCCTGACGGCCCGCTGGCCTCCACCTGTTCCATCCTGGCCAAGGTGAGGGCCCCCCCCCGCTGTCCCCCCCACATTTCCCATCCAGCCAGCGCCCCCCATGCCAGAGCTCTGCCTGCTTGGCCTCTGGCCTGGCCCCCAGGGTCCCCTCCGTCTCTTTAACTACAACTTATTTTCATGCAAACTATTATAAACATATGGAAGAAGTGGACAATAATATAGCCACACACCCTGCTGATTCAAACCAGCACAACTTTCAAGACAGCTGGGAAATAAAACCTTACAGGTATACTTGTGAGTGACTGTTTCCCTAAATTTTGTTCTTCACCCCCTTCCCCAGAGACCGCCTGTCCTGACGCAGGTGCTTAACACCCTCCATGCAGATACACACCGGAATACACACGCCGTGAGCACGTGTGCACAAACATCACGGTGCTCTCTTAAAGCAACAGCGTGCTGATGGTAAACCTCGGATGCAGCAAATGCACTGAAGGCCGGGCCCCCTCCCCACAGGCTCCCTCCCAGCTCTCTGCCCCTGGAGGGGGGCGTCTGTCTGCAGGTCTCTACTCTTCAGCGAGTAGTACCCCTGGGAACAGCACACGGGTGAGCTGACCTGGGGCCAAGGTCCCAGCGCACAGACTGCAGGGTCTAGAAGGGTGAACGTGGTATCCTGAAGCATGTGCCCACAGCCCTGGAGTGAGACTGCCCATTCTCCCTGCCACCAGCACCCACAGATGCCCACCTGGAGGGTGGACGAGCTTAGGCGGGCCTTGAGTGCTGCACAGGTTCTGGACTGTGAAGACACGAGGACCTCCATGATACCTGAGTGTGTTGCACGTGTGGGCTTGTGTGTCGTGAGAGGGAGGGCATGTGTGCACATACGTCACATATGTGCGTGTTCGCATGTATAGGTTCATACGTGCGCTGCCTTGCAAGTTTTTCCTACCTTGACAAACCCTCACTCCAGGCCCAGCTAACTTCTGCTAAGGTCCCATTTCCACCAAACTCTGTGCCTGGGGTCCAGGAAGGTGGGCTGCAGGCTCATTACCCTAAGGCCTCATGTCCACCCGTGTCCACCAGCAAAGCTCTGTCCCTACACACGCCACTCCCTGTTCTCAGTCTTGGGCTCCCTGGGCAGGGCAACATCGGACATTCGGGGTCCCTCTGCATCACCTGGCTTCCCTCTACTTGGGCGTTTCTGCTGCAGGGATGCTATCCACCCTCCCAGGTTCCCGTCACCTTAATGGAGATGGCTTCCCACTGAGGCCCCAGAGCTGGGCACCCTCTGCCTGTGTGAGGATGGCGGCGCCTGCGTGTCCGGACACCCGACACCCGCTAGCCTCCCTCCCCCACAGAGAGCACCCCACAGAGCCCGCAGCCAACAGCCCTGCCGCTGGGGCTGAGCAACAGTTCCTCTGTCTCATTCCCAGGGCACTCTGATTTACAGTCACTCCATGCTACAGCAAGTCAACCTGATCTCCCACTTAACGAAAGAGTATTGGGTTTTTAAACAAACTATAATAAAAAAAATGAGAATCCACAACAGGGAAAGTATTAAGTAAACAGGAGAGAGTCGGGGCACGGCACAAATTGTGGAGCCTGGTGTATGGGAAACAGCTGCCAACCCATTCTGCAGACAGGGAAGGCGAGACTGCCGAGGGGCTGCTGCCCAGACCCAACCCTGGCCCGTGGTGCGTGCTGCATGAGGGGCTCCCCGGAGGAAAAGCCTCTGAGCAGAGCACAGTCTGACCGTCAGCAGGCGACTCTGGAGATGGGGCTGTGGTGTGTGGGCAAGGGTCTGGCTTGGGAGGGGTGCCAGAGGTGAACAGGAGCCCCACACTCCCTCTGGCTCTCCTCAGGCAAACTCGCAGGCCAGGGAGGCCAGGCTGCTGGCAGAGGGTCTGGGGGGGCCCCAGTGACTCCAGACTGGCCCTAATCCACGTACCCTGGCATCTGCAGAGGTACCAGGAGCGCCAGCCACACCAGGCAGGCAGCTGCACAGGATCAGCCTGGATTGGGTGTAATCCCTGATTATAGAGAACAGGGCCTGGGCCAGTGGGTACCGACCCCATTTACATAGGAACACAGCTGGCAGGCACATTCCAGGGAAGGAGGGGACCCAAGACCCACAGCGGGACGGCCCCTGTAGCCTAGGCCCTCGTGCTGGGAGAGGCAGACAGTGGTCCCAGAGTTGGAGATGGGGGCACCGCATCAGAACCTTGAGAGCCAGATCTCAGCCCACACAGTCCCTTCTTTGGGCCCATGTGACTCCCGTCCTTCACCTGCAGCCCACCCAATACTCAAAAGAGCCAGGGTGCTGAGGACAGGGGGAAGGGCACATCTAGGAGCTAGGAGCCTGGGGGCACCTGCCCTCAATCCCCCTAGCGCTCACCCCTCCCCCACCAGTCCTGCCACACCAGTGGCTGCAGGCCCCTGGCACCCCTCCCTTTGGCTCTGCTCCAGGCCCCTTCCTGTAGTCCCCACCTCTGTAGTTTAGTTCAAGACGGACCCCAAGGTCAGCCTGCCGTGCTCAGACCCACAGCACGTCCTGTCCTCAGAGCCCCCAACCCGGTCTGCTGTGCAGACTCCGAAGGCAGGTGGGCTGGGGTACTGTGGCAGGCACCCCCACCCCTACCCTGTGTGCACCTCTCCACAAATCCAAGCCTCAGCTTCTGTGATCCAAGGCCGGGCAGGCCCAGGGAGTGCACAAATGGGGAGTTCTGACCCCTCCCCAGGCTCTGCTGCGCACCTACCACAGCCCTGCCCCCTCCCTCACAAGACCCCTGGCCAAGCAGGCCCGCAGAGACCTGCACCTGCCCTCGCCCCTCTGGCAAGTACAGAGAGCTCCCTAGGAGAGCCACTGCTGCCCGAAGGCTGCCCCTGTGCCCCCCGACACTGCTTTGCTTGGCTCCCCCTCCTCCCTACCCTGGCCCTCAGGCCTGGGCTGGGGGTGGGGGAGGTGGGGGGGTGGGATGGGTGGGGTGGGGGCACAGGATCTGCCAGCACTCACCCAGACACTCCCCAGCCATGCCCGGCCCCTGGCCCGCAGCCTCTCATCCGACAGCACCTCCCTGCATGTCAGTCCCTGGGCAGGTTGGGGGGGGCTGTGGCCCTGGGCTGTCATCCACCCCTGTAAGCGATCCTCACGGCAGTCGGCGGACGGGCTGGAACAGTCGGCCCCTCCCTTCCTGCCGGGGGGGGGCAGCCCAGTGCAACCCCCCCCCCCCCAGCAACTGACACTGCGTCACACGGGCCACAGATCACAGGCGCGAGCCTCTAGTCCACCCCGACTGTTTCTGATTCTTTCCTTCACGACCGCCCATCTGCAACCACAAACTTGGTTTCTGAGGCCAAATGCCACCTTCATGGGGAACTCCCTGTGCCCCACTTTCTGCCCCCACAAGCTGGCTGCTCCCCAGAGTGAGGGGGCAGCACACCACAGCTGGGGGTCTCGACACCCCTGTGAGCCCCCAGTTGCAGCCAGGGGGCCACTCAAGGTGCTACTTACACGGGGTGGGCGGGGGGCCTGGGAGAGCCGAAGATGGGCAAGATGGGGGGGCCCTGGACTTCCAGAGCCCCTGAGCCCCTCTTCACTGTGTTCAGGATGTCAGAGAGCCTGGGGGCTGGGGTGGAACAGACCAGACGTGAACAGGGAGCAGGTGGGGAGCATGCAGGACAGAAAACTGTGGGCTAATGAGCCAAGCCAGAGAGAATAGGAGACAAAGTGGGACGTACAGGGGGCATTGGGAACGTAGGGGGACAGAAGGGGGAATGTGGAGGAACACAGGGGGATGTCGAGGGATGTGAGGGGTACTGGGGGGTGTAGGGGGATGTGGGAGGACAAGGACGGACATGGGAGGACAGGGAGGGTGAAAGTGGACAGGGGGAGGCTCCAGTAATGCCTGGCAAATGCACCTGTCTGCCCATGGCAGGGCGGTTGCTGTGGGCAGAGGAGGGTGCCCTCCAGGGAGGACAGAGGAAGCAGCCCAGCGTGTGGAGAACCCAGTGGAGAACCCACGCGGGCAGGAAGCCCAGGCCTTTTCCTTCTCAGTCCACAAGCCTGTGAGCTGGAGGAGCTTCTGCAATAGCTCCTTGTCCCTAGACTCCCTGGGGCCCGCTGGGTGCTCAGGGCAGGGGGCGCCATGAGGTCACAGTGACTGGGAAGGTCAGGCAGGCAATCCAAGGAAGGCAGGAAGCACAGTGGGACCCCAGAGGGCCCTGCCCAGAGCTCAGGAGACCCTCTGGGGCTGGACCGCAGTGCGGGAGGGAGGAAGGCTGGGAGCTGCTGGAGGAGTTAGTGCCAGACGCCCAGACAGGCCCGGACAGTTAGCCTCCGGCAACCTGGCGGGGGCAGCCGAGGCCGTGCATGGTGGGTGCAGGGGCTGCTGAGCAGCAGGGACAGCAGGCCTGGGAACACTACTTACACAGAGTGGGCAGGGGGCCTTCAGCTTCCAGGGCCCCCGACCCTCCTCGTGGAGCTCAGGATGTCAGGGACCCTGAGGGCTGGCGTGGACAGGAGGCAAAGCGTGAGGTGGGGCAGAGAAAGCAAGGCCCTGCTCTCTCCCGCCCTGGGACCGGTCTCAGCAGCAAGAAGCTGCTGGGCAGAGACCAGAGTGGGGCCTTAGCCCACATGGAGGGCCAGCTGAAGGGGCAGAGGCAGCCAGAGGGGACCCAGGAGGAGCACTGCTCCAGAGAGACAGGGCCTGCAGCAGGGGCCTCCTGATGCAGAGAGAGCAGGGAGCTAACAGGAGGTGGAGATGAGTTGGGGGTGTGTGTTTCTGAGCTCCCCGAGCCCCTCCTCGTGGAGCTGCTCCTCACTGTCAGGAACCCTGGGGACGGGGGCAGACCTGTCAGGAACGCTGGGGGCTGGGGCAGACCGGTGAGATGAAACTGGAGACAGGTGGGGACACACAGGAAAGAGAGACAGGGAATGGGACGAGGACCCCGGTGGGGTCAGGCTGAAAAGGCCCAGACACAGCTCACAGCGGCCCCAACACCAGGTGGTGGGGTCCAGAGGCAGTGGGGAGGCGGAGGCGGGGCTCCAGGAGTGCTGGGAGGTGTCCAGACCGATGACCTTCAGTGTGCGGGAGTCTGCCCTGTTTCCTGGGGCTGTGGGGGTCTGGGCTGGGAGGAGGCTGGCCAGGCCAGGCTCTGCCAGACCCTCCTGCAGGCTTGGGCCATCCAGGCCCCCACATGGCCAGACAGAACGGCAGGCCAGAGTGTCGGGGAGGCCTCCGTGCTGACGGTTTAGGCCTGTGTCTGTCTGTCTGGAGAAAACACACAAACAGCCACTCTCCCTTCATCCAAGGGCCTATGCTCCCCTCTGTTTTCGGGTGTCACTGCATCCCCCAAACTGATAGAATGGCCGGCCATCAGGCCCTGGGGCAGCCCTGAGGGGTGTGTGAGCATGTGGCTGAGAGGATTAGGTGGTCTGGCGTGGCTGGGACGCCACATCCCCTCCCTGGGGATGCTGACAAGGTGGAGAGCAGAAGAGGGGTGCCTGGGCACACAGGGAGGGCGCTCTGCCGCCCTCTGAGGCCCAGGCATGGTCACTGGCCTTGCACAGAGTGGAAGCCCAACCCACCCACACAAGTGGTGGAAATATCCAAAACCCAGAATAAGCCCCCTTGTTGGTTATCTACTTATCAACTACCAGCTAAGCAAGATCACAAATATAAGGGAATTTAACAGAAGTTGAGCAAATTCAGCTCTCAAGGTGTTCCCCACAGGAACCGGTCCTCCGCAGGGTGGGAGGCCCCTTGCTGGTCAGGGCGCCAGGGCCGGAGACTGCCCCGGGGCCGGCCCATCTGCCAGCACGCCCTGGTCAGGCTCCCGCCGACACACCAGCTCGCAGACGCCCCGCCCCCACGGCTCACCCACCAGCCACCTCGCGGGCGCCCGCCCCCATGGCCCACCCACCAGCCAGCGCCTCGCAGACGCTCCACCCCCTTGCCAGCGCCCCGCCCCCCTCGGCCCACCACCAGCCCACGCCTCGCAGATGCCCCGCCCTTCGCAGACGTCCCCCCCCCACGGCCCACCCACCAGCACAGCAGAATGTGTGCGACACTCGTACCTTTTGTGTCTTCGTCCTCTATGGTGGTGTGGGTGCTGTCCGACGACTCCTGGGGACACACAGGGACGCAGGAGGTCAGGACGTGGCCTCCACGGGCCCTGGAGGTGCCCTCCCAAGGCTGCGGGGCCCCAACCCAGAATCCCCAGGGGCAGGGCAGGAGCTTCGTGCTGGCCCCCAGGGGTCACCCATTCCCCTGGGCTCAGGAAGACTGAGCCTTCTCCCGACAGCACACGCCTGGTAGAAAGACCCTGTGTCAGGGTAGAAAGACTCTCTTTAATAAGCCAGGAAGATGGGCCCTTTAAAACTCCACAATACTGGTGAAGAAGAAAGGTACCCATAGCCTGTGCATTTTGGCAGACAGGTGGGAAGCTTCCAGAAGGCCCTCAAGAGCCTTTGGCCCGGCCCAGGCAGAATGGAGCTGCACCCACACCTCCTTCCCCAGGAGGGGGCCGCCTGCCCCTTAGGCCTCGACTGTCCAGCATCACTCCTCAGGTGGCCTAGAGGGCAGCCGGGCAGCCCCACACCTGGGGGCTTGCCGCCCTTCAGATAAGAAACCAGGTGCTGTTCACCTGTTGCGCGGTTCCCAAGACGCTGGCTTGCTCCTCAGAAAGAACCATCTTAACGGAGTTCTGGAGGGCCCCTCTGGCCCCCTGACTGAACACACTGCTCTGGGCCCTGCCCAGAAGTGGGGGGTCTGCAGCCTGGAGGACCAGACGGTTGTCTAGAGCCCCTTTGCAGGGAGAACAGGAGCCTCTCACCCCAGACACAGGGTCCAGGGACACCGGTCCACAGTGACAAGGCAGGAGTGCACCCAGGCCCTTCCCAGCACCTGGAGTCTGGCTTGGTCCCCTGATCCCGGCCCACTGCCAGCGTGTGGGGGGGCCCTTTGGGGAAACCCAGGCCTGGGTATGTGCATGTGGGGGTGAGGGGTGCTGGTCCTAGAAACAGCTCAGCCACCCACGTCCCTCCCCACCACCCTAGAGCCAGCCCCTTCTCTGGCCCGGGTAGGCGAGGTGCCTATGCAGCAGAGATGATGTCAGAGCGGGAGCAGAGAGGAGGCAGGCTGCCTCAGCAGGAAGCACAGGGGGCACAGAGGTGAGCAATGGGGGAAGCCAGGGGCGTCTGAGCTACTCCCTCCCCCAACTGCCCCTTCTCCCTGGGACCTGCGTCTGAGACCACCCTGCGCTCCTGGCCCCTGGCTGCCCGGCAGACAACATGAGACGTAGACCTTGCTCTGGGCCTTGGGCAGCCCCCAGACTTGTGGGGCTCACTGTTCCACCTGCCGCCCTACTCTCAGCACAAGTGCCCCCCAGGGGTCACCGTCCCAGACATGCCCCACCGCTGGCCTGCCTCCTGCCCGAGCACAGGCTCCTAAGGGGGGACGGGGTGCGGCAGTACCTTGATCCCGTCCACAGGGTTATGAATGACGGTGGTTTGAGGCTCCTACAGAAGAAGGAAGCAGAGGAAGGAAAGAGGGAAGTGAGCAGTGGCAGGAGGGGGTAGGGGAGGAGGGCAGCGGAGCCAGGATGGCAGGAGGCGGAGCGGGCTGGGGAGGCCAGGGTGGGCCCAGAGGTGGGCAGAGAGACAAGCGTGTATGCCCACGGAGTGTGGGAGACAGCATGGGGGCCCGGGCAGGAAAACAGGTTCTCCCCTCCCTTGGCTGCCCCGGCATGGTGGGGGCACGGTTTTGAGGATGTCATGGGGGTGGAGTGGCACATGGGATGGACAAGGTCTGAGACGGGGCTGGCTTGTGTGGGACCCTCCCCTCCTGGACTGAGGCTGCCCCCACGTGTGAGATGGCCATCTGGCAAACCCAGCCTCCTGTGGGCATGTGGGGCTGGCTCCCAGAGGTGGGCCTGTGCGCCCATGGAAACACCACACGTGCTCTGAGAAAACTCAACCTGTGCGCCAGCAAGCCCCAACAGGCCACCGTGAGCACACAGCTCCCCCACAGCACCCCTGCTCCACCAGCTGGGGGTCCCCTGGGCCAGGATCCCCCAGGCAAGGGCCAGAGCCAGAACCCCCGGGCTTCTCCCCTCCGGGCAGCCACAGGCCAGCACAGCCACGGACGTGCATCTCCCTGGCCGCTGGGGACTTGTGGGCCACGGCCTCTGATGGGAAGGTACCCCGGCTGGATCTCCACCAGGAGACTGCCAAGGGCTCTGTCTCCCTCAGATCACTGGGTGGGCTCCGAGGCCATGACCAGCCTCACCCATTCTTTCCCAAAGCCCCCAGGTCCTGGACGGCGCACCCATGCAGCACCTGGGAGGTGTCTTCCTGGCAGGCCACGCCCCTGCAGTGTCTGACTGGGCACTCTGGATGGGCCTGCTGAGGGCGGAGGATCAGAAGTGCCCTCCACCATGGGCCTCGCCTCACTGGCGCATGAAGGCCTCTCATTGCTGACTCAGAGTCCACCCGGGCGGGAGGCTGGGCCAGTCCCTGGCACCTGAGGGAGGCTCCGAGCACAACCCAGGACTGCTTGAAGGGGCTCAGCCTCATTTCACACCGAAGAGGCAAAAGGGGGCTGGAGGACCAGGCGTCCACCAGAGACAGGGCGGGGCTGGACCCACCTTCACCCCAGGCCTCTGGACAGGTGGCCCCACATGGCCGGGGTGCGAAAGGGCCGGAAGCAGGGGGCTGAGGGGCTCAGTACCAGGGCGGTGGAGGGAGTGTCACCCTTAGGGCGGTCACAGCTGCACTGTTTTTGGTGCTGTTCGTCTGGGGCTGTGGAGAGAGGGAGCGGAGGTTAGGGGACAAGGGGAAACTGCCTGGCCTAGAGGGAGGGCCCTGCAGGGCGTGGGGTAGGGCCAGCGCGGCAGGGTCAGGGCTCCCCCCCAGGGCTAGCGCCACTCACCTTCACCGCGTCCGCTTTCTTGTGAGTAAGCTCTTGGCTGCTGCATGAGGACAAAACAGGCAACATGAGCAAAGGGCCTGGGGCCAACACCACCCAGCCCTCAGTGTGAGGTGACCTCAGGGACCGGCCAGGCTCTGGGGGCCCCCAAGAGCAAGTGGGCAGGTGAGTGACCCGAGGTCCTGAGGCAGAGTGGCTTCTGTGGCCAGCAGGGACAAAGCAGGCCTGTGGGCCATCCTGGAGAGGCCCGCCCCAACACCCTCATCCCCAGGGACAGGTTCCTTCCCCGGGCCATGCACCATGACCCTGCAGGACACAGAGATCCCCCCACCACCAGGGCCCCGCCCCAGGTAGGAACACAGGACAGGGCACCAGGGTGGGGTGGGGACATCTGTTTGCCCTTCTCTGTGTTCTTGGGCAGGGGTGGTGAGCTGTAACTGGCCACCCAAGCAGGGAGGGGCTCGTCCCAACCCCAGGGGCCTGCCTGCTCTCAGCCTCCTGGCCCCTTCTCAGCCAACAGGACTCAAGGCCCCTGGCTGTGCCCCCACCCCCGGCTGAGAGCACCCAAGGGGCTGCCTCATTCTTCGTGAACCAGTCCTGGCCTTGCTCTGGCAACATCGGTGCCAACATGGGCCTCTCCGTCCACGCCTGAGGACCCTGGGCTCTGAGTGGGTTCAGCAGGATGATACCCTTGGGGGAGGGTCCCAGGCTCCCACCACCTGTAGGATGCTGGGCAGGTGGCCTGTGTTACCCCACTTGACCCCACAGAGATTGGGGCAGACTAGCCCTCACCTCACTCTCTCCTGTGCGAGCCCACCCTGCCCACATCTGCGCTCTCCTGAGTGGTTAGTTTTGATGGTGGAACCTCGGAACACAGGAAGTCAACTTACCTCACAGGAAGGGAAAGGTGAGGACAGAGTAGTGAGGAAAAGAAAAAAAACAGGATTCATATGGTCAGGTCAGGGTCCGGAGTGCGGCCCAGGACTCAGCCTGGTCCTGCCCACCCCACCCACGCTCCCCGAGGGCAGACGCCGGAGGGGTAAGGTCCAGGGTGGTCAAGACCCCCGCCCCCCTCCCCCCCAGCCAGCCCTGAAGCGGAGCCGCCAGCTCAGTGGGCCCAGGGTGGTCCCCAGTGGGCCTGGCCCAGGACCCCTCGCTGCCAGGAATGTCCCCCAGAGAACACCCACTCGGGGCTGTGACATCAGACCCTGTGAACGCTTGGGCCCAGAGAAATGCAGTGGTTCTCAAAGTGGGGTCTCCACGCCAGCAGCATCAGAACCACCCAGGTCCACCCCAGACCTCTGGGGGAGGGGGGGAGGTGGGTTGTGGTATCCGTTCAGTTGTCATCTGTCATGGAGGATCCTAACTCTGCTTCACTTTGAGAACCACCGTCAGGTCCCCAGTGCAGCAGCCAAGGGGGAATCCCAGGCCTTGGGCCGCTGCCTGCTAACCACCTTCCTCTCTGCAGTCACCCATCGCTGCCCTCTGGGCTCTGGGCAGGGACACAGGTGACTGTGCTGGGCCAGGGGGCGCTGTGGGGCTGTTGGAGAGCCACCCTGGGTGCAGTGTCCTGTTCCCGGCCCTCCCCCACAACCATCCTTTCCTCCCCCAGGATCCAGGGAGCAGCATTGCACCACAGAGCCTGCCTCCTGGCCCAGCTCCGTGTCCGGTGGTCCTCATTCTGTGAGAGGTGTCTTGGGGTCCCAGTAAGTGAAGGGACAACAGGCCACCCCTTTCGTTGCCCCCCAGGCCTGCCTGCTCTGCGTCTCAGCCTCCCGATCCTGGGGAAGCTGGATCAGAACTGTGTCCTGATGCCCTGCCAGCCGAGACCCAAGAAACGTTCCCCAGCACCAAAAATGCCACCTTCTCGGAGCCACTTCCTGCGGCAGGGATTGGGGAGGGGTGGGCCAGCCCTGCACACGGAGCCCTGGCTCCTGACCTAGCGATCAGCATGGCCCCCTTGACCCACACTGACCTCAGCAGTCCGCTCCCTTGACCCCCCCCCCCCACCCCGGCGTCCAGTGCGCAGGCAGAGCCCACCTCCTCTGAAGTGGGAGTCATGCGGGGACCCCTCCTCCTGGGCCCACCAGCTGGGGGCGGGTCTCCTCCAGGGGCCAGGAGAGGAAGGCCCCCAGCCCCTCTGAAGGCGCGCGCATCAAGGCAGGTGAGCAGGCAGGCAAGCTGACCCCGCACCCAAAGTTAAGCCGGGCCCTGCGGCATCCTGTGGGCTCGGCATCAGAGCGGTGCAGCCCAGGGCTGGCTCGGCGCCCTGAGGGGATGCGGTCGGCACTGCCCCCCACCCCCCCCCCCCCCCGCCCCGAAGCCAGGCCCTGGGCGGAGGCAGATGGAGACCCTGGGACAGACTGGGTCTTACGAGGGTACTCCTCTCAGTCCCTGAACTCAGTCAAATCCCAGACTGTGCTACTCGACACGGCAACACCCATCCGGGGACTCAGACGGCTCCACCAGGGCCCGGGCTCCGGAAAGCCCGACAGCAGACACCAATCCTCTCACCCAGTTCCCATACCCTGCTCCCAGGAGCCACCTCTAACCAGCATCTGCGAGTGTGGGCGCAGCATGGACTGGAGCTATGCCCTCCCTGGAAGCAGCTCCTGGAAGAGTTCACGGCTCCACCCAGATTGGTTCTAGGTCCTCGTCAACCCCGTTTACACTGGCACTCGAAAGCACAGGCTGTTCCATCTGTGCCACGGGGGCCTGAACTGGCACCCCAGAGCCCTGATAGATACACAGAGACCTTCTGGCCCACCCACCGGGGGTCCTCAGGCCAGGCCACGGTTGCCCCCTCCTGCTCCCTTCTTGAGGAAGGCCAAGACACTCCCATGAGCCTCAGCGTCTGTCTCTACAAAGACCCCCAGGGCTCCTCTGGCCCAGGTGCTATGTCCCCCAGGGGGCCGCCCCCATGGAGGGGCAACAGCCTTGAAGCTGAGACCCCCCCAGCCCAGTGCCACTGGCTGAGCTGGGCTGACCTAGCAGGGGGGCCCTCAGCCCACAGGGCAGGCCCAGCCTCTGCCCCGTCTGCACACCAGTCACCCGGGACAGCCATGCTGGGCTCCGTCCTCATGCACTGACCGCACCCGGGACACAGCGGCCCTCGGCGCCCAGGGCACTGCACATGCACACGGCCTCATGCGGTGCACATCCACTGCTGGCAGGCGGGCTGCAGGCAAGGGCCCTCGGCAGAGAGCAGCCAGAGGTCTCACTCGCTGTGGCTGGACAGCAGCTCTTCCCCAGGAGCGCCTAGGTTCCCTGCTCCCCGCTCTCCTCCCCTCACCGGCTCTAGAAAGGCTCTGGACATTAAGCCAAAGACATCCTTCTGGGTAGGGCCTCGCCTGCTGGACAGGTCTGCTGCGCTCACAGGAGGGGCACGGACCCTCCTTCCCCAGGGCGGCCTTCCCCTGAGCATCCCATGGGGTGGTGGCTGGGAAGAGGGGCCCTCCAGCTGGGCAGGCGGGGCTGCACACCCGGCGGGGGGATCTTGAGGCAAGAGCTGGGGTGGACGGGGTGGGGGATGAGGCCTCCACCCCGCCCCAAGGCAAAGCACAAGGCAATGGCAGGACGCCAGGCCCCCGCAGCTCCATCCGGGGAGTCCTAGGATCGGCCCTCAGCTGGCTCCGTGCACCCTAACCCTGCCCACCCCCGGTTCACGCTGCTCCAGCAGCAGGTCCTGGGGTCTGCCAGCCCTTGGGGCTCTGGCTAAGGTCACAGCTGGGTGGTCGGGGCTGGCCGGAACGGGTGACAGGGCTCGCGTGGGGCAGGGTCTCTGCCTCAGTGCCTTTTTCCCTGGGGCCCCCCATTCAGGGTTCGGACCCAGCAGCAACCCTGAGGTTTCTTATGGGCAGTCAAGGTCACTGGGAACGGGGGTCTTGACAGACAAGTGGGGAGAGAGATCAGAGAGCAAAGGGCTCTGACCAGAGGGGTCTCCTGACCCCCAGACTCAGGGGCCAGGACCAAGATTCAATGAAATGAGTGTGGGCGGAGGCACGGCTTAGGGGTCACCTAGCCCGGCCCCTCCTTTAGCAGGTGGGGTCCGAGACCCTCCTTGTGGGACCTGTGCACAGCGGGAGCGGGGGCTCCCGGGGCCTCTGGGGTGGCCCTGGAGGCCCAGCCGGCAGCTGCGTGCAGCGAGGGGGCTGCGTGCCGACAGGCGGGACCCTGGTCAAGAACATCTACCTTGTTCCACCAGCCCCATGGTGGTGCCGGAGGCCGCGGTGGACATTGTGGCTGGAGCGGTGGTCTGTCTGCCCACTGTTAGCACCGGGTTAGAGACGAGGGAGGGGCGGACACAGACGGGGTGGGCAGGGGAAGGGAGGGGGAGAGACAAAGGAAGCAGAAGAAGATTAGAGTCCACGGTTGGGTGGCGAATGGCTCCAGAGTCCCGTTCACAGGAGAGCGGGAACAGGACCCAGACCAAGTGACAGTTGGAAAGCGTCTGCCTCCTTTCTCCTTAGAAAACCCCCGTGGGGGCTTCTCGCACCCACTGGGTGGGTGTGCGCACAGGACAGGTCCTATTAGTGTTGGTGTGACAGCATGCCCCCCCTTCCCTGCAGCAAAAGTAACAGGATAGGGTGCTGAATACAAACGGACAAGAACGGACCCCAGACGCTCCCGCACCCGACGGACGCGGGCGACAGACAACCACAGGACAGCCAGAGGGTGACCTGCCCCTCAGGGAGACGCTGTGCCCAGCGGGCCTGCCGGGGCCCCTGACCTTGGGGTCGCTGACAGACCCCCTAGAGCAGCCGCACGCTCCCAGCCCCACCCACCCTCAGTGCCCCAGGTGGGCGGCCGCCAGCATGTCCAAAGCTCAGCAGGGAGGTCCCGGGCTCTCCTCTCCCCTCCCACACACAGAACGGGTGCTCAGAGGGTCAGGACAACAACGAGGCCACAGAGGTGCCGACCAACACCCGGACAGACACACAGAGCTGTGGCCCAGGTGGCAGGCAGCTCAGACACTGGGGCGTCAGGCGAGGACACAGAGACCCAACACGCAGGGACGGGGCCGAGTGGGGGTGTCGCCCATGGAGCCCAGGCCTCGCTGCCCTCAGAGGACAGAAGGCCAGGCTGCTGAGCAGTGGAGGAGAAGGGCCATCGGGGTGAGAGGGGTGGGCCGTGGACCACAGGCCAGTGGTGAGCCTTCTCTTCGGGGCGAAGACTGTTCTCACCTGAGAAATTTCTCGTGGCCAGCATAGTGGTGAGGATGGCACCCTGGGGAGAGACATATAGCTGAGACCAGGAATCCCAGCCCCGACCTCAGGCTCTGGGTGCCCGGGCAGAATCAGGGTCACAGCCTTGTAGACACAAGACTACAAAAGTGCCAGCTGCATGGCCAGGCCTCCTTCTTGCAGAGCTGAGACAGCGGCTGCCCACTGACCACAGCCCTCCTGCCTGCAGTAGTGCTCCGGGGAGACCCACGAGGGGCTGGCCTCCCACAGGTCAGCTCCCTGCCACCTCCCCCCGACCCCCAGGCACCAGCTAGGGTGCTCTCCTCACCAAACCCACTAGGGTCTGCGGCTGGCTGCTGGCTCACATGAAAGCAAGCAGCAGCGACCAGGTGCACAGCATGTCCTAGGGGGCACCTGGCCCACGGGCAGGCTCTGTGCACCTCCAGTGTCACTGTCATGTGGGGGCTGAGTCCACCTGGCACGTCTGGTCTGGGGTGGTGCTAAGGTCACTGGGACCCCTGTGCCTCCCCTTACCAAGCCAGCCAGGACCCCTCTGGCCTCTCTGAGCCTGGGGCTGCACCCCCGGGGGGGGGGTGGGGTCAGCAGGCAGGGGCCGGGGGGACTGGGCCGGGTCTCACCTTGAGCTTTCTTCGGGCATTGAACTTCTTCAGGCACTCCACAGTCTCCTGCCTGTGCATCATAGAGGCCACAGTGGAGCGTTGCTGTGGAAAGAGGGATGTTAGCTTTGCACCTGAGGCGACTCGAAATGGGGATCAGGGAGAGGGACAACAGGGCCGTGGCACCTACGGGGGCCAGCAGGAGACCATCCATCCCAGCTGCTGCCTGGCCCCAGTGCATCACCCCTTACAGCCTGCCTGCCCCCACCTCATCCTCACCCTGCTGGCACCCCAGACGGCTGTGTCCCCGACCCACTGCCCCCTGGCTTGTCCCTTGTCAGCCTCCACGCCCTGTTCCCTTACATGAGGGACGGGGCCTCTCTACCCCCAGAGCCCCGTCCTCCCAGAGACTGAGGCCTGTGCTGTGCCCAGCAGACCAGGGGGCCCATCAGAGGTAAGGAGCGGGGTCAACGCGCTGGGGACACTTACGCAGACCCACGGGTGCTTCAGCGCCTCGTGTGCGGTAATGCGCTTGGCGGGGTTGATGGTCAGCATCTGGTTGATGAGGTTTTTGGCTTCAGGAGTGACCGTGTCCCACTCGGGGGATGGAAACTAGAAAGAAAGCAACACGTGGGAGAGCCTGAAGCCCCCACCCCAGGCAAAAGCCCGAATTCTCCGAGGTATCTCATCCAGGTCATGATTCTGGGGAGCAGGTGGTCCTGCCCATTCCCTGTCCCCCGCCCCGACAGGACGGGGTCCCAGCACTCACATCGTAGGCCCCCGCCTTGATCTGCTGGTACAGCTTGTGCTGGTCCTCGTCCCAGAAGGGCGGGTAGCCCACAAGCAGGATGTACAGGATCACCCCTGCGCAAAGCAGAGCGCCGGCCTCAGGCTGCCGCCTGGCCCTCAGCCCCATACCATGGAGCCCTCGCCCTCTCCCAACCACCGCCCAACCACCGCCCAGCCCCACCCAGCCCCCGCCCCCACGCAGCCCCGCCCTCAGCCCCTTCCCCTGCAGGCCCCAGCCCCGCCCCCACCAGCACGCAGCCCCGCCCCCAGCCCCTACACCTAACACCCGACCACGCAGCCCCGCCCCCAGCCCCTATCCCCGCAGTCCCTTCCCCGCCCCCATGTAGCCCCGCCCCCAGATCCTACCTCCAGCCCCCCAGCACCCAGCCCCTACCCCTACAGGCCCCCGACCTAGCCCCCAGCCCCCACGACCACGCAGCCCCGCCCCCAGCCCCCAACCACCACACAGCCCCGCCCCCAGACCCCCGCTGCCCCGACCCCCGCTGCCCCTACCTCCGACCCCACCACCACGAAGCCCCGCCCCCAGTGCCTACTCCCAGGCCCAAACCACCAAGTCCTTGCCCCCACCCCCTATCCCTGCAGTCCCCAGCCCCTGTCTTCGCCCTCGAAGCCCCTGCCCCCCAGCGCCCACCACCACGCAGTCCCACCCCCAGCCCCTAACCCCACCCCAAAGCCCCCGCCCCACCCTCGAAGTCCCTGACCCCAGCCCCTACCCTCAGTTTCCACCCCCGCAGACCTCCAACCTCAGGCCCCCACTCACTAGGTCCCCCACCCCCGCAGCTTCCCAGAACCCCTCAGCCCCCACTGGTGCCTCACCCCCAGCCCCCCACTAGGCAGCCCCACCCCCACCCCACACTCCCCAGACCCCACAACCCCTACCTGAGCCCCGCACCCAGCAGAGCCCATCCCTGTGCCCTTGGAACACAAGTGCAGTGACACGCCAGTCAGGGCACACTGCTCTCCCCACCAGGGGACAGGGGGTCAGAGGCCCAGCTCCTGCACTTAACAGCTGCGGTGTCCTTGGCCTTGGCTGCGATGGGGACCCTGCCCAGAGCCAGTGAGCCACATGAGGGCACTGGGGTCCTCAAGTGCCCCCCCCCCACCCCTGAAGTGTCACCTCAGGTGCTCAGCTCTGCAGGGGATCCTCAGGCAGCCCTGCCAGAGTGGCCTGCACAGCCCCCTACCCCTCCAGCACCCTGCCATCCTTGCACTCAGGCCTCTCACTGGGGAGGTGGGCTTCTGTGAGTGGGGAGGGGCCCCCTGGCTGGGGGCAGCCCAGGGGCGGGTCTGGCACAGCCCAAGTGGCATAGGCCCATGACTTCCTCCCCGAGGCCCCACCCACCCACACGGAGGCCTCACCGCACGCCCAGATGTCCACCGGCTTGCCATATGCTTCCTTGCGCAGGACCTCTGGGGACAGGTAGCCTGGCGTGCCAGCGAACCCTGCAGACAAGGAGGAGAAGTGTGAGGGCTGAGGTGGCAGCTGACCCCCACCCCACCTCCACCCCCACCCCAGCCCACCAGGACACTCACCAAACCACGCCTGCTGGTCCCCCTGCACCTCGATGGCCAGGCCGAAGTCCGCCAGCTTCACTGCAGCCCCTTTGCACTTGCTGGCCAGGAGCAGGTTCTCAGGCTGCAGGGAAGGCGACGAGCCAGTGGGCGTGTGGTTACACCCGGGGCGTCACGGAGGGAGCGGTTTGCAGGCTGCCCTGTGGGGGCCACCCCGGGCGTGGCTGACACCCTGTGACCTTCCCGGGGACAGAGGGGAGTGGGCTCACACCCAGGGAGACGACCGTACTAAAGGCACCCTACAAGTCCTAGCAGGCAGCATCCCCACCCCATGCCCCCACCTGGGCGCTGAGACACGGTGGGGGGCTGCCTGAGGATGGTGACCCCAGAGGGCACGGAGGAGGACCACGGGCCCCATAGCCCGGGCACCTCGGAACATCAGCCCACCAAGTCCCTCTGGCTTGGCTGTCCCACTCCCCGCCTGCCTGGCCTCAAGGAGCAGCAGCCTTGCTCAAGCTGAAATGACATTCGTCCCCATCCCACAAGAGTACCAAGGGGGCTGCCGTCCTTGACTGGGGACACGTGGCCCGAGGGCCCAACAGGGTCCCTGTACACTGAGTCCTGTACACAGGGCCCCTCCCATCCTGGCCCGGCCACCTCCCACGGTGGTAGCCTCTGGACTTCCCCATCGGTGACCAGGCCAGGGGCTCCTGGGGCCCTCAGCCCCCTCACCAGGCCACCCTCCCAAAAGGCAGGCCCACTGAGACCACACTGCCATTTCAGGGTAAACACCACCCACCCAACTGTGTCAACTCTGCTTGTAACCCTGACGTGTTAGATCGTGGTAAGAGGCCCTTGGAACCCATGAAGGATGCTGCCCTGTGGCAGGAACCAGGGACCCTCTGGGCTCCATCCCTACAGAAGACACATGACAGGGACATGTGGCCCTGCCCACCCAGCACAGCCTGGAGGCCCCTGAACACCTTCATTTTGCCCACGTGAGCCAGGTAGGAGACCCCCCCCCCACCTCCTCCTGCACCCACATGAAGCAGTCTGAAAGAGCAGGGGCACAGCTGTGGCCGGCCAGGGGGGTTGACCTGAATTCCACAGATCAGAGAGAACAAAACCACACTCCCGAGAAGCAAGACTTAAGTGAGCTTGGTCTCAGGGAAGGGCTGGGGATCCTGGGAAAAGAGGGGATGCAGCAGAGCCCCGCCCCCTGCAGCCCCTGTGCGCTCTCCTCCCGCCCTTCTCCCCGCCTTGGCTGAGAGCAAACCCACCATGGCAGGGCCTCTGGGGCTCTGTCCCAGTCAGGAGACCAGGAGGCAGGGCCCTCTCCAGAGGAGGGCACTCAGCCCTTCACACGTGGCGGGAGGCTGAAGGGTGCTGTTTGCCCCCGGGGTCACAGCTGGGCTGTGGGGAGCATTACCGTGGCCCCAAAGATAGCTATGAATCATGAACAAGGTGGGGATGCATGCCTCCAAGGGATGCTGCTTCCCACAAAATACGGTGACAGAGGGGAGACTCATGACAAGGCAGGCCGGCAGCGCAGGCACAGAGGGCCACAGGACCATGTGGGACATGCAGAGAGGGGGTCCTGAGCCTGCTCCTGGCGGGACCTCGTCCCCAGAGCAGCGCCGCAAAGATCACACACACACACACACACACACACACACACACACACACACACACCCTGGTAGCCCAAGGAAGGTGTGACCCCGTTCAGTGTGAGCACACATCCCATGGGAAGGCTGGTCTCAAAGGCCACCTGGGGACTCTCTGCAGGAATGACAGGCCCACGCCCACCCCCACCCCAGAGAAAAAGCCAACAGGAACACAGCTTGGACAGACTAGGAGGCAGGGGAGGGGGAGGGGGAGGAGGAGGGCTGCTGTTCCTCCTGAAGCCATGCTGCGCCCTGCAGGTGACAAACCAGTTTGCCTAGAGCTTAGCCTGGGGCAGCAGAGACTTGCGGCCTGGGCTGGACATTGGCAGAGAGCAGGGAGGCCGGCCCCTCACCCCCTGCTCCCTTGGCATCAGCCCTACCTGTGTGCCCCACGCCAGGTCTGAGCCTCACCTGGAGCCCAGAAAGAAACACCCCAAGTAGACATAGGCTGATTTTTGACACCTGCCCTCTCTCAATCCTGGAGCCTGGAGGGGTCTGGAGGGACGTGTGCAGACACACGCATGCATGCACACATACACACACCTTTGTGCTCACACATGCATGCACACACACACACACCTTCATGCACACACACCTCACACATGCATACGCACACACGCCTTCACGCACACACACACGCCTTCATGCACACACATGCATGACACACACACTTCACACATACCTTCATGCACACACACGTATGCACGCACACACACGTCTGCATGCACCCACATGCATGACACACCTTCAGGCACACACCTCACACTCATGCACACACACACCTTCATGCACACACACCATCACACGGACACGCATGCACACACATGTGTGCAAACACACGTACATGTGAGCACACGTTTCTCCTGCCTTTGTGCACACATACTCACATACCCACACAAGTACACACATGCACACCTGCACACGTTCTCACACACATCTGCTCATGCACACACATACGTGCACATGTCCCCACACACACAGCATTTCCTGGCATGCTCACTGCTCCTCCGGGGTCTCCTTTTGCAAGACATGCAGGTACAGACAACAGACACCTGGCACAGAGCAGGGTGGGGGACTCACCTTGAGGTCCCTGTGGACGACCCCCATTTGGTGGCAATGGAGAACCGCCTCCAGGATCTGCTGGATGCAGTGACTGTGGCAAACAGCAGGGTAATTAGTGAGAGTGGCCTGAGGGGTGGGCAGGTGTGCATGGCACTGGGGTGGGGTCCCCTGCCTGGCCGGCTCACAGGGAAGCAGGGAATCGAGATGTTGCCTGCCATATAAGAGAGGAGACGCCAGCCAGAAGGGGGCCTCTGGGGCTCCTGCCTCACCCCCACAGGTCGGCACAAGGCATGGCCAGGCCCCCTTCACCCCTCGCCCTGCCTTCTCCTCTGACCAGGCTCACGGAAGGGACACTTAGAGGAAACATCCCTGTTCTGGGGGCACCTCCCCAGGCGCATGCCAACCGAGCCTGACCCTGAGCCAGTGGCCCCTGAGAGGGAGGCCAGGGCTGAGCCCACACCCTGTCGGGCAGGCTTGCAGGGGGAGAGGAGGAGAGGGCCTCACTCTGTCCCGGGCAGTGACAACACTGCGGCCAGTTGTTCAGGTGTTGGAGCAGGTGCTGTTCCAACAGCCCTGAACATCCACACGGCTGCTGGTGGCTCAACTCCGTAGCAGCCTGGGGGGGACGGAAGCTCTCCTGGCACAGAGGCAGCCCCAGCTCTGCCCGGAACCCCGAGCCAGGGAGCAGTCTGGGAGGACTGGCTGGAGGGAGAGGTCAGGGCTGTTCTCAGGCAACTTGGACACCTGTGCGTCAGCAACACCGCTGCACACCAGCCCCAGGGGACCCTGCCCCCCTGCCTCTGTGCACACAGCACCTTGAGACCTGGGCCTGCCTGCTGCCCCCAGATAGCCCCAGGTGTCCGGACAGTTTCCAGCTGCCCCCAGAGCCAGGCACAGGCCACCGGGAGCCTACCGCCCAGGGTCTCAGTCACAGCCCCTCTGGGTGGGGGTGAGGTGAGGGATGCAGATTGCCTCAGAACGCCTCCTGCCATGGCTGGACCCTGACTGAGGGTCAGCTGGAAGGGTCAGCTCTGTTTTCCTGACAGCAAACTCAGAGACAGGGCAAGGGACCAGATCTGCTCTTCAAATAGCTCTGGCCACCTCTGGAAACCATCCGCCAGCTGCATAAAAAAGGAAACTTGGGTGTCCTCCTTGCAGAAGCCAGGCCCTTGGGACCCCCGATGGTGACAGGTTCCTGAGCTTTGTGGGGGTCAGAAGAAGCCGGGGCCAAAGCTGTGGGCCACAGCCCCCCTCCCATGTCCTGACTCTCCTGCCCTTGTGTCCTGGGGCCTCTTGTCCCTATGTCCTGATACTCCTGTCCCCGTGGCCTGGCCTAACTCACTCGCAGAAACTGCCTCCTTGTTCTTGTAACTCACAAAGCCCTCATCTGCCTGGAGCAGTCCCCTGTGACCCTCATCCCTGTCCTGGTGGCACCAGGCCCACATCCAGCCACCACCAGACCCTGTTACTGCAGCCATGGGCTCAGCCCCCATGGGCTGACCTCCCACTGCAAGCTCATCCGGGAGACCTAATCTGCTGGCCAGAGCTTGGCCATGAGGTCTGGGAAGCTCTCCTGGGCCCCTCTTCTGAGGTTAAGGCACGCCACCAGCACTTGCCACTGAGGCCACCTAGCCAGGGCCCAGGCAGGGGAGGACTCTGCCAGCCTCCAGAGACCTGCCACCCGGAACGTGTGTGCACGGCGCTCGGCTGCAGGCCCCCAGACTCCCGCACACTGCAGCACCCACTCGGGGTGAGGGAGGCCCCTGCTAGACTGGCCCCATCCTGTGCTGCTGCAGCTCGGCCTTGGCTGTGCGTCTGTGTGCCCAGCTGTGTGCCCTGCCCTCCCCCAGTGCCCCAGCTGAACTTACAGCCCACAGCAGGTGTTTCCTGGGCCCCTGGCTGCTCCTGCAAGCCCTGGGTGACCTGGCTTCAAGCTCAGACCTCTGGGATCACTGCTTGTCTCGCTTGGGGTCTGGCCCATCTTCCACTTTCACCCTCGAGACCCTTCCTGGATCTGACCCTGGACAACACCCTATGGACTCCCCCATGCTGGTCACCCCCCTGCAGCCACACGGCGGCTGCGTCCTCTGTGTGAATGTCTCTGCACTAAACTGTGGCCTCTGTGACAGTAGAGGCGTGGCCCTTTCCTCTGCACTGTGCCCCTCGCCCCATCCAGCAGAAGACATTCCGAAAACATCTGTTGGAACCACGGGTCCATCTGCCATAGGACAGATGGATGATGTTGGCTCAGAGGGGGTAGGCTCACCCCCTGCCCTCCTCCTCATCCCCTCTTGGGGATGCAGGGCCCAAACCGTCGCCAGAGATGTGAGACCACAGCGCCTGAGCTGGCACAGTGTTTGTGTCACCCCAGGACCATCACGGGTCTGACTTGGCCATGTGGCTGAAATCAAGGCCTACAACTCAGGACAGACCCTGCTCCAGGGGCTTCATGGCCACCCTGATGGAGAAATGGAAGGGCAGGGGTCCTGGGTGCTCAGGAACCAGCTGGCTAAGCACACTGCATCCCCGAGAGAAAGCTGTGTGGGGCCTCCCCGCCCGTGCGGCCGTGCCAGCCAGTGTCCAGGACCAACGTGGGAGCTGCCTCCACGGCCTGCAGACGCCCGTTCTGGGCAACCCTGCCCTCTCAGGGTTTCCGGGGACCACACACCGGCCACCTCACCACTCCCAGCTGAGACCATGGCCGTGGCGGACATGAGGTCACCTGGCCAGTCACGAGGTCCTGTCTGCCTCCTGCCTCGGCTCACATTGTACCATCTTCCTCAGAGGGCTTTTCTGTGGTCAGAGCTGTTCTCAAGTGCATTCCAGATGCTGGCGGAGTCCTGGCCGCTATATTCTCAGGGTCCGGGCTCTGAGATCACCCCAGCTGTGCCCTTGCCACGCCCCTCCCCCTTGGGAGCCAGAGTCCCAGGGGCTCTCATACATCTCCCAGGAGCCACACAGCTTTTTAGGCTTTTAAAAGCAGGGTTCTAAATGTTCTGAACTTTGCTCTCCCTGCTCTGAAGAGACCCTTCAGTCCCCCACAAACCACCAAGTCAAGATCTGACTTCCTCCCCGAGACCAGTCTCTGGCCTTCTGGATTAGCAACTCCTCCCGGGCTCCCGCCTCCTGCAGAGACTGGACACATTACAAGCCCCCGGGGACGCTGGGCTGTGAGCAGCTCGGCCCTGGAGGCCCCCGGAAGGGCTGCCAGTTAACTTGCTCGGGGCCAGAGCTCCGTGCCCACCCCATGCGGCTGGCGTCTTGGGTCCCCGGCCCCTTTCGGTGGCGGGTCCCCCGAGAAAGGCAGTCGACACCGCCGCCCTCCCAGGACGGGAGCTTGCCTCAATCACGTCTGCCACAGTTCCTGACGATGCCCACGGGTGGCCACCACGTGGACGTCCACGCCAGACTCTGCCAGGCCCTCCTGCCCGAAAACAAAGCAGCAGCACAAAGGTCAGGCGCGGGACACCCCAGGTCAGTGCAGGGCCGGTGCTCCCAGGAGAAGAGGCAGCTGAAGGCGTGTGGATTTTATCAGTGGGGCCAGCCGGAGGCACTCCCCAAGTGTCCCCTGCCCCCCTCGTCCCCTCCTCATAGTTGGGCTATGAGCAAGGCAGGCTTTGTGAGAGACACCTGGGCACCTGTGGGTGGGGTCTCTTCTGGGCCGGTTCCAAGGGGCCCCTGACACAGCGGAGCCCTCCACAACAGCATCCCCAAGAACACCTGCCCTCCAATGGGGCAGGAGAGGTCCACAGGAGTTGAGGGGTGGGGCTGATGGCTGGAGGAGGTGTTGGAGACGAGGCCAAGAGGCAGGCAGAAGGGGCAGGTAGGTAAGGGAGGAGGTCTGAGGCCACAGGTGTTGGGGGGCCTGGGGTATGGGGTATGGGGAGTGCAACCTGGGGTATGGAGTGTGGGGCCTGAGGTGTGGGGTATATACTGGGATGTGGGGTGTGGGGCATGGGGTCAGGGCCTGGGGTATATGCTGGGATGTGGGGTGTGGGGCCTGGGGTGGGGGTCCTGGGGTGTATGCATAAAGTGTGGGGCGTGGGATGTGTGCACAGGGCATGTGCATGTGCATGGGGTGGAGACATGGGTGGGCACAGGGCACGGGAGGAGGGCACAGTGGGCAGGCTAGAGGGATCCAGGGGCCCCGAGCCAAGATATGGCTGCAGGCCATATCACCCCTCGGCCACGACTGTCCACTGCGGAATGCAGGCGGGGCCAGGCCCCAGGCAGTAGTGGGTGCTGAGGCCAGTGAAGGCATACGACCTCCCTGGGAAAGCCAGGCGGCATTGGAGGCAGAACTGGAAGGCAGTCCTCCTTGACCTTGCGCTGCCCCGGGGGGTGGGGGGGTGAGACCTGGTCTGGGGACAGCCTGCTGGGACCCTTCTGTCCTGGCCCCAGAGCCCCTCCCGCCCTGGCAGATGCCAGGACAATTGGGCCAGCAGGCAGGCACCCACACTTGGGAATTTCCTGCCCGAGCTGCTGAGGACAGGAGCACGGCTCCACTTCCTGCTTTTCTCGAAAGAGGGAAACAAGGGCTGCGTCTTCCTGCTCCTGAAGGGGATGGGCAACTCCCAGGCCCCTGGGCTCCTCAAGGAGCCTCCAGAAAGTGGCCTGTGCCCTGCCCTCTGCCCCTGGGCAGTCTGGCCGGAGGGGAAGCCCAGCCCAACTCTGGCTGTGACTGTGCCAGACCACCTGCCTGCAGCCCCTGGGGTTTTGGGGGGACCCGCTCGCACCTTCTCACCAAGCCCGGGCAAGGTCGCCCATGGGTGCACAAGCAAGTCACAAAAAGCTACTTTTAAAAATAACATTCATTTTCTTGAATAGAAAAGTAATACATGTTCATTAAAGAAATTTTTAGGAACAGACAACACAAAAAATAAAAAATAAAAAATAAAAATCATCCATAGTTAAGTCCACGGCCTGGAGATGGGCACCGTCCCCCTTTATCTCTGTCAAGTGAGTGTCTCCTGACCCTGGCAAGCAGGGTGGGCGAGTGGCAGGGGAGCAGCCTCAGCACTCTTCAAGCTGAGATGCACAGTCAGGGTTCAGGGGGCATGCGGCCACCAGCATGGGCCACAGCAGGTCACGGGGGGGGGGGGGGCGCAGCCTTGCAGGGAGGAGGGCCCTGCGGTCCCCAGCCGCGTGCCCAGATCACGGGGCCCCTCATCTGCTGTGCGGGCTGACCCCAGCAGGAAGGGCTGCCAGGGGCTACACGGAGGCTTCACGGGGAAGGAGCCAAAGTCCTTCCATCCCTCCACACGGGGCCCTGGCTTGCTGCCTACCGCCCCTCGAAGGAGAGCCTGCAGATGTGTCCCGGAGGCTCGATCCTCCCCTGCTTCCCTTCCTGTCTGCGCCCCGGGGAGGACGGCACAGAAAGGGCTTCCTGCCTTGTCTTTGGAGAAGCGTTTGGAAACTGCCCAGCTCCTGGAGGAAGGCCTGCTGGGTGCCAGCCGTGGGCCACGGGCAGGGAGGGCATCCCGGGGAGGCCAGGAGGGGCCACCATCACACGCTGCCATCCACTCTCTCCCTTCCAGCCACCCAGGGAAAGCACCCACTCTGTGGGCCCGCTCCTACCCCAGGAGATCTGGACTCCAGCCACGCCTCTGCTCTGCGGGAGGACACACCGACTGCCCCCTGCTCTTGGAACCTGCTCAGCCCGCCTGGTGAGGCAGGGCTGGCAAGAGAAGAGGGTAGGGGGAGTGAGGGCTGCACACTCACCTGGCATCCGCCTCGCTGTAGTACTCTCTGGCCACGATGTCCTCAAAGAGCTCCCCACCTGTCACCCTGCAGGCAGAGCACACACAGGTCAGTCTGGAGACCCACTCACCCTCATCACTTCCATCGCTGTTACAGCCGCTGATGTCAACTCCTCTGGCTTGTCCTCCTCCTCCCCCTCCACCTCCACCTTGTCCTCTTCCTCCTCCTTCCCCCTCCTCCTCCTTCACCTCATCCTCCTTCTCTTCCTCCCCCCTCCTCCTCCCCCTGCCCACTCATCCTCTTCCTCCTCCTCCCCCTCCTCCTCCTCTTCCATCTCCTCACTATCCCCCTCCCCCACTCCCCTCCATCCTCCTCCTCCTCCTGCCCGTCCCCCACCTCCTCCTTCTCGTCCTTCTCCTCTTCCTCCCTCCTAGGAGGATTCCACTATCACCACTTCCACCTTCACCCTATTGTCACCTAGGACTGACAGCTTACCGAGTCCTTATACGTGGCAGGATTTGACATTCGCAGCCCTGCTCCAGGACACAGCACAATCATGCTCAGAAAACCGAGTCTCAGATATCTAAGTGGTGCTCGCATAGCGGGCAGCACAGGAGTTTGAGCCAGGCCTCTGCAATATTCCCTGGGCTTTGTGACTCTAATTCCAGGCCTGAAGAGATCTGGCTCGTTCCTCACGTCCCCCAGAACCAGAGATGTGTCTCTTCACAGAGCAAGGGGCCAGAAGAGACTGTGTGTGGACCTGGCCTCCCTGGTGGGTGAGACCACAAGGTGTTCAAAGTCTGTCTAGGAAGAGAGTGGGATTTCTGCCCACACAGCCACTGTCTGCGTTTCCCTGCTCAGCGACTGTCCCTCAGGCCCTACCATTGGGATGAATACCCAGACAGCAGCCACTGCCTGCAGGGCCTCTGGGAACCCAGAAAGATGCCAGACAACCTGGGGTCTCTTGGGCTGGAAAACATGGTGTGGGCAGAAAGGTAACGACAATGGGGTGAGGGACACACACACAGGGAGCAGGGAGGAGCCATCCCTGGGTTCGCCCGAGCCCCTCACCCGGCTCAGCAGGCTCTGAGTCCCTCAAAGGACTCTGCCCAGGCTTCCCACCCTCTGCAGCCACACCGGCCCTGGGGGCTGTGGGCTCTCCATCCGCATTTCTGCTCTCATCGGGGCTCGTCATTGTGCCCAGTGCTCAGGGCTGTGGCCTGTGGCAGGGGCACTGCTGGAGGGGTGACCCTGTCATAGCTGGGCTCTCCTTTAACAGTGGAGAAAAATGAAAACAGGACATGCTGGGTGTTAGCATGCCCCCACTCCAGCTAGACGCCTGCCTCGAGAGCCCACTGGCCACTCCAACGACTCCGGGAGTGGGAGCATTTAGGGTCCCACTCTGCCACCAGGAGAGCCTGAGACTCAGAACCGGTGACCACCTAAGGGAGGCCAGAACCCCGAGAACCCAGGAGAAGCGACCTTGTTATCTCTCCACACACACGGCTCACAGGTCAGGCTCTGCAGACCCAGAGTCTAAACACAGAGCAAAGGCAAGAAAGCCACCAGGTACCGGCCAGGACCCAGCAGGAACACAAGGAGCCACCCTAGGGAGCCTCACCCAGGGCTGGGGACAGGCCCTCTGAGTCCCTGTGTCCACTGGAGCCTATCTGTGCTGATGGGCACCTGGGGCCACGTGTTCCAGGGCCACAGGGCAGGGAGCTGGTGGCTGGGGGGGGGGGGGGGGGGGGTGGCGTCTCACGCTGTCCAGAAAGGACCTGATCCAGAGGCCGGCATCCCCTCCTGTCCTCCCTTTCTGCAGCTGGACAATGTGGCTGATTCTGAGCTGTCCCCAAGGCCTTGGTGACATTCCCAGGGTGGGAGTGGGGAGACCTGTCAACTCCTGAATCCGTACGGCCTCCAAACTTGGGGCCTCCTGAAGGTGATGCCAACCCAGGCTCGAAGTGCTTCCCCAATTCTGGCACCACGGACCTGTCGAGGGTCTGCGGTGTGATGGGGGGGTTGTGGTGGGTGCTGGCAGGGCCTGCCCCTATTCTTCCCTGCTCCCGCCCCGCCGGCCCCAGAAACAGCTGCCTGAGGCCCAGGGGCATCCTGGGTGCCCCAGAGCAGGGGCTTCAGCAGGGTCAGGAACCACTGCAGGCTTGCAGACCACAGAGGTCTGTGGGGCAGGCATGTGGGGCCCAGGCCCTTCCCCTACCCCACCCCCCTACAAACACCAGCCAAGTGCTTCTTGCTGGCCTCCCGTCGTGTGGGCCAAGAGATAAGAACCTCTAACATGTGCATGTGCATGCACACACATGCAGTTACATACACACGCACATGCACACACATGGATGCCGTGCCCTATTCTCTCTCTCCTTATCTGCTCCTGAATCACACCCACCCACCCGTCTGCCACCAGGGCCTGGGCAAGGCCACCCCCGAGCCCCATGGCCTCTACATTCCCTGCAAAAAAGGCAGGTGAAGCCGGCTGGGTCTGGGGCACACCGGGGTGACAGCAAGCCTGCCCCCTCTGCAGGGGTCACAGGACAGACTTCTGGGACACAGCCTCAGCCTGGCAGTGGCAGCTGTGTCCCCAGCCAGTGCTGGCCACCGGGGGGTACTGAGAGGTAACCAAGCCCCTGCAGGGACAGGAGGACCCAGAGGAGGCTGAGAGCTCTCAGGACCATCTGTCCTTTGAGGGAGGAGCAGCTCTCTGTGTGGAGGCACCCTGGCCATGCGGCGGTCCAGAGGCCACTAGGGGCCGCCCACAGCCTATGGCCCCTGCCCACCCAGGGCCCTGGTCCCCAGACACAATGACTCACAGACGCTAAATATAGCTGCACGGTGGGAGCTGTCAGGGATGAGGATGAGCTCACCGCTCCTAAATGCAGCAGGAAGCGAGAGGCAGCCAGAGCCCCAGAAGCCTCCCCTCTCGGCCACTGGGCACGCACACACGTGCACACATGGGCTCACGGCTGCTGCACGCCCCAAGGAGGACCCAGCGGGCAGACGCCCCCTTGCGGGACCCAATGGTGCAAACAGGAGGCAGGGATGCTGGCGGGAAGGGAGGGGCCCAGGGGTCAGGGCCTGTCCTCCAGGGGCTGGGGAGGCCTCGGATCCCACCCCAGGAGCAGCCGTGGGGTGCCCCCCCCCGCCCCCAGCTGGCACTTACAGATCAAAGACCAGGTAGTGGAACCCCTCTTCAGAGATGCTGTCGTGGAGACGCACTGTTGGGGCAGAAGAGGCCATGAGGGGCTCACCCAGCCTGGGACCCGCCCTTGCCACTGAGCCCCCCTCCACACCTGCCCAGACCCACCTCCCTCATGGAGGAAGCCCACCCGTCCTGACAAGGGCCTGGATTCCCCACAGCCTGAGGCTGGGGCGCCCCCAGGTGGGCAGGCTACAGGGCAGAGCCCAAGGGCATCCACGGGGCCACTAGGTGTCTGCTGCCCCCTTTCCCCTGCCAGAGGGAGACTGAGGCCCCTCTCAGCAACCCCCCACTCCTGCCTAGAGTGCACACAGTAGCAGAAGGGGTGGGGCCACAGGGTGGAGGCTCCCTGGACCGGGCCCTGGAAAGGAGCCATTCACAGGGGAGGTGCACAGTGGGGCCCCATCGCCAGCCTCTCGGGACAAGCTTGGGGAGCCCCGCCAGGCATCACTGGCCAAAGCTCAGGCCCCGGATTCAGGCCTACCCCTCCTGCCTGGTCTGCCCCGTGTGCTCCCGGCCCGAGTGCTCCCGAGCCCGGGGTGTGCTGGCCAGAGGGCCCACTAGCGTTTGACGGGCGAGCCAGAGAGTGGACAGCAAGTTAGTGCTTCTCGGCCCAGGCGTCAACCACTCTGTCCTCTCTGTCCAGCTGGAGATGCACAAGCACTGAACAGCACACATTTCTAGGAATGGCTCATTGTGGACACGGCCCCTCACATGCCAGCTTCTGCCTCTGTGCTCCGGGAGCCTGCCTCGTGCAGACGCCACTCTCGGTGGGTGCGCCAGCCTGGGAGATGCTGCACAGAGAAGTTCAACTACCAGCTGGGAGACACACAGCTCCCGAGAGGTACACACAGCTCCCAGCAGTACAGGGACTGGGGCGTGGAACCCCGGGAGCTGCTCTCCTCTCCTGGCAGGGCAGGCCAGTGGTGCTCAAAGAGTGGGGCACAGCACCTTCCCCCAGGTCGCAGCCCCTCCCTCACGCCCCTGCTGCTGCCCTAGTTCCTGACAGCCTGCAGGCCTCCTCTCTCCTTGGTTCCAATCCTCCCAGGGCCTGGCTAGGCCGTGTCTCTGTGCCAGGAAGCCCGAGCCGGCCGCGGCGGTGCTGACAGGGGCCAAAGCCCAGCACCAAGAGTGGACTCCGGCCCAAGCAGTCAGGGTGTCCAGGCCCTGGGGAGGGGACCACACGCTGGCTCGGGGGGGGGGGGGCGCGGCTGCCCTCCATTTCAGGCTCTGTGTCTCCGCTCGAGGTCCAGCATCCAGCCTTCTCCCCTCCGTCCTCACCATACTCATGAAGCCAGGTCCTCCAGGGCCCATGGCCTCCGCCTGCTGCCTGGGCTCAGTCACCCTTCCCAGGGACTACGGGGAGGCCTCGGGCCTCCACTACGGGGAGGTCCCTGCTGACCTCCCTCCCGCCCACACAGCAGCCCAGGACCCACTCCACCAGCCTGCCCTGCTTCTCCGCAACACACAGCAGAGCCCTGCTCACTGCACCCTCCTCCCCAGACCCTCCTGTGAAAAAGGCGGGGTGAACAAGAGCTCACCTATTCCTGGCGTGGACTCAGCAAGGGGCCTCCTGAGCAGCCGCCTCTGCCCCCCACCACCCCCACTAAGCTCCAAGCGGAGAGAGAGGCCTGGGGGCCCCTGAAGGCAGCGCCCACTGAGGGACATTCCTGGGGTCCTTCTTGTCCTTCCCTGGGGGGGGCAGGGGTCCATAAAGCTGGGTGCTGCCCCCCAGTGCCGCTGAGAGGGGGGTCCCGCCTCCTTGCCCGGGAGACACTGGAGGGGCTCCGTGTGGAGTGCAGACTGTGTGCACATGGACACTCTTTTTTTAAAAACATTTTTAATGTGCAAAAATAATTTAATGGTTTAGAAAAATCAGACTGATTTGTGACAGAACTAAGTAAAGAGAGAACCGTCACTGAATCCTCTTAAAAACAGCAGGTAAACAACACTGAGCAGGGTGCACGGCGACAAGAAAGTCGACGGCATCTAGAAACTGTGCTTGGACATGGAGGGCCGGGGGGATGCACCCAGGATGCTCCCCTCGCTGGGGCCCGGCACCTCCAGACCAGGGGACTCTCAGGGGGTCCCGCCACCCTCCAAGGTAGGCTCTGGACCCCCTCCCTAGACCCCTGTGCTGTCTGAGGTGGGAAGGCCCAGCCCAGATGTGTAACATCATGAGCTGCGGGCCCCAGGATTCGGACCCTGGAAACCTATCTCCTCCCCCCTGTCCAGGCAGGGAGCCCCCACAGCGCACTGTCCTCCATGGCCCCCACCTGCCCAGATTAGGGGTGAACCACCCAGCAAAGGAACTCAGTTCTAACCCCAGAAACCAGGCCCAAGGAGAGAGGGTCAATGTGCAGAGGGGAGGCTCTCTCCCTTCAGCCTTCCCCCAGCCTCCCCAAAGCCCCCAGCTCCACAAAGAAGGGCCTCAACACTGCACCTGCTCTCCACCTGACTCATCCCAGGGCCTGCTGGGCACTCCCCACTTTACAGATGGGGAAACTGAGGCTCCTTCCCTCTCCTTCCCTCCCCTGTCCTCCCCACACCCTGGACACGACTGCTCCCTGAATAAGCGGGCACAGGAAGGGGAGCCACTCTCAGAGCCCCTGCCCTGCACCTGGCTTCCTCTCCCAGGGGCCAGGGGCACTTCTGTCTAGGGTGGGGCTGGGCAGACCCAGGCCAGGGAGCAAGGTGCTCCCCTCACCTCCCCCTGGAAGTCTGTCCCACTACCCCTCAGAGGGCCTCTCCCCAGTCTCAGCCATGCATCTACCTATTCTGGAATGTTCCATCTGCACCCCAGTGTCAGCCCTCCATCAGCCTGTTCTGGAATGTTCCAGATGAACCTGTCTCAGCCTTAACTCCCTGTGTTCTGGAATGTTCCCACGGCAGCCAGTCTCACCCTGTGTCTGTCTGTTCTGGAATGTTCCCTCTGCACGCATCTCAGCCCGGCCTCCCCAGTTTCTGGAATGTTCTAGCTTAACCTGTCCTGTCTCAGCCCGGCCTCCCCCATGTTCTGGAATGTTCCCTCTGCACAGTTCTGCCCTGTGTTCTGGAATAAAGCTGCTACGAGGACTTCCGGGACTGATCAGGAACAACATGGGGCATCTAGGCAGGGCAGGGCGACATCTTGTGAAGTGTCTCAGAACACCAAATGGAAGAACACCTGGGTCTTCCCTTCTTAAGAGGGGATTCGTGAAAATTGCTCAGAGTGGCGACCTGCCCTCAGCTGGTGCTCAGAGGATGCAGGGGAGGCGCTGGCAAGGAAGGGGTGTGGGTAGAGTTGGCAGGGTGGTGCTATCTACCAGGAGAACGAGGACAGAGGGAGAGAAGTGCCTGGCATCTGGCCCAGGTACACAGAGGACAACAGCTGGGGTGGTGGGAGATTGGGCTGAAGCCCACCACTCGCCCAAACATCCCCTACCCTCTGTCAGTGAGGACTGGGCTGGGGTCCCTGTGGATGCCTGCGTCACAATCACTTGACAGGCTGGTGAAAGTCCCCATTCCTGGGCCGCCCCAGGCCCGAGTCAGGCTTCCTGGTGGCGGGGCGGGACCCTGCATGCCAGTGGGTCCAACACACTCACCTTGAGAATCTGGAAGTAAAAGCACACGGGCCCAGGCCCAGGGCTGCAGGAGCCCACGGGCACAGGGGCACAGGGGCTGCCCGGGAAGTGGGGGGATTTGCCTCCCCACCCCTCCCACTGGTCCGGGCCGGCTGGAGAGACCCAACACCCTGCAGAGCCACAACCAGTGGTGGACGGCCCCCAGGACCAGCCCTAAGGCCTGGCGAGGCTTCCTGGGGCCTCTTGGGCCTCCACAAGGCTGAGGGCCTGGTCTGGGGATGGTTCCCAAACTGGCTGCCCCTCACTACCTGCTGTTCTTACAGAGTCCTGGGCCCCGTCCTGGAACAACTGAACCAGAATCTTGACAGGAGGGGCCCAGGACTCCACCCTGACAAGCTCCCAGGTGTCCCTGAGGTGGCACACCCAGAGTCCCCTCCGTGCCTCCTGGCTGTATCCCAGAGGGAGCTCCAACTCCCTAAAGGGCCAGACTTGGGAAAGGACAGGCAGGTGCACACACATCCCTGCTCCACAGAGCAGCAAGCAGAGGCCACACTCGAGCCACGCTGGTGAGGGAGTGGTGGTCGAGTGGCCGGCTGACTCCAGGGTCTGTGGCCCCTACAGCCATACCACTCACGGGGGACGTGATCTGGGCTTGCAGGGCAAAGGGCATCCGTTCCCCCAGGCTCCCGGGGCTCTGCACCCCTGCCGGGATCAACGCCCCAGGTCACAGCACCAGAGACCGGCAGGGGTCGGCAGCAGTTCTCCAGAACCAGACCTTGGACCTCGGGCCAGGACTGCGCCTGCTATGGTCTCAGAGATGTTTGGCTTCCCAATGTTTTTCTTTTTAATCAGGCTGCCTTGTGGCTCTCCTGAAGCCACAGAATGTTCTCACCAGAATCACACACAACTCAGGGTTACAGAGCGAGGGGAGGGGACCTGTCCACGCAGAGCTCCTGCAAGGGGCTGCCCCGAACCCCCAGAATCTGACGTTTCCAGGGGCCTCAGGGTAGGACACGTCTATAGAGAAGGAAAAGGGGACCTTCTGGTGACTCTGCAAGTCCGATCGTTGGGGGAGGAAGGCTGCTGGCTGGAGGAGCAGAGAGGGGGGTCCCCGCCCCTCAGGGGGCTGCTCACCAATGTTGGAATGCTTCAGAAGGCGGCAGATTCGAGCCTCTCTCTCCAGCTTCTGGTGATCTGGGGACAGAAAGCAACATGGTATAACCTTGTGCCCCAGCAGCCTATGCCCGGCACTGCAGAGACGGCCGGGTGCCGGACACACTCTCGGCGGCGAGGACATGCCACCGCCTTCTGCCCGCAGAGCTGACGTGTCAGGTTGTGCCCCTGTCCCCGCAGGGGTCCTGTGGCAGCGCTGGGGCAGGAAGAGGCTGCCAGGTGTTTCCAGCTCGAGGCTGTGGGCGGAGGCGGGAGCCCCAGATGGTTCAGGAAGAGAAGCACGGAACTGAGGGCACCAATTTCATCCTTCACTTGTTTGTCCTAATTCCAAACTCTGTAGAGCCTCCACTAAAGTCCAGTGTGCTCTTCAGCGGCGGCCGTGGGGCTGGCGGGGCGACACTGTCCACCGTTGGGGTCAGCGTGGGCCTCGGCAGGATTTCGGGGACCATCTGGGGCTGCACAGATCCCCAGAACACAGGTCCGGGACTGTGATGGCCAAGGTGTGTTGACGCTGCCATGGCAGCTGAGTCCAGGCCCAGGGGGAGCTCGCCATGGGCAAGAAGCAGCCAGAACGAGCCCCTGGGAGCTCTCCCTGCCCACTCCCCCCAACTCACAGCCAGGGCTTCAATTCCAGAGGCTGCCCCTCTAAGGACTAGGCAGTTCATCAGAAATGTTCTATTTCAGGGCGCCTGGGATTCAGTCCATTGAGCATCTGACTCTTGGTTTCGGCTCAGGTCACAATCCCAGGGTGGTGTGATCAAACTATGAGTCAGGCTCCACACTGAACGTGGAGCCTGCTTAAGATTCTCTCTCTCTCTCTGCCCCTCTCCCTCAATTGTGCGTGCTCTCTCTAAAATAAAAATAAAGTTAAAAATAAAAATATAAAAGGGCGCCTGGGCGGCTCAGTCGGTTAAGCATCTGACTTCGGCTCAGGTCAGGATCTCGCGGTTCATGGGTTCGAGCCCCACATCGTGCTCTGTGCTGACAGCTTGGAGCCTGGGGCCTGCTTCGGATTCTGTGTCTCCCCCTCTCTCTGCCCCTCCCCTGCCTGCGCCCTGTCTCCCTCTCAAAAATAAACATTAAAAAAATAAAAATAAAATAAAATAGAAAACAAATGTTCTATTTCAGACAGACGTTACCAGAAAAAATTTTAAAGTTAATGGAGATTTCAATAGCAAAATACTGGAAAAACCCATGTTTCCATTGTCTAGAGAATGCAGCATCAACGTCGCTACAGTCACACAACACACATCAACGTGTGCACACCACCCCAACACCAGGCTGAGTGAAAAAGTCACTTATAAAAGAAGACCCACAATGCACTTTTATTCACCGAGGTCAACACGCACAGGTCACTGGGCACACATGCGTGGCCTAACCGTCAAGAAAGGCAAGGGATTTCCAAGTTCAGGATGGCAGCTGTCTCAGTGTGGGACGTGACTGGGGAGGGGGGCCGGGGGGACCAGGGGTCCTGACCCCCCACTCCAGCCCTGTACATGCTGAGCCCCTCAGAGCAAGAGTCTGGGGAGCACACGACCATGCCAGACAACTGCCTGATTCACCAGGACTCCAGGCAGCACCCGCCTGCAGGGCGCAGTTAACGGGCTAAGTACACAGGGTCCTTGGAGGCAGGAAGGCCACTGTGCAGGCCTCCTCAGACCTGCCAGGCCCTGGGCCATGCGACAGTGGGGAGCCGGGAGGGGCAGGACAGTCCTGAATGCGGACACACCTGCAAACACGCAAGTGTCTTTCCTGAGCGGGACGGTCATGCCCGCAGACAGACACCTCTGGCAACAACTCAGGTCCAGCCGGCCCTCCCCTCTCCCAGCACTCAAGCCTCCAGAGATGCTAACACCGTCCTGCCCTGCCCACCCGGCACCCACCTGCCCGGCCGGGCGCCCAGCCCTGGGACGACGCTTGAGGAACCACAGGGACAGACCCTGCCCCCCACTCCCTCCCTCATGTCCACACCCAGTGAGCCCTGGCGGGAGCTGAGCACCTACCCACAGACAGCGGGCACTGGAAGCAGTCCAGGCATCACCACTGGGGGGATGAATCAAACATGCTTGTAACAGAACACACGCAGCATGGATTCCACTCCCCAGTCTGTGTGCGGCTCAAAATGAGGCAGCGATAACAGAACTGGGGCTGGGGCTCCCTGGACCTGAGGCCCACCTCTGGAGGGCAGCGGGGAAGGGGCTGTGGCCACAGCCAGGAGCTTGCTCCCCCTCAGGCCAGTGGGAGGGCTGACGGGGGCTAGGGGGGCATCATAGCTTTGTGTTGTCTTTCATAGGGTTTTCTTTTTCTTTTTTTTCATTTTGTTTTTTTACATTTATTTATTTTTGAGAGACAGACAGAGCACAAGTGAAGAGGGGCAGAGAGAGAAGGAGACAGAATCCAAAACAGGCTACAGGCAGGCTCTGAGCTGTCAGCAGAGAGCCCGACGTGGGGCTCGAACTCACAAACCGTGAGATCATGACCTGAGCCGAAGTTGGACGCTCAACTAACTGAGCCACCCAGGTGCCTCTCTTTTTCTTTTTTTAAGTGTATTTTATTTTGAGAAAAACAGAGCATGAGCGAGGGAGGGGGACACAGTGAGGGAGAAAGAGTCCCAAGCCGGCTCCACACTGTCAGCAGAGCCTGACATAGGGCTTGAACTCATGAATGTGAGATCACGACCTGAGCCCAAACCAAGAGTTGGACGCTTAACTGACTGTGCCCCTAGATGCCCCGATAGGATTTTCTCTTGTTACTATGCTGAACATTTTTCAAACCTAGAGAAAAGCTGCAAACAGTGAAGTCCTCAGAAAATGCACATTTGTATAATTGGTCCTTCTGTGTGCACACGCTTACTTTTTCTGAGGGTTTGACAGAAGCCACATTAGGCATCCTTTTACCAGGGGACACAAGATGTGCACTGTGTATGTGTAAGAGCAAGAACGTCGTGCTGCATAATCTCGGCGCACGCACCCCGTGCACACCCCATGCAGCAGGTCGAACGCCGGTGCAGACCTCGGATCTAACCTACAGTCCACATCCTGGTTTTGCCAACTGTCCCAGTAATGTTTGAGCTAACCTCACCTCCCAAATGTGGATGCAGCTCAGAAGCCAGTCCACGTGTGGGTGGGCCAGAGCAAAGCTCGGGGCAGAGAGAGCTCGGGAGGGTTAGGGTGGTGGGAGCTGGGGCAGTTCCCTCTGGAAAAAAATGCCAGATTTGGGTCAGACATAAAAATCAGGAGGAAAATACAGGTGGGAACCCACCTGTGGGAAGTAGGTAACTCAGAGGCTGCATTTCATTACTGAAAGCTGTCTCCAAGGGCAAAGCTCCATCCACGAGACGGACTGGCTCCCGGGCGCATCTGGGCAGATAAATTATTTGTGTGGCCAGGAGAGGAAGCTTGCCTGCCCGGGCCCACATGCCAGCAGTCCACCCCATGGCCACAGCAGGTGTCCGACCCTCCTGGCTGGCCCCCTTCAGGATCAGGTCAGCAACACGGGGCCAGGAGAGGCCTGATGCCACGCCAGTGACAACACGCGATGCAGGAGAGCCCCAGTGAGCATGCCACATCCAGTCAGTAACAGCACGGCCCCCCAGGAGGCAGAATTACGGGCTTATAGTCTCCCCGACGTCGACAACGATCTTGTTACTTTCATAATTAGGCAAAATATTGTTTTTATAAAAGGGTTTGATCCTGTTTCCAACGGGCACAAAGCCACTAATGCAATGAGGGCACATCGTGAAAACCGGCCATGGAGACACCCACCCTGAAGTGAATGGACCGTCCAGGACAGGCAGGCAGCCGTGGGAGAAAAGCCAACCCCCTAACCCTGCCCACGGCCCTTGATTTCTTCCCACAATGTTGGGAAAGTTGTTTCTTACCTTCCAGATGAATGTCCTAAACCCCATCTTGGACATGGGGACGTGAGTCAAATTTAAGCCAGTCAGGTTCACCAGAAGCCCAACCCGGCTCTAAACCGTCAGCTGGAGCCTTGAAGGACACCTGCAGGCCATCCCTCCTGCAGGCAGCAGGGTGTAGGATGGGCCAGCCACCCTGAACCAGCCCTGAGACGCCCTGCCCAGGGCCCTGCCCCCCTCCTGACCATGCTCACCGCAGGGACTTCCTGGCCGGGCAGACAGCAAGCTACCCCAGGAGGGGCTCACTAGGCACCGGCCAGGGCTGTGGGGCCTGCAGCATCTGAGTGACCAGGCCAGCCTTGAGACCAGGCACAAAGCTCGACAGGGTCCCCCCAGGGCTGTGGCCAGGTGTCCTGAGTGTCCAGGGCACCCAGAGTTGCCCTGAGGCCTAGCACCTGCTGCTTGGAGCCCCACTGCCTCGGCCACAGAGGTTAACATTTTGTTATGGAATGACGGCACATGTCACAGAACAAACACAGTACCCATTGTGCAGCTTGTGGGTTGAAAGAACCCCAGGAATCCGCCCCACTGACACCCCACGCATCTGGCCCATGGAGTCAGTCTTCCATGTCAGACTCGCCTGCATCAACCCCATGCACGCACCTCCAGGAACTGCACTTTGAGGTCATGTTCCAGGGGAGGGTCTGGGGGTGACTTCTAAACAGGATAGGGACAGAAGGGGGGGCATAGAGTGAGGGAATAGGCCAAGCTCCCCCAGCTTCTGGGAACCCCAGTCCCTCTGCCCTTTTCCCACCTGAGGACCCAAGGCCAGCTCTGACTGCATCCTGGGGACACACACAGCTCCCGGGTCACAGGGAGCAGGTGCAGCAGTGCCATGAGCCCTGGGGACAGAGGAGGCCCTGATGCCGCGTGCGAGAGTCTCGAGGGGGACCCCACACCAGAGGGAGGTTCTGGAGGAATGCGCGTTCATGGGGCAAGATGCGATTCTCACAGCTTCTGACGCGGAACCCTGCAGGGGACTCCTGGGCTCAGCCATCTCACCTTGTAACCGCTCGCACGTCCTACGCGGAGACAAGCCCAAGTGCGTGCGGGCCAGTCCTGGAGCGTTTGCTCCCGTGAGGAGGGCACTGGGCTGCGATGGCAGAGGAGGAGCACCCCAGCGATGAAGCACAGCGTTCCTTCACGTCCGCGGGAGAGCAAGTCACACAGAGCAAAGCCAAACCGACACACTGACTGGGCAGTCGTCCCCTGCTGCCGGCTGCCCAAAATCCAACGACACGGATGCCAGCCCCCTGGCTGATTCCACCGCGCCCTGTGTGCCAGGCCCGTGCTGCCCCTGTGGTGCCCCCAAGCTGGGGGGCTGGGGGCCAGGAAGGGGGGGGCTGCAGCGGAGCCCTGCACACCCCACGCGGGGACAGCAGATCCCAGACCCCAGCAGCCCCCGGGAGCGAGGAAGAGGTGGGGGCTGCTCAGGGCAGTCACTGGGCCCTGCCGGGGACCCACCACCATGAGGGAGATGGACAGGGGCCCCAGGGGCAAGAAGAGACAGGCGCCTGCCACACAGCCACACTCGGGCACTGCCTGCGCCACATACACGACGGGCCTTCACCGTTTCACAACAGCACCCCGAGGAATGGCAATGGGGGACTGAAGCCAGCTCCCCACCCACCACACGGCCCTGGCCATGGCACACACCAAGGACCCCAAGTGGGGACTCCCCGTGACAGGGTCCCCCAGGAGGGATCTCCCCAGGTGGGGTCTTCTCCCCCAGGCAGGGGTCCCCCCAAGGTGGGGGCACCCCAAGCTGAGTCAGGAGGCTGAAGGTAGTGGGAGGGTGCTCCCATAGTGGGAGAGGACATTCGTGGGCCCCGCAGTGTGAGCGGCAGTCAGGGTCCAGGAAACAGGTGCACAGAGACACTCAGTGTCCCCAAGGCCAGGACTCGACTCCAGGCTGGGGGCTCCTCAAGGCCCCCTCAGGGACGCAGCCCCCCAGCCCTGACACCATCCACCATACTTCCCACCCCCGCCCCATCCCCACCTGCTCCCTGGCTGTGGGTGACTCAGAGCAGAGATGGGGGCGCAAGGAGAAGGAGGACAGGAGGGACGTGGGTGGGCGCCTGGCCCCTCGCCAGGCTGTGGCGGGCAGAAGGACACCCGCGAGGCAGTGGAGCGGGTGGAGGAGGGATGGAGGGGGAAACGGGCCCACCTGGCGGGAGGAGCTGCCAGCAGCCTCCCCAGGCTTGGCCCGGGACGGATGAGGCCACCTCTTGGGAAGTAGGGAACAGCTGCCAGTCGTACTGGATGGAACATGAAATCCCACAGGGAAAGTCTACACAGCCCGGCAGGCAGCGGGGGCTCGGAGGGCGGCTGCTGGACCCCCAAGGACTCCTGGGACAGGACAGGCAGGCTGTGTTCACTAGGGAGCCCCGCCAGCACAGGGGTCCATTGGCCTCCTTGGCCCCCCTCCCCCCGCCTGGAGGATGGCCTGGGGACACAGGGACAGCAGGGCCAGGAGGCTGGGACACGTCTGGCTGAGGTCATAGGCCACGGCAGCTGCTGCCCAGGATGCCCCACCAAATCCAGCAGCTCCTGGACAGAGCTTGTGGGGATCTGTGTCAAGGTCAGGCCCCTGCCTCAGGGTCACCATCCACTTCTGCATGGACACAGGAAGGTCCACCGAGGTCCCAGGAAAGGAAAATGGCCCGCCCTTGGGCTGTAGAGTGTGGGAGTGTGTGTGTGGTCTGGCCCCAGAGGGAGACACGGAACAGTGCTGGGTGGGGCACACATAGGGGTGGGCAAAGTCACGGGGCTGCCTTGTTGGCTGGGGGCCATGCACCAGCCAGAGACAGAGCCCCCGGGAGGATGCTGGGTGCTGACTACCTCAGGTGACTTGGGGGGAGCCACAGCCTTTGGTGGGGGGAGCAGCTCCCTGGTCGCACCCTGCACCCAGCCTGGGACTCCGCAGGGCCTGGGGCTGCTCAGTCTTCTGCTCCCTCCAGGGCAAACCAGCAATGAACCCAGACCAGTATCACCAAGCTGGGGGACTGCCTGTGTGCCAGCCTCTGGTGGCCATGGGGACGCTGGACCTGGGGCCCTGAACCAGGCCAGGCCTCGCTCTGAGCCCGTTTCCTACGTGTGAAAAGGGTGGGGAGGTCCCAAGAGAGGCCTCAACAGAGAGGAGACCCCAGCCCACAGCCCCCACTTCCGCCCCTCCCCCATCGTGCCCTGCAGAGCTGGGCACCTGGGCTGTTTTTCCCACTTCCCTCCTCCCGTCCCACCAAAGGAGACATCCTGGCAGGTGTCCCCGTTCTCCTAGCCGGTGGCTTCTGTTCTTGGGAGGCAGGAAGAATGTGTGCCCCAGGGGACTGGCTGCACTAGGCCCTGGGATACCTTTGGGAGGCTCCTCCCCTTCACTGCCACCCATCTCCACACCTGTACTATCACACCGCAACAGGGAGCTTTCTAGAACCTCAGGAGGCCCACAGATACTCACATCACACATCACTCTGCACACAGGCCAAACAGTGTTCCAAACATCAACCCTGGAACTCTTGTGTCCTAAGTTCTCAAGGTCGCGCACACTGCGGCCAGGGAAACTGGGCTGGCAACCCAGTGGCTCTGAGCCTCTGTCCTGGGCATTCACACCTCCAGAGTCCCTGGGAGGGCTGGGTGGCCTGGGGAAGGATGTGTCATGGAAGATGGGTGAGTTCTGAGCACCTGCTGACACTGGTGTCTCCGACCTCGGCCTCGTCCCGGGAACAACATCCCATCGGCTATCGGGAGGACACTGCTTTCCAGGAGGATTCAAAGTCGGGGCTTCCACAGCTTGGGCCTGCTGATGGGACTCATGGGGCTGGGACACATGAACAAGGCAGCCAAACCCAAGAGGCCTCGCAGGGTCCTGCTGGTCCCCCCCAGATTAGCACCTGCTGTCTGCTCTGCACAGACCCCTGACTCTGCCGGGGGCTTCCCACAAGGTAGGGCTGCTACAGTTGCCCCAACTTTCAGATGGGGTGTGGGGCACAGGGAGGCTGGGGGTCCAGCTGGGCTGCACGGGGTGGGGGGCTGGAGCCTGAGCCCGAGTGGGGGCAGCAGCAGCGGAGGGCCCCCCACCTCGTGGTGTTTCTCGTGATGGTGCTGCCACCATGGCCGGGTGCCGGCAGAGTGACAGAGATGAAGAAAGCTCCCATCGCAGACTTCTGTGCGTGTTTTGTTTTAAAACGGCAACTGGGCACCCAGCAATTAGTATGCCAACATCAGGCAGCTGCCCCACCCCGCCAGGGCGTCCACGCCATCCTGCAGCTGCCACGGGGACAAAGACAAGCCACCGGGCCCCACCCACACGGCAGCACTAAGGCCTCTGAGCTGTTTGCAGGCCACGTGGGTCCGTGTGGCAGCTGGGCCCCCAGAGCCTACCCTCCCTGCCTTCGGCTGGCCCCCCGCTGCACAGAGGCCTTCCTCACTCCTTCCTCAGGCTGGGGGCCACCACCCAACAGGAGCTGCAGCCCAGCTGTGCAGCAAGGCCAGAAACTGAGGCCCCAATGTCCAGTGTCACCTAGCTATGGGCTTCCTGCCCCCTCTGGTCCCAGGTGAGGTCCCCCCACCCCACGGCCACTGCCCCAGGCAGGCCAGGCACGGTGCCCTCCTACCCTCTGCCAGAGAATAATTATTCACTTAGAAGTTGACCATGTCCCACAGCGGGGACCGGGGACACCCCGTCTCCTGTCACTGCGAAGCCTGCCTCTCACAGCCCAGGCCGCTCACACTGTTCCCAAGTGTGCCCCACGCGCCCAGGTGACATGCAATGTCCCCCCTGGGCTCTGAGCCGCTGTAATATAGGCTGCCGTCTGCCTGACCGTCCAGGGTCAGCGTCCTGTTTGCTTATGCCCATGACCCTTGGGCAGGGCCCCCACCCTCACCAGTAGTGACTTTCCTTGGAATCCTCAGTTTCAGTGACCGTGAAATGGGTCACTGTCAACTTCCAGAACAGTAGGGCATGGTGACATAGGAGCTCCCCAGTGACCACCTCCTTTCCTGCTCCCTTCCACAGCCTGGGGGACCGCAGGTGCTATTGGGCAGGGTCTCATCACAGCCCACCCCCAACAGCACCTGTGATGCTTCCTGGGCACCACCCCGGGGACGTGCTCTCGACAGTGAACAGAGGCCGAGTGCCTTCCACACTTGGGCATGGCCCCAGACGCTGCACAGCTTGCCCGCCACTGTCCTGCTCAAAGGCGAGGCCCAGACTCTGCAAGGCCTCTGAGACCCGCTGAGCTGGAGGGTTGGGGCCAGAAGGCTGCGGCCACACTGGCCAGAAAAGGCCTTTCTGACCCTGCACCCACCTCCAGGGGGCTCTTGGTGTATGCAGGGTGGGCAGGATGGCGGTGAGGACCCCTTCAGATTTGGGGAGCGGCAGACAGGCCTACAGCCCCTCCCTATAACCCCGGCCAGCCTCCTCACCCTCTCCCAACCCTCCACAACCCAAGGGGGGTGAGCCCTGCGACTGCCTGACACCACTCAGGCCTCAGGTCAGCAGGTCCCAAAGCCCCTGGGATGGACTCAGCTTTCACAAAGGCAGCCATACCCCAGAATCATGAACCCCAGAACGAGCAGGAGGGCCAGGCTCTCCACCTCATCACCTGCGAGGCCCCAAGAATGGGCCAGGGTGTCCAAGAGGATCCCCACTGGCACAGCCTGGCCTCTACACCTTGTCTGCTCCTGCCCTGGACCCTTCTCCCTCCTTCCCACCCCCATTTTTCCAAAACTCTGACTTCACCTACTCAGTTGATGAATTAATCACAAAGACCTATTCTTTCAACAGCTCTGTTTAGTATTGCCTGATGAATCAGAGAATGTCCAGTTAAATTTGAATCTCAGATAACCAACAAGAATTTTTTAGCACAAGTACGTCCCAAATTCAGATAAACAACAAATAATTTCCTAGTGCAAGCCCCATTCAGTTTGGGCTGAGTTTGTATTCAGTTTTTCATGGTCTATTTGAAATTCAAATTTACCTGCTAAATCTGGCAACCCCGCCTGTCCCCTCTCTTCCTCTGACTGGGGAATGAGGGTCCCTTGGCCCCAGGTCCTCTTGCTACTCCCCCCTCACTTGCACAGGGGGCCCCCAATTCCGCATTAACCCAAGTCCCTGCAACAGAACTTCAGGAGATGGGGCTGTGGAGGGGGAAGGCCCAGAGGAGAGCTCCTCCTTCCCACCCACCCTCCAAATCCCTGGGGCGACCCTCTACAGCGCAGGGTCCCTGGGGAATCCCCACGTGAGGGCAGAATTGGCTAAAAGTTGGTTGGGAGTCTGGGACATACTTACTCTAAAAAAAATCACTGTGTATCTGCAATTGAGACCTGCTTAGACTGTGAGACCCGAGCTCAGCCCCTGGCCGGGGAGGAGCCTGCGGACCCGGGCTGAGTGGAGCGGAGGGGGTGCCCGAGGGAGTGCTGGGTCAAGAGGCCTGAGCTGAGGGAGGAGGCGAGAAAGCTGTTCCCGGAGCTGGGGAGGGGAGGGGAGAGGATAGGGGAGCAGAAGGGAAGGGAGGGGTAGAGCCTGACAGAGGGTGGTTTGAAAGGAGGGAGGGGAGGCCTGGACGAGGGGAGGGGAGGAAAAGGGAGGGAGGAGAGGGTAAGGGAGCTTGGGTAGGGAAAGGGAGGGAGGGGCTCCGGCCGCGCATGCTCAGTGGCCCCTGCAATGCGGCGCCCGCGCCCGCGTCCTGCGTTAACCCAGTTCCACCGAGTCTCGCCGCCTGTGGGTCAGGGGGCCCGGCGGACCAGGAAAGGCTAAGGCAGGAAAGCCACGTTTCCGCGCCGCCCCCCGCTGTGCAGAGTGGCCCTGCGCCAGTCAGGTTTCCTGGGGGGGGGGGGGGGGAGCGGGGCTCAGCTCTTCCCCCATCACACCTTCCCGCAGAGGTGCCCCCAAGGCACAGAGGCCACACGGGCCCTAGGGAGAAGGTAGTCCCAGGGGACCCAGGCAGGGAGCTGGGGGTGAGCGGGGCATCAGCTTGGGGATGGGAGCCCAGAGGTGAGCCCTGATCACCTAGGTCCCCTCACCTGTGAGGTCAGCCCCCGCCATGAGGTGAACCCCACCTGTGAGTCCCACCTGTTAGCTCCTCCCCTGAAGTCGGCCCCACCTGTGACGCCAGCCCCCACCTGTGAGGTCGGCCCCACCTGTGAGGTCAACCATCAGCCCTCCCAGCTGGGTGAAATCTGAAGCTGCCACTGTCCCAGGCTCTGCTCATCACAACTGTGTGTTACTGAGCAAGTCTCTGCTTCTATGGGACTTGGTTTCCTCATCTGTGGAACGGGGTGCCCACCCCCGACCTCAGGGGATGTGGAAGGTCACTGCCGAGCCACGTGAAGACTCACTACTGGGGCGCCTGGGTGGCTCAGTCGGTTGAGCGTCCGACTTCAGCCAGGTCACGATCTCATGGTCCGTGAGTTCGAGCCCCGCGTGGGGCTCTGCTGACTGCTCAGAGCCTGGAGCCTGTTTCAGATTCTGTGTCTCCCTCTCTCTCTGACCCTCCCCCGTTCATGCTCTGTCTCTCTCTGTCTCAAAAATAAATAAACGTTAAAAAAATAAATAAATAAAATGTTTAAAAAAAAAAAAAAAGACTCACTACTGCTGAAGGTCAGGGAGTAACAGCTGCCTGGGCCCCAGTCCTTGCAGGGTCATTCCTCCCCCACGTGGAGCCCCTGCCCGGGGTCACTGCTGGACACCTGCTCCAGGGGGGCTCAGGGCTCAGGCCCACGTGGTGCTGGCAGTGAGTTGGGGGGAGGGCCCACAAGACAGGTTTTGAGGCTTGTGTGCCCCATGATCTCACCCCAGCCAATTTACTTCCTTCTAACTGCTTTTGTTAACCGTCCTGTAACTGCAGGCTCAGCGCGTTCGGACCCTCCAAAATCACCTACGTAACTTGGGTCTTTGGCACCAGCTGGGTGTCATGCCCAGCGACCCGGCGAATCTGGGCATTGTCAGTTCCCGCACAGGGGCCGCTTCTGTGCCCAGGGCCTGCGCTCCTCCTGGCCGCTGCGTGTGGCCAGCTGCTTTGCTATCATCAGGAGCCTCGGAGGACCGGGGCTGCTCCAGCGGGAGATGGAGCCCCCCCACACTGCACTGCACTTGAGCAACAGCGGAAGGAAGGTGGGGGGCGAGGCCTCTGGGTCCAGTCTCTCCCCCCTTCCTCTCCGCCATGGGCCCCCCGCCCTGTCCCTTCCTCCCACAAGGACAACAGCTGGGCACACATTTCTGCTGTGGTCTTCCTAGCAATGGAGTTGTCCACCTAGCAGGGTGGGGGCCCTGGCTCAGGACATTTTCTGTGACCTTGTGACCCTGGGGGGCACAACCACAGAGTGACAGCCAGGCCTTGCCCTGCCCCCACCTCCTGACCACCCTTGGGTTTGCCTCAGAAACACACTGCAACTCGGACGTCCCAAAGGCTCAGGTGTTCTGCAAGTCTGGACTGACCAGGGGCCTCCCGTGCAGACCCAACACGTCAGCAAATGCCCTAGACAACCCCCACCCCAGTCCCCACCCAGCCTCACACCCAGGGGACTACCTGCCCCCAGCATAGTCTGTACATGTGCCTCTTCAAATTCGCCTACCGAAAGCACATGTTCCTTCCACCAGAAGCCTTTCTGGAGTGCTCACCACCCGCCAGGCCCTGGTAGGGACACAGTACTGAACGAAGTCCCTGCCCACAGGGCCTGGAAGTCTTGTGGGAAAGATAGCTGTAGCATAAAAAGCAGGGTACCTGGGTCCCAGACTCCACTGGAGAAAATGTCATCAACAAGAGTTAAGCAGATAGAAGTTCAGGAAAAGCATTTCCAGAGAGAACACACATGCAAAGGCCCAGGGGTGCCTGGAAACACTGAAAGCAGCCAAGGGCTGGAAGAAAGCTCTGGGGAGGGAGGGAGAAGACAGGGCCAGATGGCAGTGTCAGGCCAGGTGAGAACTTCAGGCTTTCTGGAAGCTGGCCCCAGGAGCTTCACGGAGGCAGCAGAGAGGTGCAGGGAATAAACCAGCCACAAGTGCCCTCCAGGAGTGGGGAAATGCCCACAGGCTTGGGGGTTTCCAGGGCAGCTTTGTGGGGCCCTGGGGCCTGCAGGCTGGGTGGGCAGACCTCTGACCCGGAGCGGGGCTAGGCAGAGAGGGGAGGCCTGTGCCCACAAGCTCCTTCCAAGTACCTTACATCCAGCCAGGAGCAAGCACACACCGGTTTCATCCCTGTTTTATGGCTGGGGAAACTGAGTTATAGGGCGGGCATGTGCTTCCAAGCCCAAGCCCATCACTGCCCCACACAGGGCGCAGACCCTGTCCCCTCACCCCTCCCACTGCCCCTCAGCTAGGAAAGCCAGGAGGGGCTGGGGAGGATCCGAGGGTGCCGAGACCCTGGTACCCGGGAGGCAGCCACTTGTCTGCAGACTCCTTTTGTGCCAGAAGAATGTGCTGAACACCATGTGCAAAGTGACAGGCCGTCTGGGACGTGCTGTGAGGTGGGGGTGTGGGGCTACAGATGGAGCTGAGAGCTGACAAATGCTGAAGTTGGGGGATCATTCTGTCACTCTCTCTAGATTTGGGGAACGTTTGAAATTTTCCATAATAAAGAGTTAAACAGGAAAAAAAATTGACCAAGACCTCCACGGTACCGGGCGACACAGAGTAACAAGGCCCCCCTTCCTGCCGGAGAGTGGTTGTGAGGGAAGACAGGACGGGTGAAGGCCAGCTGCTCCGATTCCCGACGGCCCTGTCTCCCGCTGCCCGTCCCCAGCAGCGCCCAGCGAGGACACCGGCCCGGCGCAGGGCACCAGCACCAGGCCAGTGCTCGGCTCCACGGCCGCACCGGACATAGAGGCAGAAAAGCATCTGTCGGTCAAGAAGGGGCCAGCAGGCTCGCTGCAGCAGGGGCAGAAGAATGAGCAGTGGTGCTTCCCCAACACATGCTGGATTTCAGGGTTCTGCCGGTCCTGACCCTCTCTGCGTGTAGAGCACTTTGCAGGTATAAACCGCGGGTGGGGCGCTTGGGGAGCTCAGTAGGTAAGTGTAGACCAGCTCAGGTCATGATTTCCTGGCTCGTAAGTTCAAGCCCCACATCGGGCTCTGTGATGACAGCTCAGAGCCTGGAGCCTGCTTCGAGTTCTGTGTCTCCCTCTCTGCCCCTCCTCACTCATGCATGCGCTCTTTTGCTCTCTCAAAAATAAAATACAACATTAAAAAATAAACACACAAACCAGGGAGTGGGAAGGTACTTTAGAGGAGCTGTGTGATTCCATAGAAATATACCCACGTGCTTTTCTGCTTGAGCCTCACAAACTCCTATTCATCCCTCGAGACCCTCCCCTGTGCTTGCGCCCAACACAGGCAGTTGTAGTGGCTTCTGTGGATGTGTCTGCTCAGGGCCAGGCACGTGGAAGGGGCTGAGTAAACCTGATGGATGAGTGAGGGTCTCCCTCACTAGTCTGGGGGACATCTGAGGGTGGGCTCTCTCCTCCCATCGTGAGCTAGAACAAGCCTGTGTTCCGCCTTAGAGACTCCACACGTGCAGACATATCCCCCAAAACATAGTTAAAGCCGGCACCCCACCAGCACCCCCACCCAGCGTCGGGGAACACAGGAGTAACCGCGTTCAGGAGGCACTCGCAGTGCTGTCTTTAGCATTACCGTTACCGCCATGGTCCAAACATGGGGGCTGAGCTGTGCAAGCACGCACGCCCCAGGGCTGCCCTGGCCCCCAGGCCTCATGGAGTCACCCCCTCCGGGCCCCCTCGCCACGGCCAGGCCCACGGGAGGCAGTCCCCCAAGCAGCTCCCCAAGGGGCCTCACCATCAAAGGATGGTCGGGACCTTTAGTTTCTGGATCTGCCCAGAGCTTCCCCACGCGGTGCTCAGACCCCAAAACAGGCAGCAAACACGGAGGACGTGGGACTGACCCCGGCTGGGTGCCCCAGGCCCCTCACCATGAGCGGGGACAGGAGTGCCCACCCCTGGAAACTCTCGGGCCCGAAGGCCTGGTACACAGCACAGCAAGTACACAACATCTACACGCAGCTCAAAACATGGCACTAGGTCACCCGCTCGCCCCACTGGACTGTCCACCGCAGAGCCCACGGACTGAGGCAGCTCTCAGCCCCAGTTCCAGTAGGGACTCAGGCCAGCACTGAGTACACTCAGTGCCCCTCTGGTCAGAGAAGGAGCCTGTGTCTGGACACTAACTGGAGGTCCCCTGGGAGGCCAGAGAGCACCCCAGGGGCCTCACTTGACTCTCTCTCCACCCAGGTGTCACCCAGCCTCCATCTGTCTGGCCCTGGGGTCAGAGGACCCAGGGGACCCCCATGCTGCCACCTCAACAAAGGTCCTTCGGGGGTCCTGCCCAGATCCCAGCCCCTTGCTCCCTTTGGGGCTATCTTTGAGTCACCTGCCCGTGTGCTACTCCACGACTTGGACCTCAAAAGAGCAGGATTCTGTGTGCCCACAACGGGCCGCCACCCAGCAAGGGCTTGGGGTGTGCAGCGTGGGTGGGATGAGGCCACGTGCCCGGGGCCAGCTGCAACCCAGCACCACTCCCTGCTGCAGGCCCAGAGCACAGCCCTGCCCAGTGCAGGCGGACGGCCCCCTAGTGCAGACGACCTGGAGGGATCGTGCTGGCAGCCGGGTCACTACAAGTCTTCAGGCCACCGAGGGCTCCCACCTCCAGCCCTCCCTGAGCCCCCAGACCAGGGTCAAGGTGGGATCCGGCGTGAGGGTACAGGTCCCTCTCTCTGCCCTCCCGGGCGGGAGGCACCACTTCATCCGGCCGAGTTCTGTGCCTGCGTGGGCCCGGCCCATGCCAGTACAGCCCACGCCTACACGGCCCACGCCTACCTCTGGCTGACAGCTTCTTGGTGTTGATGATCTTTGCTGCGTACTCATGACCAGTGCAGAGCTTGACACAGCGCCGGACCACAGAGAAAGCCCCCCTGCAGAGAAAACGGGGGACACAGGCAGGAGAGATGATTAATCTCCCTGTGAGCACCCTGCACCCAAACCACAAAGCCCTGCCTGGGCAGACGTCCATTTGAGGAAGAGACACCAAATGGGTCTGCCCTCTTTCCTTGGCGCCAACCTGACAGGGACCCTTTCCCTGGCCTGGGGGACACCCCGGTGTCCTTCAGGGTCAGCTGGGCTGAGGGCCTGCCTGGGGCCTCCTAGCATGTGCCCTCAGGCCCTTGGCACCAGACCGGGGGGCCCAGTGAGTCCTCCCCAGAGCAACCAACTGGCCCCACTCCAGGCAGTACAGCCGGCACGGGACTCATCAAAGGTTTCAGAGAGAGGGAGAAGCATCGTGTCACTGAGCCGCACGGCCGGAGGACAGGGCCCCTCCCTGGTCCTCCACCTCCACCAGGCCTGTTACACGGAGCAGGAGGGGGCCCAGCGTCACGGCTGAGAGCCAGAAACCTGAGAGAGCCGGTTACCACTGCGATGCCATCTTGAGAGGCCTGAGGACCAGCCACAGACACTGCCCCTGAGAGGAGGCGGGTCTGCCAGAGAGCAGACAGCCGGCCTGGGTCCCGTTAGAAGGTCCAGTTTTTTTTTTTTTTTTTAATTTTTTTTTTCAACGTTTATTTATTTTTGGGACAGAGAGAGACAGAGCATGAACGGCGGAGGAGCAGAGAGAGAGGGAGACACAGAATCGGAAACAGGCTCCAGGCTCTGAGCCATCAGCCCAGAGCCTGACGCGGGGCTCGAACTCCCGGACCGTGAGATCGTGACCTGGCTGAAGTCGGATGCTTAACCGACTGCGCCACCCAGGCACCCCAAGAAGGTCCAGTTTTTAAGAATGCTAGACCAGGCCCATGAGCCGGGGCCAAAGAGCCGGAACAGGAAACGACCCAGGCGGTGTCTCAGGCCAGGTGGGTGGCCACTGGGGACGGGCGGGCGCACCCCTCCGCTGTCCTCCCCACAAGGCCCGTCAGGCATGGGACCCCCAGGCCTATGCAGCCAGATAAATCCACGGCCACCAAGCCCCCGGTTCTGGGTGATGCCAAGGCAGTGTCTTAACGAGAGAACGCTCTTGCTACACAACAGTCCCCGCATCTATGGCTTCCTTCCGGCAGCTGCAGTTACCCACAGTGGGCCAGAGGCAAATACTCCTCCCAACACATGGTCAGGTCAGCAGCTGCCTCATGCTGTGTCACAGGCCTGTGACAGTCACCTCCGTCACCGCCTCACCGGGCTTTTCACCCCATTGGGCCGGCGCGGAAAGGGCGCGTGTGGTGTCCACACGGCTTTCTCACAACGTGTTGTCACACCAGCCTCCCTTCACCATCCTTGCTGTGTCCCTCCCCGAAGCTGACTCAGAAGTACAGAGAAATCACAGACGTGCGCTCAGGACAGACACTGTGTCCACAGGGCTCAGAACTACACACGATTTCAGGCGTCCTCTGGGAGTCTCGCAACCTACCCCCGCTGACGAGGGAGGACTTCTGTGACGCTTCTTAAGACAAAACTTCCTTAGAACGTACTACTGATTTCCTCGGAAAAAACTAAATAGTAGGACACGAACCCTAACCGAACGTTTTCTTCACCACCCAGACTGTCATAAGCAATGGTGGCACTTAGGGCCACGTGTCTGCTTTTTCAATGTCCACCCAAGAACCAGGCAGTGGCTGCCCTGGGGGGCAGGCAGGTTGGGGGACACGCACTATTCACCCCACACTCTCTGCCCCTGTGATTTTCCTCACTACATAAGAAAAAATATAAGGAAAGGATGATTATTTTGACCCACAAAGGAGAATAACCACCAACTTCCTGCCGCCCTAGCTTCGAATTCTACTCTGGGCTTCCTGGCCACACCGCATCACCCTCTCTGAGCCTCAGTTTCCCCATCCACGGAAGGAGTGAGAAAAACTCCCGGGGCTGCCTGAGGGGTGAGAGAGGCATTGTGTGGCCACCTGCCTGAGACTGCCCTGGGCTGGTGCTCACCAGCCTCGCCCCCTGCTGGCGCCTGCACCAGCCTCCTGCTCTGAGCGATAGCATGGCGTCTGTGGACCTGGGCTGCCATCGGCTTGCCCGGACAGGGGCTATGCATGCCTCTGTGGACAGTCAGAATTTCCTGTGCCAGAATGGGACCTCACAGCGCAGGCCTACCCCCAGCCGGAAGTTGCCAACAGCCAGATGGCACGTTTATGGCAAGCCTGTGGCAGGGCGGGCGCCCGGGGAGGCCCCCAAGGACAGAGAAGGGCTCATCCTGGGAGCAGGGCCGGACCCATCAGGCCCTTCCCCCAACTGCTGCCCAGACAGGGTAAGCACAGGAATGAACAACAGGGAACCAGCAATCCTCCCGGCATTCGGCAGAGTGTGCATGAACAAAAGGACACAGAGCCAGCGCCCAGGGCTCTGGACAGTCAGCTATGCAGACCTGCCCGAGACTGCCCTCCACCCCACGTCCTGGGGGCCTGCGTCCCTCCCATGCCAGACGGTGCTTTTCCTTCCCAGAAGCTCTACACCTGGGACAGTGAGGGCCTGTTGTGAGGCCGAGGGCAGGTGGGCAGTGGACAGACGCTGGACATGGAGGAAATGAAGAGGGCAGCAGACATAGTGCTTGCAGCAGGCACTCAATAATCGAGCTCACGGGGAGCTCATTAGACACAGGCCTTTTCATCCTGATGTCCTGCCTGTCAGGTGTGAGGAGGGCACCTCCTGAAGCCCCTCTGCGGGGGTCCTGTTGCCCAGACTAGAGGAAAGTTCTAGAAAGAGCTGCCCCCATCCCTCTCTGCCATTGGTCATCTGCACCCCAATGCCCATCAAAACCCATTGCAGGACGAGTGGCTGAGCCTGGGGCTTGGGCCCCAAAGGTAGATGCCGTGGAAATTGGCGGGAGAGGTGGCGGCAGTCCCCAGGCACGGAGGGAGAAGCTGGCAAAAGCAGGGCGCGCCCAGGGGGCCGGTGTGGCCGCAGGTGACCACCGCTCCTCGGGCTTCTGGTTATTGTGGACCTCCAACCTCTCCACCTCACGCTAAGCATTGGCCCCTTCACCCTCAGCTGTCCCTGCAGAACCGCCTGAAACCGCTCCTCCCACATGAGCCACCTTCCCTCCCTGTCCCTCTGCCTCCCCTGTCCCCAGCGGCTCTGCCAGTGGGTCCCAGGTGTTGAGCTGTCGCCAGGAGTCCCCCAGAACCACCAGTACGGAGAAGCATGTAGCATGTGCCATTTGGGCCACCTGCTGTGGGCCCCAACATCCAGCTGAGGCCCGCAGCCTCCTCCCTGGGGACTCCTAGCAACATCCCACCAGAAGAGATGGCGCTGACAAAGGTAGGGTTCGTGTGCGCTGAGCTCCCAGGATGGCCCCGCGGTAACCCGGATTTTTTGTGAGCCTTGGAACCAGCAAGGACGCTAAGCACGTTTCCTTTTCTAATTAGCCTCGCGTGATTTTCAAAAGCCCCATAACAGGGCTTGCTGCCCTGGGCCTCATGATCTGAACGCTTTATTCCACTCACTTTAAAAAGTGAGTTCAACAGCAGCCGCCAGGCCTGTTATGCGGCAACCTGGAGGTTCAGAGCCAGTCCCCCACCAGGCCCTCCTCACAGGCCCTACCCTCCTGGCTTCTCCCCACAAGCGGCACTGGCAGCAGCCTGCCACGGGGGTCCCGGGGCCACTGGACGGGCAGCACGGGGCGGACCTCACCTGGATGCGGTGCAGGACCCGCGGCCCCAGGACCGCCAGGTCTGTGCCTCTTCGGGATTAAAAGGCACGTCCCGTCCTGTGCTGTACTGGGTGCGGTGGGAGGTCTGCCGGGCCCCTCACGGTTTGATCAGGGGCCCCACGGCCTCAGCCCCTCAGAAGACGCCCCCCATCCCTCCCCAGATGCCCCCGGCCCGGTCTCTCCCTGTCGTTCTGGGGGCCGCCCCTTCCGCTCCATCCGCACAGCCAAGCGCATTTGGCCCCGGGGCAGACCGCGGGGGCACAACAGCAGGGTGGGGTGCAAAGCTCGCGTGTGGCCGCGCGGTCTCCACCGCCGGTCTCCCGACTGTCCCCACCACACGCCCGCCCCAAATGCCACCGTGAAACCTGCCGCCGACGCCGCACCTGCAGGGAGGAACTTGCCCCTCCCAGCCCTGCCCGCCTGGCACACCAGCTCAGCTCGCACCCCGCCCCTGCCAGCCCGCCCGCCTCCCCCCTGCCCCCTCCACCCCTAGGGTCCTTGCATCCCTGCCCCCTCCGGCCTCGCCCGGTCAACCTCGCCCCGTCCCTCCGCCCCGGCCCCGCCCCTGGAGGTCCTGCCCCCTTCCGTCCCGCCCCTGCATCCCCTGCCCCCTCCGACCCCGCCCCTCCACCCCAGCCCCGCCCGCTTGCCCTGCACACCAGCTTAGCTTGCATCCCGCCCCTTGCCGGCCCCGCCCGTGTCGTCCCCTCCACCTCTCCGGCCCCTGCATCCCCTGCCCCCTCCAACCCTGCCCCATCAACCTCGCCCCGCCCCTCCGCCTAGGCCCCGCCCGCCACGACCCTGACGGTCCTGCCCCCTTCCGTCCCTCCCCTTTCGTCCCCTCCGGCCCCGCCCCATCAGCCTCGCCCCGTCCCTCCCGCCTCTGCATCTCCGCCCCCAGATCCCGCCCCGTCAACCTCGCCCCGCCCCTCCGCCCTGGCCCCGCCCACCAGCCCTGCACACCAGCTTAGCTCGCACCCCGCCCCTGCCAGCCCCGCCCGCGTCGTCCCCTCCACCCCTCCAGCCCCTGCATCCCCGCCCCCTCTGGCCCTGCCCCATCAACCTGGCCCCGCCCCTCCCGCCCCTGCATCGCCGCCCCCGGGCCCCGCCCCGTCTACCTCGCCCCGCCCCCGCCAGCTTCGCACACCAATTCAGCTCGCACCCCGCCCCTGACGGCCCCGCCCCTGACGGCCCCGCCCCTGCCAACCCTCCCTCCCCTGTCAACCTCGTCCCCACCCCTATCGGCTCCATCCGCCCCGCCCCTCACCTCTGCCGGGATCACCCACCCCTTCTGTGGGACCCCCCCCCCGCCCACTTTCTGGGCGGACACTGCGGGGCCGCGGCAGCCCCTCTCTGCTCCCCGCTTCCCGGGCCACTCCCTGTCCTCGTCCGGTCCCGCACGAGGCTCATTTGCGGGGCTCAGTGGTGGACAGGTGTCCCCGGGGCCTTCCCGGCAGCGAGTTTAGCCACGACCCATGTCCCCGTCCTTGGAGGGGCCGCCGCACCCCGGGAGAGTCTCACAGTTTAGAGCCGAGAAAAGCCAATAGCGGCGGAAGCACTTGGCTGGTCCTGCAGCTTCGGTTGCCATCGCACGTTAATAAATGGGTGTTCTGGAACCTTCCTGAGGCTGTCCCAGTCCATCCTGCGTGGCCCGGCCTGCCCCAGACAGGCTCTGCTCGGGGGCGTCGGGGCCACAGCTGGGCCCACCGACACAAGTCGGGGAGGCCTTCACCCCTTCATTCCCGTTCACCTCCATGATCAGCTGCTATTTAATTCGTGTGTTCTCTCAACGCTCTGTCCCACCTTTGAGTGACATGAGCTCTTGGGGATGAAGGAACAGAGGTCCCCTGATATTTTCAGTCTCCACTGAAGCAGTTGGGTGGCAAACAGTAGCTTCTACATGAAACAGACGACTGGGATTGTGGTTTTTATGTATTTTCCTGCCAATAATAATAATGAAATATGATCCATGCTCATGGGAAAAATGGAGGCAACAAGATGTTAGAGACCAAGCAAACCGCCTCAACTTAGAGGCCAGGAGGGTATGTAAACCTCCCTGCCTGCCCGCCTCCCCGCCAGCCTCCCCTCCGGCCTCCCTGGCCCTGGGGTTGGAGCGGTGAGGAGATGGTGCTGGCCCCCGACAGGACTTGGGCAAGCGTGTGTCCTGCTGGCCTGGGGTCCTGCTGCGGGAGTGATGTCCAGGGCCGGGCCCATGAAGGCTGCCCACCCCCCAGCGTCAGGCTGGCTCTCAGGGCCCTGGGGACTGCGTTCCTCTCTTGTCCAGGGAGGAAACAGGGAAGCGGGCCTGAATAAGCCTGGCTGCAGACCAGTGTGGACAGCATCTCACTCTATTTATGAACACCCATGCCCCCGCGGCCTCTACGGCACCCACACCAGCCACGTGTGTGAGCGCCTGGGTGGTGTACCGCCTTCCGTGTTGACCTTCACTGCACACACCATCCCCACTCTCTGACCTAGATCATGACTCCTCTGAGCAGAGAACAGTCCTTCCATGGAGACAGCGCCTCCTCGACTGGCAGGCATCTGGGACGTTTCTAATGTCCTTCCTCATAAATGGGCTGCTGCGGACACCTTGGTTATCCGCGGAGAGTTTCTTTCCAAAGGCACAACAGCTGGGTGAGTCACAACCCACAACGACACAAGTTCTCACCATGGTCCCAGTGTCCAACCCTGGCGTTTCCCAGGCCCTCGGAATCCCAGCTGCTCCCAGCCCCGAACTCTGAGCCCAGGTAAGATGCTAAAGCTATGCCTCGTCCCTACCGTGCTAGTGTCCTGGAGCCGCCTTAAAAAAGCACCACAGGTTGGTGGCTTAAACAACAGAAATGTATTGTCTCCAAAGGCCAGAAGTCCAAGATCAAGGTGCTGGTTCCTCCTAAGGCCTCTCCCCAGCTACCGGGAGTTTGCTGGGGACCCGGTGCTCCCTGGTTTGTAGAAGCATCACCCTGATCTCTGCCTTCATGGTCACGTGACATTCTCCCTCTGTCCAAATTTCCCTTTTTAGAAGACACAGTCATATTAGATGAGGGGTCGTCCTACACCAGGGTGCCTTCATCTTAACTAATCACATCTGCAACCACCCTATTTCCAAACAAGGGCATTTTCTGAGATACTGAGGTTAGCATTCCAACATACAAATCCTGAGGACACACAATTAATCCAACACACACACACGCTGGCCCTTGACTCTACCTTATGGAGTCTGCCACTGGGTGCACCGGGCAAACGTTTCCCAAATTATGTCCCTCAAATATTAGCTCCACAGGATGTTAACACATGGTAGGTACTAGGGGGGCTCTGTGGGCAAATAGGTTTGGGAACCAGTATGTTAAACAGTGTTTTCCTTCCTCCCTCCCTCCTTTCTTTCTTTTTTATTGCAGGACTTCTCAGGGCCTTAGTATGGTCATAATCTGTACTGTGAATTTCCAACTCAGGAGTATGAGACGCAGCCTTTCCCTGACTTATTTCACCACAGAATCTTTATTCAAAAAGTCTCATGAAGGCCAGGACTGGGGGCAGAGGAACTTCTAGTCTAAGGCCTCCATACTGACCCCTTTCTGAAACCCTGTGTGGCCCACTGAAGTCCAGCAACAGACGTCTTCTGAACGAGTCCATCCACAAAGAAAGAAATGGCGGGGACATGGCAGAAATGCCCCCCCGCCAGCCAGCCGACGCCCCCAGCCCACCTGCGGACACATACCCAAACACGCTTCACTTGGGAGTCTTGTGGGCACATCTCCGAGTCAGAACCCTGCAGGGCCCCCTGACCACGTGTGCTGCACGCCCTGACAAGATCTAGCTGTAAGTAAGCACAATGGTAACTAGTCAGCGGAACTTTCTACAGTCACATCAAGTTCGCACAGTCCTACACAGATGATGAGAGCCTGGCCTTGGCACGTGTCCATACTGCTTGATTTAAGTCCCATGGCTCACACGGCCACCCTCAGCACTGCCCAGACCCACCACCCCTCCCCACCACAGCTGGGACCCCTTGGGTCCCGGTCGTACAGTCTGCAGACATCCTTGAGGAGTTTCCTGAAGGGCTCAGGCAGCAAAGCTGACGGGAACAAGAGGGTGAGCACCAGCCCAGGGATGCGAGGAGGTCTGAAGTGGGAGGAACACCCTGGGATTATTTAATGGGGCAGAATTACTCTGGGAAGATGAACAAGTTCTGGAGACGGACGGTGGTGGTTATGCGATGCTGTGAATGGACTTAGTGCCGCTGAGCTGTACATTTAAATGGTTACATGGTACACTTTATATATATTTTACTACAGTGAAAAAAACAAGGGGAGAACACTAAGCCACGCCCATGCTAAACCACAAAGGCAGGAGTAGCCATGTTAATTTCATGCAGAGCAGGTTTGAGCAGGACAGTTACCAGGATAAAGAGGAGCATCACACAATGATAAGAGGGTCACTTCTCTAAGAACGCATAACAAGCCTTAATGTGTATACGCCCAAAGAGAGTGAGCCAAACCACGTGAGACAAACACTGAATGAACTGCAGGGAGAAGTCGATGAATCCACGATTATGGCTGGAGACTTCAACACCCTCTATCAGAAGTAGACAGACCCAGGAGCACCTGGGTGGTTCAGTCCGTTGAGCATCTGACTTTGGCTCAGATCATGAACCCATAGCTCATGGGTTCAAGCCCCATGTCAGGCTCTATGCTGACAGTTCAGGGTCTGGAGACTGCTTCAGATTCTGTGTCTCCCTCTCTCTCTGCCCCTCTCCCCACTCAGGCTCTGTCTGTCCCTCTCAAATAAATAAATAAGCATTAAAAAAAAAAATAGGTAGTAGACAGACCCAGCAGGCAGAAAACCAGGAAGGCCATAGCTGAACTCATCGGCACCATCACTAGACTGGATCTAAGAAGGCTCTATAGACGACTTCACACAGCAACAGCAGAACACACATTCTTCTCAAGCCCCCGTGAACATTCATCAAGACAGACCACATTCTAGGCCACCAAACACACCTTAACAAATTGATAAGAACAGAATCATACTAAGAATGCTCTAAGATCACAGTGGAATTTAACTAGAAACACAGAAAGATAGCTGGAAAACTCGACAAACACATGGAGATTAAACAACACACTTCCAAAACTAACAAGGGTCAAAGCAGAAATATCAATAAAAAATATTAAATATTTTTACTAAATGAAAAATGAAAGAAAACTTAACAAAATTTGTGGAACACAGTAAAAGCAGTGCTTAATGGAAATTAATGTCATTGAATGCATATATTAGAAAAGACTACTTAAAATAAATAATCTGGGGCGCCTGGGTGGCGCAGTCGGTTAAGCGTCCGACTTCAGCCAGGTCACGATCTCCCGGTCCGGGAGTTCGAGCCCCGCGTCGGGCTCTGGGCTGACCGCTCAGAGCCTGGAGCCTGTTTCCGATTCTGTGTCTCCCTCTCTCTCTGCTCCTCCCCCATTCATGCTCTGTCTCTCTCTGTCCCAAAAATAAATAAACGTTGAAAAAAAAATTTTTTTAAATAAATAATCTAAGCTTCCACCTTAGGAAACTAGAAAAAGAAGACCAAGTTAAATCCAAAGTAAATAGAAGATATAATAAAAGAGCAGAAATCAATGACATTGAAAACAGGAAATAGAGAAAATCAATGAAACTAAAACCTGATTCTTTGAAAAGATCAAATCTAAAAGCCTTTAGCCAGGATAAGAAAAAAGAGAGAGAGTACACATTACTAATATCAGGAATGAAAAAGGAGCCAACACTACTGACCCCACAGAAATTAAAAGGATAGTAAAGGAATACTAGGCCCACAAACTTGGTAACATAGATGAAATGGACCAATTCCTTGAAGGACATAGTCTGTCAAAACTCACACAAGAAGAAACAATCTCAATAGGCTTGTATATGTCACAGAAATTGAATCAATAATTAATAACCTTTCCAAACAGAAGGCACCAAGCTCAGGTGGGTTCACTGGTGAATTCTACCAAACACTTATGCAAGAAGTTATACCAATTCTTTACAATCTAGGAGGGAGGGGAGGGGAGGGGAGGGGAGGGAAAGAAAAGAAAGAAAAGAAAAGAAAAGAAAAGAAAAGAAAAGAAAAGAAAAGAAAAGAAAAGAAAAGAAAAGAAAAGAAAAAGAAGCAGAGGGAGTATTTCTTAACTCATTCTGTGAAGCCATCATTACCCAAACCAAAAACATTACAAGAAAAGAGAACTACAGATCAATAACTCTCATGAATACAGATGCAAAAATCCTCAACAAAATATTAGCAAATAGAATCCAACAATGTATGAACAGAATTAAACACCATGGCCAAGAAGCATTTATCCCAGGTATGCACAGTTGACTGGCTCAGTATTTGAAAACCAACTAACATAATCCACCACATCAACTGATTTAAAAGGAAAAATCACATGATCATATCAATAGATGCAGAAAAAGCACTTGACAAAATACATCCCCATTCACAATAAAAACTCAGCAAACTAGGAACAGAGGGGAACTATCTCAGCTTGATAAACACTGTATTAGTTCAAAATGTCACACAGTCTGGGTGGCTTGAACAACAGGAATTTATTTTCTCACAGTTCTGGAGGCTGGAGGTCCAAGATCAAGGTCCAGCAGGGTTCGGTTTCTTACGTGAGCTCTGTTCTCTTGACTTGCAAGTGGCTACCATCTCACTGTGTGCTGACATGGCCTCTCTTCAGTAGGTGCACATGGAGAGAGAGCAAGTGAACTCTCTGGTGTCTCTTCTTATAAAGACACTAATTCTATTAGATTAGGGACACACTCTTATGACCTCAAGTAACTTTAATTGCCTCCGAAAGATTGAAATACAGTCACATTGGAGGTTAGGGCTTCAACTTATGAATTTGGAGGAGCAGGGCACAGTTTAGTCCATAGAAAGCACCTACAAAAAACCTACAAATAACCTCAGACTTTTGGAGAGAAAGTAGATACTTTTCCTGTAAGATCGGGTACAAGGCAAAGATGTCCCTTTTTATCACTCCTTTTTAACATCATACTGGGAATCCTAGCTAATACAATAAGACAAGAAATGGAAATAAAATGTGTACGGACTGAGAAGAAAGAAATAAAACGGTCTTTTTTTTTTTTTTTTTGCAGATGATATGATTGTCTATGGAAGAAGGCCCCCCACATGGACAAGAAAAACCGTCCTGGAATTAACAATTATAGAAAAGTTGCAGGAAACAAGATTAATGTACAAAAGTTAATTGTTTCCCTACATACCAGCAATGAGCAAGTAGAATTTGAGATTTAAAACACCATACCATTTACATTACTACCAAAAAATATACTTGGGTATAAATGTAACAAAATATGTATAAGATCTATAGGAGAAAAATCAAAACTTTCATGAATGAAATCAAACCAAATGACAGGGATAACCAATGTCCATGGATAGGAAGACTCAATACCATCAGGATGTCAGTTCTTCCCAACTTGACCTACAGATTCAATGTAATTCTTATCAAAATCCCAAAAAGAATCAAACCTGATACTAAAGTTTATAGGGAGGCAAAAGACCCAGAGTGGCCAACACAAGATCAGAGGAGAACAAAGTCCAAGGCTGACACTACCTGACTTCAAGACTTGCTACGAGGTTGCAGGAATCAAGAGAGTGTGTTTTGGTGAAAGAATACATAATGCATCAACGGAATGGAATAGAGAGCCCAGAAATAGCGCACACAAATACAGCTGATTCTTGACAAAGGAGGAAAGGCAAGTCAATGGAGAAAAGACCGTCTTTTCTTTTTTTTTTTAATTTTTTTAACGTTTATTTATTTTTGAGACAGAGAGAGACAGAGCATGAAGGGGGGGAGAGTCAGAGAGAGGGAGACACAGAATCCGAAACAGGCTCCAGGCTCTGAGCTGTCAGCACAGAGCCCGACGCGGGGCTCGAACTCACGGACCGCGAGATCATGACCTGAGCTGAAGTAGGACGTTCAGTCGACTGAGCCACCCAGGCGCCCCAAGACCATCTTTTCAACAAAAGGTTCTTCTATAGTCTGAATGTTTGTGTTGCCCAAATTCACATGTTGAAATCTTAACTCCCAAGGTGATGGTACTAGGAGGAGGGGCCTTTGGGGGAGTGATTCGGTTATGAGGGTAGAGCCCACATGAGTGGGACCAGTGTCTTAGAAAAGAGACCCCAGAGAGACCTCTCCACACCTTCCACAGGTGAGAACACGGGGAGGGCACCTGTGTAGGAAGAAGGCTCTCAGCAGACACTAAATTTGCAAGCACCATGACCTCGGACTTCCAGCCCCTAGGACTGTAAGGAATAACTTTTCATAAGCCCCCAGGTCACAGCAGCTTGAACAGACTAAGGACTGGAACACACACACACATATGAATCTAGAATAGACTTTACACTTTTCACAAATATTAACTCAAAATGGATCATAGACCTAGATGTAAAAGGCAAAATGACAAAAGTCCTAGAATATATCATAGGAGAAAATCTAGGTGACCTTGGGCTTGTCAATGACTTTCTCAGATACATCACCAAAAGCATTTCCAAGAAAGAAACAACCAACCAAACAGGGTTGGTTAGGATCAGAGCCTCCTGCCCTATGGAAGTGAGGGAGATATCAGATGGGCCAGAGACGAGAGGAGGAAACACATCGGGTGCAGACTTCTATTCCAAATACACAAGGGATTCTCTTCTTTCTTTTTACTGTTTGTTTATTTTTGAGAGAAACAGAGAAAGAAAGAAATTGAGAGGTGGAGAGGCAGAGAGAGGGAGACAGAATCTGAAGCAGGCTCCAGGCTCCACGCTGTCAGCACAGAGCCCAAACCCATGAACCGTGAGCTCACGACCTGAGCCGAAGTCAGCCGCTTAACTGACTGAGCCCCCCAGGCGCCCCCCAGGGAATTTTTTTAAGTTTCTTTCTTCCTTCCTTCCTTTCCTTCCCTTCTTTCCCTTCCTTCCTTTTCTTCCTTCCTCCCTTCCTTCCTTCCTTCCCTTCCTTCCCTTCTTTCTTTTCCTTTCCTTCCTTCCTTCCTTCCTTCCTTCCTTCCTTCCTTCCTTCCTTCCTTCCTTTCGTAATCTCTACATCCAACATAGGGCTTGAACTCACAACCCCAAGATCAAGAGCCGCGTGCTTTTTTGACTGAGCCAGCTGGCTGCCGCGAAAAATATGCAAAGAATTCTTAACATGCAACAATAAGTAAACAAACAATCCAATTGAAAAATAGGCCAAAGGCAGGAGCAGACACCTTGTCAAAGAAGACAGAAGACAGAAGTCAGCATGTGGACAGATGCCCCACAAACATGTGTCGTCAGGGAAACGCAAATTAAAACGACAAGATTGCACTTCATGTGGATCAGATAGCCCGAGATCCAGGACCCCGACGATGACACCCAATGCTGGATGCCAACCAGCAGGAACCTCGCACGCTGCTGGCAGGCACACAGCCTGGTGCTGGCACCTGGGGGACAGTTTGATGGTTCCTCACAAACTAAACACACTCTTCCCATGGGACCCAGCCCTTGAGCTGCTTGGTATTTTCCCAAAGGACTGAATGCTACGTCCACACAAAGACCTGCCTGTAGATGTTTACAGCAGCCTTATTCACAGTTAGCAGAACATGCAAGCAACCAGGACGGCCTTCAGCAGGTGGACACGATGCACTGTGGTCCCTCCAGACAGGAACGCTATCCAGCACCGACAAGAAATGAGCTTATGAGCCATGGAGACCTGGAGGAACCTGAAATGCGTATCGGGGAGTGAAAGAAGGCTCCACGTGCGAGCCTCCATACCGTGTGATTCACCAAGAAGGCATTCTGGAAAAGGCAAAGTTATACAAACGGTAAAATAATCAGTGGTCACCCGGGACTCGGGGGGCTCGGGGAGAGCAGAGGGCCTGACGTGCAGTCACGACGCTGTGGAACTGTACTGTGACCCCACTCCTGCGCCATCCTATACACCTGCACAGAAGCAAACGCCCCAGAAGCCGCAGACGGTAGTAGTGACGTAGCAATACTGGTCACCACCTGTAACAAGGAACGTGACCTGGGGCCACAGAGGAGGTGGGGTAAGGGGCCCACCTCCCATCCACGTTTCCTGTAAACCTAAAACTGCTCTAAAAAGTACAGTCCTGAGGCGCCTGGACCACTCGGTCAGTTAAGTGTCCGACTTTGGCTCAGGTCATGATCTCGGGGTTCGTGGGTTCGAGCCCTGTGTCAGGCTCCGTGCTGACAGCTCAGAGCCTGGAGCCTGCTTTGGATTCTGTGTCTCCCTCTCTCTCTCTGCCCTTCCCCTGCTCACACTGTGTCTCTCTGTGTGTCTCTCTGTCTCTCTCTCAAAACTAAATAAACATTAAAAAAATATTTTAAAAAAGTACAGTCCACTGATTTTTTAAGGAGAAAGAGAAAACAAACTATCTTTTTTTTTTTTAATTTTTTTTTTCAACGTTTATTTATTTTTGGGACAGAGAGAGACAGAGCATGAACGGGGGAGGGGCACAGAGAGAGGGAGACACAGAATCTGAAACAGGCTCCAGGCTCTGAGCTGTCAGCACAAAGCCCGACGCGGGGCTCGAACTCACATACCGCGAGATCATGACCTGGCTGAAGTCGGACGCTTAACCGACTGCGCCACCCAGGCGCCCCGAAAACAAACTATCTTTATGACACGGGGTCAGGGAGGGATTCTCCAACCACATGCAGAAAAGCTTATGCCACTGACCAATTAGCCTCATGTCGGAGCCTCAAAACCCCAGCCTGGCCAGGGACCCCCACAACACGAGGAGGCAGGGTGCTATGCAGGTGTCACAGACTCCCTGGTACAGGCAGCACCCGGGGCCCCCCCACATGTGCACTGCCCTCCACAGTTCTGGGCTCCCAGGACCCTGCACTGGGTGGGGCTGGCTGGGGATGCGGAATGCATTGTTTAGGTCACGGCACCGAGAGGCAGGGGCCAGCGCAGACCCCTACCCGTCCTGCACACCCACCTCTCAGGTGCCCTTTGCAGGCTCAAGAAGGATGGGGGAGGAGGTGGGCTTGGATGTGCTGGGGGATGGAGCCAGAGAAGCTGAGTCCTGGGACCAGAGCCTAGTAGGGCAGCCCCGTGACCAGCACACAGGAGGGGCCCTGAGCCGCCCGGGGTCTCTCAGGGTCTGGCTCACCCCAGCTGAATCTCTGGAACTTTACGAGATGGCTGAGGTCGCACTGGTGTCTCTACATGCCGGCCGCACAGCAGGCGTATGAACACCACAGGGATGGACCACACTGTCACCTGCCCCACCTGGCCCCAGTGAGCGCTTGCCAGGCAGCCTGCAGCGGGACCACAGGAGCGGCGGGGCCCCCTCCGCACACCCCAAGTGCCACCACCAGACCCCGTCGTGGACGGCCGAGAGCAGGGGCTGTGGCCTCTGTCCACCTGCGCGGAGCCTGGGGACTGGCGGGGGCCCAGCCGGGAGAACCGTTGGTGTACCCGAAGCCCGAGTGGGACTCCAGTGAGGTAACACCAGCTCTCGTGTGATGGTGTCCGTGCCTCCACGGGCTGCAGGGGCCGCCGGCCCCTTCCCTGTGCTGCCTGCCTCCGCCCTCGCTCACCATCCGTCGGACTGGAGCCGTTTTCTGCGGTAGCTGCTTCCGTTTGAGGGCAGCACCCCCTCGCCAGTCGAGGGGAGCAGGGTCACACACTTGGGAGACAAGTTTTGTTCTGTCCCCTAAAGTGAACTCGGACGCTTCAAGGACGTGCCTGTGTCTCCCCTCCCCGCTCCCTGGACCCAGACTGCGGGACTCCAGCCACCCCGGAAGCCGGTCGTTGGCTGGAGCCACCCGGCAGCGACACTGGGACAGGACAGGAAAGCCCAGCCAGGCCTGGGGACACCCGCACCCCTCCCCACATCTGCTCTGTGAGGACCAGGGAGGGCGGGAGACTGCGGACAAGGGGGTCCTGCCTGTGTGCCGAGGGTGAGCCCAGCCGTCCTTGGGGAGCACCAGTGACCACTGGGCCTGAGAACAGCCTGCACACACTGGCTGCCGGACCCCCGCTCCCCAGTTGAGTGCAGCAGGTGCCGGGCAAACCCCTCATGGTCACAGTCTGAGGACCGCTCGTCCTGAGTCACCGACACTGAGGACCACGGACGTTCCTGGAACCTACACTCTTCCTGTTTCCCGCTAGGAGACGCCGACTTGGAGAGAGGGCCCTGGCCCGACAGGGACACGCACCCTACCCTTGCTCCCGCCACACACGTGCCCCGGACAAAGCCGGTGGCACCCCTGGGCCCCCACTTTCCCCGAGGCTCGGGCAGACGGCACAAGCCATTTCACCGACGACTGGAAACACTTCCATGTTTTAAAGCAGGAACATATCACGGGAAGGAAGTAAATACCAAGTCACTCATGAAGCTCTCAGAACAGAGTGGCTGTGGAGGCGCGACCTGGCTTGGGTCTTGGCGGGGCTCACCTGGGGGACTGTGGGAGCTGTCCATGGCCTCTCCAAATGGGTTCTCAGGGGGTAGTTTGAGGCAGGGTGCGTGGGAGCCCCAAAAGGCCCTCCCCCTCAGAAGCCGGGTACAAAAGGAAAACTGCAGTAGGGTGTGTCTACCAGGCCCCCCGGCCAGAGTGCGTCCACCATCTCTGCCCTCCACAGGCCCCGAGGGAGCAGGTGCAGGTGGCCACCCTGCCCGGGCAGGTCGCTTCCTCAGCCCAGGGGGTTCCCGGCACTGCCTGCCTCACCGCAGACACAGTTCTCCAGCGTCACCTCTGTGCCAGGCGCTGTCCCGCAGAAGCAGCCACCAGGCCCGGCCGAGGAAGGAGGGTCTCACCCAGGAGCCGCTCAGTCCTCTCTGGAGCAGGAGGTTCAGACAAGGAGCTGCTCATGCCTGCCTGGCTGCAGGCCTGGGGCCTGGGTCAGCCTGCCCACCTCTCAGAGGGCACTCCCAGCCCTGGCCCACCCTGGTTGTGCCCCCACCTCCCTCCTGCATGCCCAGGGGCTGCCCCAGAGCACGCCTGAGCTCAGCTCGGTGCACCCACACCTGCCCCCACTCCTCCCTGGACAGACGTCTGTGTCAATGCCCCATCAAGTGTGACCGAGGACAGATGCAAAAACCCACTTGGACAAAACAGGACGGCTAGATTCACACACAGCCACCGTGGTATCTCCCCACAAGACGGCACCTGGGACCTTCTTCTGGCCAGGGCTCCACAGAGCGACCTTCAAAGGCAGCTCTTCTAAGCCACAGCCACCCAGCGACCTAGCGCAGGCAGTTGGGGACAGGGACAGAACAGAGTCAGACCGGCAAGCCTGGTCTGCAGTTACTGCCGGGGCAGCTCATAGGGCAGCCGTCGGAGGAGGGGCAGGAGGTCAGGGAGGCGGGGTCTCAGCTGCCTTGGGGCATGCACGGCCTGCCGTGCATCACACACACATCAGCATACGTCACACACCACACACGCTTCCCACACGCTTCCTACACGCTTTTCACACACACATCACATGTACACCATATGCACAGCATCCATCACACGTACATCACATGTACATGCACCATATACACATCATACCCCTACACACACACATCACATGTACATCCGGACAGCAGAGCACTGTCAGCCTTGACAGGGGAGGAAGCCGTGTGCACAAACAAGGGGTGAAGGTAATGTGGAGAGAGAGTGTGTGTGTGTGCACGAATGTGTGAGCATCGTCAGCCTTGACAGGAAAGGATGCTCTGACGCTGGAGAATTTGATGCCGAGTGGGAGGAGCCAGACACAGAAGGACATGCGCGCTGGAGGGGTCCACTTACATGGGGTCCGGAGAGGGGTCCAGTGCACAGAGACAGAGAGGACACGGGGTTGGTGTCTAATGGGGACAGAGCCTCCTTGTGGATGGAAAAGGTCCAGGGATGGACGGTGGTGGTGGCCGCACACAGCGTGGATGTGCTCACTGCCACTGGAGCGCGAAGGTGGTGAGGTGGGGGCCCTGTGTCGCATGCACGTCCCCACGCACCTGGCGGGAACGCGGCCGAATCTCTGGGAAATCATTAAGAACAGAGAGAACCTGGTGCTCGTAATGCTCTCATCAGCACCAGGTTTTGAAGAAGGGTCTGTGCAGTAACCTGGGCCTCTGCACACAAACATCTGGAGACAGAGCTCCACGAGGGTCCAGGGTGGCAGACCCCTCCCTGGGAGAGCACGCCCCGCTGGCCCCTCCTTGGTGTGGGCAGATGAGGGGCCAGTCACGCTGCAGCGGGGCGTCCCGGAGGCCCCCTCCCTGGTGCTGAGCTGTCCCCCCACAGCCCCCGCGGAAATGCTGGGGTCACCAGAGGCCTCCGGAGGGCACATGGGGGACCCCGGGGACGGCCCGGCCTGGGACGAGTGGCCACGTGGCTGGCTCCCCTCAGTCTGCTGCCACAACCAGGGGTCTGACATGACCCTTCCACACCCCACCCTCCCCACCCCTGTGGAGCCCTGCACCCCCTTCACTGTGCAAAGCCTGGGCTCGGCCCTGTCCCTGCTCTGGGCCCAGGACCCCTGGCGGCAGAGCCTGGAGCTGGGCAGGGGGCCTCGTGCAGACCTCACCCCCATGGGGACTGAGGCTGAAGGCCCCCTGTACCCCGAGATGGAACAGCACAGAAGACGCAGACGTCCTGCTGCTCAGCACAGAGGCAGGAGCCCCGTGGCCAGCCCTCCACACTCCCTGCTCCCTTCTGAGGGGTGCTGAGGACCAGGGGTGGGGTGCAAAAGGCGGGGGGCCCTTCCAGGGCAGGGCGGGAGAGGGAGGAGAAGGGACACAGGAAGAATCTGGGCCCCGGGCCCCAAGCCGATCAGCCACACCGGCAAGAGCCTGGCCTCTAAGGGAGGTGCAGGAGAGGCCCCGCTGGGTGGGAAAGAGGTGAGCACAGACAGGGCACCCCTCATGACACCTGCACTCTGTCAGGGCACCCCAGCCGAGGCCCTGCTCCTGGAGGGCTGGGGTTTCCTGGACCCTCCGTGCCCAGGCAGGCAGGGGTCACACCCATCCCAGAGATGCCTGCGGGGACGGGGGCGGGGGGAGAAGGGAGGAAGGCAGGGCGCAGAGGGAGAGGAGCGGGGGTTGGGGGGAGGAGCAGGAGGGGGAAAAGGCAGAGAGAAAGGAGAGAACCCACTGAGGACTGACCCAGGTGGCAGATGTTCAGGAATAATAGGACCTGGGGGCTCGGCTCCCCGTCCGTCTGGCTCCAGCCCTCCCGTCACCACCAACCCTGCTGACAGCCTGTCCCCCTCTGCCGCCCACGCCTGTCAGCCTCCCTGCTACCAGGGGAGCCTTCCAGAACCAGGCGCGTGGGCCTTGTCCCCCGTCATGCTGCCACTGTCTGCTGAACCCGCCATGGACCAGCGCCAGCTGGGCTCCGTCTCAGAGACAGAGGAAGAGGCAGGTCTTGCATTCTGGCCTCTGCCGCTCCCAGCCTCCATCCGGGCCTCCACCCTCTGCTGCCTCCACAGGCGCCCTGGCGGGGGAGCGAGCAGGCAGGCCACGGCCCTGCCTCTGGCATCACAGCGACAGTGCCAGGGAGCCGCCAGCCAGAGCCACTCTCACTGCTAATCTTACTTCTCAGCGATTCGAGTGTTGAGAGCCAGATGCTAGACTTCTTTTCTTTTTCTACATCGGTTTTATTTATTTTTAAACATCTTTATTGAGATATAATTCATGTACCAAACAATTCACCCACTTAAATTGTGTAATTCAATGGCTGTTACTATATTCACAGAGGCGTCCGTCCGTCACCGCAGTCTATAGGTTACAACAGCGTCAGCGGCCGCCCCCCCCCACCGCCCCCCCCCAGGCCCGGGCTCTGCCCTCTGTGCCCACAGAGCTGCCAGCTCTGGAAGCTTCAGGTAAAGGGGCGTGCGTTCTCAGCATTCGCCCAGGTAGGACCGTGTGTCAGCAGTTATGAGAACTCTTCCGTTTTTACTTCTGAATGATATCCCAGCATGTGGATAGGACACGTGTTCCTTACACATTCTGAGGGACATCTGGGCTGCTCCCACGTTTTGGCTCTTAGGGACACTGTTGCTGTGAGCAAGGTTCCATGCGGACCTGCACTTCCCTGGCTCTTGGGCACATTTCTGGGAATGGGACATTTTGAGGACCTGTTTTCCATAGTAACTGCACTATTTTGCATTCCCACCGGCCGTGAATGAGGGTCCTGACCCCGCATCCTGGCTGGTGCATGTTCTTACCTGCCTCTGTGGGCCTAGCCATCCCAGGGGAGCGAGGTGGTACCACCGTGTTTCCCAAATGACTATCTTTGCGTGCATTTCTTTGGAGAAATGTCTACTCAGGTCCTTCCCCACTTTTTGACTGGTTTGTCTGTCTGCCTTCTTACTGCTTGGTAGTGTGTTCCTGGACTATGCTACATACGAACTCATCATCTGATGAGTTCTCCCATTCCGTCCTGTCCCTTTCCTAACAGGGTCCTCTGAAGCACAAAACGTTCTCATGCTGATTAACAACAATTACCTATTTTTCTTCCATTGCTTGTGCTTTAAGCATCATATCTAAGAAACCATTGCCAAACTCCAGGTCACGAAGATTTACTCCTGTGTTTTCTTCCAAGAATTTTATGGGTTTGGCTCCTACGATTAGGTCTATGATCCATTTTGAGATGATGGTGTCACAGTTTTAGGTAGGGCTCCACCTTCACATTTTTTTGCACGTGGATACCCAACTGTCCGTTTGCTGGACAGTTTCCCCACTGAAATGTCTTGTTGCCCTTGTCAAAATCTAATGACCACAGATGCGTAAGTTTATCCCAGAATCTCAGTCCTATTCCACGGATCTATGTGTTTGTCCTTATGCCAGTACCCACACCATCTTGGTTGCCATGGCTGTATAATTAGGAGTTTTTTAGGTAATCTCTACCCCCAACGTGAGGCTCAAACTCATATCCTCGAGACCAAGGGCCACTCACTGCACCAACTGAGCCAGCCAGGTGCCTCTAGTTCTAAAATCAGCAAGTGTGAGTCCTCCCATTTCATTCTTCCTGTTCAAGATTGTTCTGGCTCTTTCTGGGTCTCTCCTTGCATTTTTCTATGAATTTTAGGAGGATTAGCTTGTCGGTTTTTTTTTAAGGCAGCTGGAGGGTGCCTGGGTGGTTCGGTCAGTTAAGCATCAGACTCTTGATCTCAGCTCAGGTCATGATCTCACAGTTCATGGGATTGAGACCCACGTGTCAAGCTCTGTGCTGAGTGTGGAGCCTGCTTAGGATTCTCTCTCTCCCTCTCTTTGCCCCTCCCCTGCATGCTCTCTCTGTCCTCCTCTCTCTCTCAAAATAAATAAATAAACTTTAATAAATAAATACATAAGTAAAGGCAGCGGGAACTGGGACAGGTGTCACAGGGAATCTGTCAGTCAACTTGCAGCATCCCACCACCTTATCAATATTCAGTCTTGTAGTTCACGAACATGAGATGTCTTTCCATTTAGTGGGTCTTCTCAAATTTCTTCAAACAGTGGTTGTGATTTTCAGCGTCCAAGTTCCTGCACTCCTTTTATCGATTTATCACTAGGTATTTTGTCCTTTTATATAATATCGTGAAGGGAATTTTCCCAACTCCTAATTTTATTTTGAGACCAAACACTGCTAGTGTAATAAAATATGGATTTTGTATCTTGATCTTGCAACTTTGCTGAACGCAAAGGGACTCTCCCAGGACTTCCTTGGGCAATTCTGTACGCACAAGATCACGTCATCTGCAAACAAAGATACGTTTACCTATTCCTTTCCAATATGGGTGCATTTTATTTCTTTTTCTTGCCTAACTCTCCTGGCTAGAACCTCCTGTGGCGTGTTTAATAGAGGTGGAGAGAGCAGACATCCTTGTCTTGCTCCTGACCTGAGCTTGACCTTGGGACAAAGCACTCAGTCTTTTGCCATTAAATATGACAGCTGTGGAATTTTCATAGATGCCCTTTATCAAGTTGAGGACATTCCCGTCTATTCCTAGTTTGTGGACTGTTTTTAACAGGAAAGAATATTAGATTTTGTTGGATACTTCTCTGCATCTACTGAGATGGTCATATAATTTCTTTGTTTATTCTATTAATATGGTGTATTGTGACCGAATTTTGTATGTTGAACCAACCTTCCATCATCCAGGAATAAACTTTCCTCATTCATAAGGCATAACCTTCGTCTATGCTACTGGATTCATTTTGCCAGTCTTTGGTCAAGGATGTTGGATCTACATCCACACTGGTCCATGGTTCTCTTTCTTGTGGGGTCTTTGTCTGGTTTTGGTATCAGAGTATTACAGGTTTCATAGAATGAGTTGGAAAGAATTCCCTCCTCTTCTGTTTTTTGAATGAATTTGTAAAGGACTGCTATTAGTCCTTATTTAAATGTCTAACAGAATGCCTTCGTGGGACATTTCAGAATTTCTCACCTATTAATGAGTCTCTGTCATTTTCAGTTGAGTCAATTTCAGTTGCTGTGTCTCTCTAAGAATCTGTCCATTCCTTCTAGGTTATACAACCTGGCACCCAGTTGTTCATGGACTTCCTAGCATCTTTTTATTTCTGTAGGGTCCATTGTATTGTCCCCTTTTTCATTCCTGATTTTATTTATTTATTATACTTTAAAACATTTATTTTTTAAATGTTTATTTTTGAGAGAGAGAGAGAGAGAGAGAGAGGGAGATAGAGAGTGAGTGGGGAGGGGCAGAGAGAGAGAGGGGGAGAGAGAGAATCTGAAGCAGGCTCTGAGCTGTTGGCACAGAGCCCAACTCAGGGCTCAAACCCACGAACCGTGAGATCGTGACCTGAGCTGAAGTGGGATGCTTAACCAACTGAGCCACCCAGGCACCCCTCATTCCTGATTTTAGCAATGAGTCTCCTCTCCTGACTGGCGCTCCTGAGTCTCTGTAATTACCCCCAGGGCACATGTACTGGTCACCTTCCACCCTGTCATGTCATGTGTCTGTAACTTGCCTCCCCCACCAACAGCTCCACAGCAGCAAGCGCCCTCTGCTCACTATTGCCGCCCCAGCGCCAAGCGAGCACCTGGTGAACAGACACGTGTGCGGGCACACTTCCTGAATGAATGAGTCAGAGGAAGGGCAACAGAAACCAGGAGAACTACAAGATAAGTAAGTGAATGAGCTTGAAGCTCTAGACCAGCACTGCTCTCATGGCGGTCTCTGCCTACGAGAACCCGTAAGAACCCAAGACGTGGCTGGCCCAAACTGAGGCATGCTGTAATGTAAAGTCCACGACAGATTGCAAATGCATAATATTTCTAAAAATGTAAGATACTTCACAATAACGCCTGAATTGCTTATATGTTGAAGTAATGCTTTGGACACACTGAATTAAACGCATCTATCGTTAAACTTCCTTGCACCTGTTTAAGTACTCAGGGACATTTTTAATTACACACATGACTTACACCTGTGGCTCCAATAGTTTGTTTCTTCTAGAGAGTGCTGCTCTAGACAGACAGGACCAGGAGTAACATGGCTGAGTGTACAGAGAACAGAAGGCCAACTCCACACCCACAGTCATAGAGCCAAGGGAGTGAGGAGGGGCCTGGGCCCGGCCTCAGGTCTGTGTCTGTGCTGCCCACCCGACGGCGCTGGGACCTTGTCCCCCTCATGTCTGCGTCAGCTGGGCTGGGGTGTGGCCCCCAACATGCACCCGAGCCGGGAACCACCGCTCTGGTCTCTCTTCAGCAGGTGCACCCTTAACTAGACCAGCGCTCTTTCCCCAGAAAGCGCTGGCCAGATGGCCTGGCTCAAACCAGCAACGCTGAGGACCAGGCTGCACCTCAACACACAAGAACAAGAGCCACACGAAGAACTTTATCAAGACGTGGAAAGAACACAGCAAAGCTGTGGCGTCAGCTCTGTGGCAAGCACCTCAGAGACGCCTGCCCTGCGGCCGCACCTCGCCAGGTAACGAGACAGGCGGCCACTCGAGCCAGGTGTCTGCGTGTTGCTGAGGCCAGCGGCCCCTCCTGCCTCCACTCGCCTGGGAAGGAGCCGCAGCCTTCGAGGCTGTTCTTCTGGGTGCCTACTGTGTGCCGGGCACAGCTCTCGGTCCTGGAATATGGTCCCGGGTGACACAGAGGCAGGGGTGCCCCTCAGCTTCTCTCTGGAAACGGGCACCAGCCTGGACGGGCTGGACCCCGGGGAGGGCGTTACATCGGAAGACATGGGCCCTTCCGGCAGGACAGTAACGCTGGCGCCTCCTTCCGCCGTCCACGCCCCCGTATGACCACGTGGTTACATTTCCTCCACAAAATTCTCTTCCATCTTCGCCCAGCTATTGCCAATCTGTTCCAGAATTCAACAAAAGCCTGTATCTGCCTTCACAAAGAACCCGAGCCTTAGTTACGTCAGGACCCTCATGTCCACGCAGAAAGAATCACGTCCAGGAGCCGCAGCCACTGACCAGGCCAGCAACCCTCCAAACTAGGAGGCGAAAGGCCCTGGGGTTTGGCAGCAAGTAATGCCACTCTGACATGTTTTTATTTTAAGTAGATTCAGATTTTTATAGGAATAAAATATACATTTCTATGTAATATGCCAATATGATAATTTTCGGAAAACCAAGTTGATACATAATGTATTTTTATGTTTCGACACTAACAAAGTGACACGCAGCTGTGAAAGATGCTTTAAAAATCAGATTCCATTTTTGTGGGAGAGAAAGAGGGAATTCAATTTTGTGAACATGTATTTGAAATCTCCAGAAAGGCCACATCTCTTGCCTTGAGCCCAGGAGGTGACCTCGGAGAGCAGAGGGGGGCACGGGACGTGTCCAAGGAGCAGACAGCCTGCTCATGTCACCTCCGCCTGGACTGTCCTGTTTGGCACCTGTTAAATTCCGGGGGGACAACAAGGACTCTCAGGGAACAGGGCCTTTTTAGGCAGAAGAAGACATATGTGTCTCTCCCGTAGGCGCTTGGGCGATTCTTCAAGTAACAAGAGGAGAGGAATCTGTTCTTGGGTTCTTTTTGAAGAGTAGGTGACCCTCGTTCTGATTCATGCACAATGACCGTGCCCTCCCCCCTACCCTGCTAAGCTTGGGAGCCCCGATTTCAAACACAGGGCCCTCTCATCCCTCCGTCATGCCCGTCAGGAAACCGCACCCTCCATGTTCAGGGCACTGCCAGCCCCGAGCTGGAGGGAAACAGTGACTCGGGTCAGCATAAGGTGTGAGGGGCAAACAGAATGCAGAATCACATCTACGGTGATGCCATCTGTGTTTTAAAATCAGATATACGTGCGACACGTGTATGCGTACACACATGTAGACACGTGCACAGCCCAGGCTCCCGGGGGCACGGAGGAAAGTGGGGGTAAAAGAGTCACTTCTCCTGCACACACTCATGTATTTATTCTCTTCATAAGACGATACTGCCTTTGCAGTTTGTTTGATTAAGAAAATAAAATTTCAAGCCCTGCTGGTCCCAAACGGGGGCAGAGTAGCGGGTGCTGTGGGACCAAAGGAAACAGTAGCTTTTCATAAAGGAGCCAGGGGGCACTGCTTGTGCTGGAAGAACAGCCTGCTGAGGATGGGCAGCATCCTGAAAAGCCGAGGGTCAGAGTAGACCACAAGCGGCCCTGAATCAGCCGGTGGAAAGAACCGATCAGGGTCACGAGCTTCCACGGGGAGCAGAAGGTGGCCCACTGCCTGGATCCCCACCCGGGCCCTTGCGGCCTCTGCCCACCTCGGCTGTGATGGGGAAAGGTCGCCGCACCCACCCCTCGCACGGAGCTGGCTGATGTCACAAGCACCACTTCGCCACTGGGCCTGTCACCAGGAGAGAAAGTGCAGGTAGCGAGCGCGTGGTGTATTCTTAGCTCCCAGCAAAGTAGGTTATGGTATAAAAATACCGTTCAATAGTAACCAAACGAGCGTCACCTTCATGTGCGTCTTGCAGCAACCTCAGCGTGTGTGACTTCTTTCCTAAACACCCTCCACTAAGGGTGAGACTCCAGCTCCGGGCCCAGTTCACTCACCCCTCCCTCAAACGTACAGTGGCCAGGCCTGGTACTGAAGGGGCCTGGGGCCCAACTGTAGCCTGAGAGGGGAGGGTGCTGCCCATGTGTGGGGGTCTGGGCTGGGCAGCAGGGGAGGAGGCTCATAAGCAAAGGCACTGAGGCTGGAAACGCTCACCGGAGGGCGTGAGAGAGCAGACATGTCGTTCCTCCTCCAGGGAGCCCACCCGGCTTCAGAGCTCAGGAGACTCAGCCATCCGTTTGCTCTGAACGTCCTGTCTAGCCACGAACCTGCTAGTGGGTCAGTTGCTGGTTGAGAGTGTGCAGAGGAAGGCCCGCTGGTGGGGGGCGGGGGAGTGCACACCCCAGGACAGGGGCTGCTCTCCACTGCATGGGGTCAAGGACACACCAAGGTTGGCTCTGGGCCTAGCAGAGTTTAGGGGGTGCTGGGAGGAGTGGGGAGCCCTGGCCTGGAGACCGGGCCTTCCTCACCGCTGGGACCAGCCGCCCATCCTCCCTGAGCCATGTTTCTGTGTCTGTAAAATGGGGCGGGAGGGCAGCTTCCCACTCAACTCGAATCGGGGACATGCACTTGGGAGGTGGCTACAAAGGGGCCACCCTACCCCACCAGGTAGTGGCCACCCTACCCCTCCAGGGTCTGGAGCGTCCAGACCCTGAAACCAAAACCTCACGGCAGCTACTTCTACTTTTTTGGAGAGATCGCTCGTATTTTAAAGAAGGTGACCCCCCTGCAAAGTGGCAGATTTGGGAGCCCGAACACAAAATACCTCTTCCTACCCAACCACCCGTCAAACAGCTAAGATCTGCCAGTGACAAGCGACAGCATGCCAGGAGGGGCTAGACGCACAGGAGGATGTGGAGAGTGTAGCCGGGACAGATCCTACAGAAGCCCTCCCACCAGCAAACTTGCCGCGGGACTGGACAGAGAGGCCACCGGGAGCCACGCAGGCCTCCGTGCAGAGGGTAGTGGTTATGACATGCCTCCTGCCAGCAGCCATGGCCGGTCAACGCATCAGTGCGACAGGTGCCAGCAGGCCCAAGAGGAGTGAAAACACGTGTCAGAACTGTTGCGGTTGAGTTAAAACACACCAGACAATACTATGCGTTAGTCGTGGGCCTTATACCTGAGTGTAAAGGAGTGAGAAAGTTGGGAAGGATAAAATCCAGATACGTGACTATGGTTGGAGAACAAATCCCACTTCGTTTGTTTTCTACCTTTATTGAGACGTAATCAACACACAACCTCGAGTGAGTATACGGATCTCGTGCCCAAGTGTGTATCAGGGCATGACCCCTGCGTTAGGCTAACACAGCCGTCACCTCACGCGGTTAACATGTGTAGATTTTCGAAGATCTCCCGTCACACCAGCGACCTGGTGGTTACCTAGAATTGCAGTACCTTTCCGTGAGATCTGCAGAACTCACTTGCGGTTACGGAACACGCACTCGTAACGTTTTCGATTCTCGGTGGAAGACGCACAGGCGCTCGCTTTATTACTCCTGGAATTTTTCTCAATTTTTAAAATCTACACAACATAATAAAACTAACACTGCATCGCTGCCAAGGGCTTGGAGACCCTGCTGTGTGCCTGCCTGGGGCCCCCGGCTCAAGGGGGCTCTTAACCCAGAACTCAGGAGCCCTGGCCCAGTGTGGCCACCCTGCCCAGCAAGGCAGGTCAGAGCCCCAGAAAACAGCTTGTCTTGGTCCTCAGATCCCCAGGTCCCCAGGGAAGGATCCTGAGCACAGCCGGGGAGAAGGGCAGACAGGGAAGGGGCCAGAGCAGGGAGGGGAACGGCGGTGGCCACGTCACCGGGCAGCTGTGGGCCTGTGGCCCGGTCCTTCCCAGGCAGAGAGCTCAGCGTCGTCCGGTGCCAGGGGCTGCGGCTTTAAATAAACTTGGATGCATCCACCTGAGGCCGGGAAGCAGCACCAACTGTGCCCTGGGTAGGCGCTGTCAACAACCGGCCAACATGGCCGCCTGGACCCCAGCCCCCCTGCCCCCTGCAGCCACCCCTGCACCTGCTTGGCCTCCCTTACCCAGGATGCCCCAGCAGGGCTGTGACAGGCCCTCACCGGGCCCGGTGCCTAAGGCGCTCCACGAAGGAATGCTGGGCCAGACTGAAACCCTCCCAGCCCCAGAGGGTCGGCCCAAGGTCCTGGGGTACATTCCCTTCTCCTCCCAGGCACCTGCCCCCCGCCCCACGACTGGGGTGCTTCACCCACTCACTCTCCAGCCCCCTGGCTACACACCACGGCAATCACGTGGCTCCTTTCTGGAAGCTGCTCCAGGTGGGGTGGGGGGGCTGGCCTCCACTGTGAGGTCCCCTCTTGGCCCCTGCCCAGGGCAGCCCAGAGACCTCCATTCCCCGTGTGGACGTGGGCGGCAGTGCCCAGGATAATCCGTGGCTGCCGGAACTGCAAGCCTGGAGTTGAGGGGGGCCAACCTCCACAATGCCAGACCCTCAGAAGCCACAGAAAAGTGCAGGGGTAGGCAGAGCCAGCTTCGGTTTGAGGAGAGGGGCCCAGGGGCACTTGGTTCAGGGTCCATGTGCTCTAGGGCCAGCACAGAAACAACGAGAAAGTCCCCCAGAAAGGACAGCTTCCTCCCACTGCCCCCCTCTTCCTGGGAAAACAAGCCCTCTGAAGACCCACTAGCCTCCTGCCTCGGCCCAGCTTCTTCCAGGCCCGTGTTCAGGGCCTCAGGACTGCATACGGTGGGTGTGCTGGACCCTCCCTGGCCCTCTGCCTCTGCTCCGCTCTCCAGGTCCACCAGCCCCAGGGGCTGGGCACCCAAACAGCACCCACAGGACAGAAAGGAGTTTCTGGGCCTTCAGGGCATGGCCTTGCCCCCCAAGGCCAGGCCAGGGGTTTCCTGGCCTGGGGTTTCCTCCACCCAGCTGACCAGCCCTCAGGCCTGACCCGCAACCTCCCCCACATGCAGGGAGCACCGGATAATCAGCACAGCCCCACTCTCTTCCCAGATCAGCACCCACAATCATCAACCATCGACACCCCTCACCAACACAAGCACCATTAGGAACCCTTTTCAGAGAAGGATCTGCCTTTGGATGTGTAAGAGGAAACCTCGCCAGCGCCCCCACCACGCGGGAGGGCGGGAGAACGACGGAGGAAGATGGGGCTCTGGCCGCGCGCGGGGCTGGAGCCTAGGGATTCAGGAGTTCCGGAGACGGCCCAAGGAGGCCGGCTGCAGCCACCCTGATTCACCCCGGGCGGAGAGCAGCCCCTGGGGCACCCCAGCTAGAGTCCAGGGGCACCCCACCTAGAGTCCAGGGGCCACCTGTTCCCCAGGGGTGAGGCCCCACCTGAACCGAGCCTTCGAAGCCCCTCCCCATTTTACCCACCCCCACCCCCGCACGCGTGTCAATAACTCTCCAAAATACACCCTCCGCCTACTTCGATGACCCTGAAACCAGGGGGCCCGTCAGGCTCCCCACCGCACCCCCTCATCTCCACCCCAGGGATCCGCCAAGCTCCCCAACCTCAGCCCCTCGGCTCCCCTGCCTCCTCCTTCCAGAAGAATCTGGGGGAAAATCCTCCAGAGCCGCGACTCCACGGGGGCCCCACGGCAGAGGCCGTTCCCACGCGGCCCGGAGCGCAGCGGGCACCCCCCGCGCGGATGGAGCCACGCGGAGGAGCAGACGCCGAACCGGTCTCGCCGCCCCCGCGCCCGGCCGCCGGGTGGGGGGTGGGGACAGCGCGGCCCGCGTCGGGAGCGACCCTCAGGCCAGGGCCGCCCCCTCCCCCGCGCTCCAGGCCCCGCGGCCGCCCCCGCGCGCCGCTCCTCTCTGACCTCCTGCCGCCAAATGCGTCACGTCTGCCCGGCGCTCCGGGGACACCTGCTGCCGCCCCCGCGGCGCCGAGCCCCGCGCCCCGAGCGCCGGCCTCCGGCCGGGCGGCCGCGCCGAACAGGGCCGGGCGGAGCTGCGCGCGCCGAGGTCCGGCAGCCTGGCCCGGGGCCCGGGGGGTCGGGGCCGCGCGGGGCCGAGCGCCTCGGGCCCCTAGCCGGGAGGAGCCGGGGCGCGCGGGGCCGCAGTGCGCCCAGAGCCGGCGGCGAGGAGGGTCCGGGGGTCCGGGGGTCCCTGCCCGGCCCGCGCGCGCCGCGGCTCTTACTTGCCAATATCCTCGTAGAGCTGGTACTCGTCGGTGAAGCGGGTACAGGTCACCGTAGTGGCCATGGCGGCGACAGACGGGCTCGGCGTGCGCTGTGCTGCGCTCGGGCGGCGGCGACTCCGGCTCCCGCTCGCGGGCACGGCGGCGACTCGGGCGCGGGCGCGGGCGACACCTCGGCTCGCGGCGCCGGGCGGGGGCCGGGCTGGGCTGCGCCGGGCGGCGAGCGCACGCGAGATTTGCGCGCTCCGTCCCCGCCAGGAGCGCGCCGCACACCTACGCGCGGGGAGCGCGGGCGCGGCTGTCGCCGCCGCCGCCGCCGCCGCCGCCGCGCCCGCCGCCCCTGCACGCGCCCTGCACGCGTCCTGCACCCGCACGGCTCCCGCGCCCTGAACACGCACCCGCACCGCTCCCCTGCACCCGCACCACTCCCCTGCACCCGCACCCGCACCGCTCCCCGAACCCGCATGGCTCCCCTGCACCCGCACCCGCACCACTCCCCTGAACCCGCATGGCTCTCGCACAGCTCTCCTGCACCTGCACCCACACCGCTCCCCTGCACATGCACCCGCACTACTCCCCTGCATCCGCACCGCTCCCCAGCACATGCACCCGCACCACTCCCCTGAACCTGCACCACTCCCCTGCAGCCGCACCCACGCCCTCGCCCTGCACATGCTGGGCCCGCACCCAAGTCCGTGCACGCGCACACACAGGCATCACAGGCCACCCAAGCCAATTTCTCTGTTCCCTGCGGAGATCCCCCCTTGAACACACACAGGAGACTGCACACAATGGACCCTGTCCTCTCTCTCCCCCGAGTGCCCACCTCACCCCGGACCGCCAGAGGGAATCCAGACGCACCTGGATGGACGGGGGACACGTATGTCAGCCTCCACAGGGCTCGCTCCTAGCACACCCAGGAGGAGATATTACGGGAACCCTCCTGTCCTGTCTGCACCGCTCGTGCACTGCACAGTCGTGCACCCCCACCCGCAGCCCCCACATCCCAGCTGGGCAGAGCTGCCCAGGGGACCTTGCACACCAAGCAGGGTGGGGGATGAGACGGTGCCTGCCTGTTTCCCGTGGCCTCAGGCCCCTCTCCTTCACTCCCCGAGGACTGGATGCAGGGGTGTCCCAGCGCAGGAGCTGAGGCGGAGGGCCGGGGATTCAGGGGAGCAGGGCTGCAAGGGCAGTAAGTCAGGAGGCCTGAGAGTTCACAGCTCTGTGTCCAGTTAGGGGGACACATTCTCCCCTCTCAGGACTAGTCCACCTGCCTGCCCCCTTCCCTGGCCTAGAAGAGGGTCCATCCTGAACATGACCCTGGAACAGAGGAGGAGGAGGGAGCAGGAGGGAGGGGCAGCAGAGGCCGGGCTGACCCCATTTCCACAAACCAGCCTCCCTAGGGTCACACCCGGCCTGCCTTCTGGAACCAGGCTCCAGGGCCAGCGGAGGACCCACCTGGCTGTGGCACCCACCCTCTAGTGAGGGGACAGAGGCGGGGTCTGGCCTGGGCAGGCCCTGAGGACAGAAGTTTCCAGCAGCTAGCTCTCGATGTAGGTCAGGCAGCTGTCCTGATCTGAGCTACTTATGGTACCATGGGCTCCCCAGGCAGAGGCTGTGGGACTGTCCTGCTCGTCTCTGTCACCCTGGTCTGTGGCTGCCCCAAAGCCACAGTAAGTGTTTCCTGAGTGGAAGATCGAATGAAAGCGTTCTGGGGTGGGGGCAGCCGGGCCCTGGCAAATGGCTGTGAGGTGGATGAGCAGACTGGCAGCCAGTCCCTGTCCTGGGGAGGTTTCTAGACTTAACTGGCACCCAGGAGACGGCCAGAGGCCAAGGAATACTCCGGCAAGTGCCCGGCTTAGAGCAAGGGACCCTGTGGGGAGGGTGGTCTGGCCTTGACCTTAGCGATGCCGGGCAAGAGGGGAGACCACTGGCATGCCTGCAGCTGCCACCAGCACATGCTGGGCGCCTAAGGGGCAGCTGCCCCCTCTCCTGGGCTTGCTTGTCCTGCGGGCACATGCTGAGCCGGGTCGCATCCTTCTGGACTCTGGAAGGAGAAGGAGGCAGTCCCACACAATAGAATACAATTAGCAAAACAAACAAAACAAAAGTGCACCCCTCTCTCCAGGCTGCAGGCAGACTCTTTGTGCTGCCAAGGTCACACATGCTCCTGGCAGCACGCCAGGACAAAGTGGCATTAAAATCATGATGACAGCTAACATGGATTTGTTCACAGGTTTTATATGTGCTATCTCACCAAATTCTCAAACAATCCCGGGAGGCACATACTATTATTATCCCTGTTTTACTACAAGGGACGGTAGAGAGACAGAGGTAAAGTAACTTAGCCAAAGTCACACAGCCAACGAGGGACTGGGACTCACCCCCCACTACCCTGCCAACCTTCTCTTGTCTTTTGTTTTCACACACATGCGCGCACACACACAGACACACGTGTGCAGGATACAAACACACACACGTGCGCACACACACATGCACATGCACACGCACATGCACACTTCCTGCAGCCCCAGGCAAGGGCACAGCAGCATTCTGGGCTGTCTGTTTTGAGGTGCCTTTTGCTGGTTGTGGACCAAGTTTCCACAGAAGTTAGGGTCACTAAAGGGTATGATTTAAGGCCCCTCCTCTACCCCTGTTAGCAACCGGGGTCCCCCAGGCAGCCCCTCGCCTGGGTTGGAAGGTTCAAGGCATGATGTGGAGCGACTTGGAGGAGGGCAGGAAGGACAGGAAGGGCAGGCTAATGAGGGCGCTGCAGGGGGGATGACTGCTCTCCACCTCCAGACTCAGAGAGCTCCCTCCCAGCAGAGTAGAAAGCTGGAAGGGAGAAGGGCTGTGAGCCATGACCCCTTCTGGAGTCCCAGGCCCCAAAAGCCCTCTCATTTGGCTCTGGCCTCCCAACCCTCCTCCAGGAAGGGCCCTCTTCAACCCGCACCCCTGCATCATCTCTGCCTCCCACCTTATCCTCTCTCACTGGCTTTCGTCAGCGAGGAGGGCTCTCCCTCCCAGGTGGCAGCTGGGGCGGGTGTGGGGAATATCAGTTCTGGGAGGTTATTGTTAGGACAGTCACCATGGCAACAAGCATCACATCTGCAGAGCCAAAAGTGCTGCACATGGGGCTCATTCTCCCAAGGAGAGACACAGCCTTCCCTGTCCTCCTCACCTCCAGGGGCTGATGTCACTGCCACCACCTTTCCCAGGCCCAGCCATCTGCCTGGAAGAGTAGGCTATGGTTTCCCAGAGGAAGCCACTAATCCATCAATCTCAAATCACCTAGCCCTTGACATGGCAGCCAGTGCAAGACACTGTGGCAAGCATGTGGAAGGGTGATGGTGATGATGGTGGTGATGGTGATGATGATGGTGGTGGTGATGGTGGTGGTGATGATGGTGGTGGTGGTGGTGATGGTGATGGTGATAATGGTGATGATGGTGGTAGTGATGTTGATGGTGATGATGGTGAAGAGTGATGATGATGATAGTGATGGTGGTGATGACAGTGATGATGGTGATGATGATGGTGATAATGGTGATAATGGTGATGATTATGTTGGTGGTGATGGTGGTGATGATGATGGTGGTGATGATGGTGATGATGATGGTGGTGATGGTGATGATGATGGTGATGATGATGATGGTAGTAATAATGGTGATGATTATGTTGGTGATGATGATGGTGATGATGGTGGTGGTGATGGTGATGATGATGATGGTGGTGATGATGGTGATGATGGTGGTAGTGATGTTGATGGTGATGATGGTGAAGAGTGATGATGATGATAGTGATGGTGGTGATGATGGTGATGGTGATGGTGATGGTGATGATGGTGGTAATAATGGTGATGATTATGTTGGTGATGGTGGTAATGGTGATGATTATGTTGGTGATGATGATGGTGATGATGGTGATAATGGTGATGATTATGTTGGTGGTGATGGTGATGATGGTGGTGATGATGGTGGTGGTGGTGATGATGGTAGTGGTGATGATGGTGGTGATGATGATGATGGAGGTAATAATGGTGATGATTATGTTGGTGATGATGATGGTGATGATGGTGGTGGTGATGGTGATGATGATGGTGGTGATGATGGTGATGATGATGGTGATAATGGTGATGATTATGTTGGTGATGATGATGGTGGTGATGGTGGTGGTGATGATGGTGATGATGATGGTGATGATGGTGATAATGGTGATGATTATGTTGGTGATGATGATGGTGGTAATAATGGTGATGATTATGTTGTGATGATGATGGTGATGATGGTGGTGGTGATGGTGGTGGTGATGATGATGATGGTGGTGATGATGGTGATGATGGTGATAATGGTGATGATTATGTTGGTGGTGATGGTGGTGATGATGATGATGGTGGTGATGGTGATGATGATAGTGATGGTGGTGATGATGGTGGTGGTGATGATGGTGGTGATGGTGATGATGGTGGTGATGGTGATGATGGTGATGATAGTGGTAACGGTGGTAATGGTGGTGATGGTGGTGATGATGACGGTGATTATGATGATGGTGATGATGGTGGTGGTGGTGGTGATGGTGGTGATGATGAAGGCCATAGCTACAATTTACAATGTACCCACTACATGCTAGAAACTTCTATAGTTTCAACACCCATCACTTCATATAAACCTCATAGCAACCTGGCAAGCTATGGGTTATCATTGACCTCCTTTTACAGATGAGGAAACTGAGGCACAGAAGGACTCAGGTGACACAGCTAATCTGTGGCAAAACCAATATTGTTGCCCAGACCGCCTAACTTTATAGCTGGCACCTTTAAGCACTACGCTCTGCTCATGGGTGACTGTGGGCTTGTTCATGTGGCTACTGTGTGCCAATTCTGTGCTTGGCTCTGCCCAAGCACTGGGTCACCCCAAGGAATGAGGTAGACAAGGTTGCTGTCTTTGCAGGGCTTACGCCCAAGACCAACAAGAAACAAATAAGAAATGTGGCATATAAGTAAATTCAAAACAAAGTGATTTGCTAGACTGTGACAGAGCTGCAAATTCAGAGTGTGCGCCCAGGGAGGGCCTCTCTGAGGAGGTAAGGTTTCAGCTCAGATCTGAGTGACAGAAGGAATGAGGGGAAAGGGCACTGCAGGCAGAAGCAGCGGCCGTGCAAAGGCCCTGTGGCTGGAAGCAGCTGGTGTGTTCCAGGAATGAAGGTGAAGAAGAGGGGCCGCAAAGGTCCCCACCCCCTGCCGTCTGTCCATCTGCATCTTCTGCCCGGCACCTGAGTCCTGCAAAGGAGCGCAAGCCGTCTACGTGACTCACAAGCAAAGAGACAAAGCTAGCCGGTAAGTGGGCAGCTCACATGGGCAGTCTCCTTGGGCCTGAACAAAGGTTCCGCCCAGGGACACAGGAGCACAGACCCTCCAGACTCCTTTCTCACTAGGCACCCAAGCATGAGGTGGGGAGCACCATCTGGCTGAAAGACACCACACAGCCCGGGCACAAGTCATCAGGGAGCATGCTGAGCACACACCTAGAAGGCTCCCACTGAGCACATTTCCAGGCCAGGGCTTGGCCTTGTTCCTGGCACATCCCCAGCACCCCGCTGAGGCCTCTGGCTGCCTGGGCCCCCTCCCCGGCCCCCAGCAACTGGCACCTCCTGCCCAATTTCCTCCTGGGCAGCGTCACTGCCAGCCTCAGATATGCCTTGGGCCCTGGGCCCCAGAAGGCCAGGCATCATCCCAACCCAGTGCCCCTGACCCAGTGTTGGGCTTGCACAGTATCCCCATTGACCAGGCCTGCTCAGGCCAACGGGACCAGGCGACATGACACCAGTGCCCTAAATGGCCAGGAGGGGTCAGGGAGTCACTCCTGGCCACTGTTCCCTCACCGTGAACACCAGGGACACGTTGTGGGAACTGCCTCCGGGCGTGAGTCAGGCCCCTCCTGTACCCACCTGCCCACCATCTTACCCTCAGGCCCAGAGGGCATGAGCCAGAGGTCTGGGGTTCCTGGCATGAACCCCACGTGGCATGACCCACGTGGATCAGCCTGGGGCTTGTGTGGCACAGACATCCACTTCCCTCTCCCTGAGCAGGCAGCCATTCTGGTGCTGGTGGCTGCTGGCCTCCATGGAGCCCCTGGGGGACCCAGGCTGCCCCCCAGCTCTCTGCTGTAGTGCTCTGACATGGAGATCCGGCCATCACGTCTGGATAGCCAAACGGAGGACAGACAGTGGACTCATCAGCTTTGTCCAGAGTCTAATCACGTGACTTCATTCAGCCACAAAGGATGCTGGGAAAAAGTCTTGACCCAGCTGAGCATCTGTCCTTGAAGAAGAGGGGGGCTGTGTGTTGGGGACCAGGGGTGCCCCAACTGCCTGGCCACACGTCCGCCCAGAGGACATCAGCGCTGCAGACGGAACAGGGCCGTGGCACAGCTGGCTGGGCCCGGACCCAGACTTGGAGCCTCCTCCGCTTAGGGTTTACTAAGAGTGACGGATGCCATGCACGAATGTGACCTGGCAGCCATTTCGGAGAAGTGTTCACCAGTTTCTTCGAAAACAAAACATGGGAAGGAGGGGAAAGTGGGTGATGGGCATTGAGGAGGGCACCTGTTGGGATGAGCACTGGGCATTGTATGGAAACCAATTTGACAATAAATTTCATAATAAAAAAATAAAACAAAACAAATACGTTCGCTTGGACCCACTAATTCCTCTCTTCGGGATTTACCCAGAAGAAACAAAAAACATATGTCAGGAAAAAACCCAAAATTTGTATAAAAATGCTACAGCAGCTCCCCTGGGAGCAGCCGCACTGTAAACGCCATAAACGTATGAGAAAGAGCAGCTCGGGTGAGGCGTGGGGACCACGTCTGAGCAGAAGCGGCTGGACAGAGAACACATCACTCCAGAGCGGAGCCACGGCTGTTGAAACCACAAAGTGGCTGTGCCCACAGAGGCTCCGCGTGGCCCAAGGGAGTGTCCTGGGATGGTGGATGTGCTCTGGGTTTTCGCAGTGGACACGGCTGTCACAAACCTAGCAATGGCACACTTAAAATGGGTGCCTCCATCCGTCAGTGTAACTTGCACGTCAGTTGCATCGGTGTCACTGGTGCTGGTGTCCCGTTCGGGGACATGAGGGGACAAAGTAAATCCCACGGAATCCTAGAGAGGCAGGCTTCAGTGACAACAGTGCATTACAGTAAAAAAGAAATAACTGAAGGAAGCCGAGGAAACTCACCCTGCAGAAAATTAAAACGTCAGACGATGGAAACCACCAAACACCCGCACGACGGGACCCACGGGAAGCCGCAACACTCCGCACGAGACAACACGCAGCCCCAGAGGAGACAGGCCAGTTCGACCTCCCGGAAAACAAAAAATAACAAAATAACCCCAAGAAAGGTAAAGGGAACATGTACTAAAGACCAGATAGAAATTAGTGAAATGAAAAGCAACCCAGAGCAGAGGTAATCAGCAATACCAAAAGCTAGATCTTTGGGGGAAAGAAAGGTTTTAAGATTTTATTTTATTTGTTTAATGTTTATTTATTCTTTGAGAGAGAGCGCATGCACACAAGTGGGGGAGGGGCAGAGAGAGAGGGAGACACAGAATTCGAGGCAGGCTCCAGGCTCTAAGCTGTCAGCACAGAGCCCGACGCGGGGCTCAAACCCATGGGCTGTGAGATCATGACCTGAGCTGAAGTTGGGCGTTCAACTGACTGAGCCCCCCAGGGGCTTTATTAAAAATAAAAGATTTTATTTTTTTAAGCAATCTCTACACCCATTGTAGGTGTAGAACTCACAGCCCCGAGATCAAGAGTCCTCATTCCTCTAACTGAGCCAGCCAGGAGCCACTGGAAAAAAATTTGTGTGAACAGCAAAAATACATCTTTGACAAGTCTGGTCAATAACAAAAAATAAGCCCCAAAAGGAGGTAGAAAAAGGGGGACAGAAGCGAAATAAAGAGATTATAAAAGAGCACCGGGCACAGCATGTTACCAATAAATGGAAAAACATAGTTGAAATGGAAATTTTTCTAGGAAAATATAAAATTACACATACTGACTCAAAAAAAGTGAAATGCCATAAAAGAAACGTAAAGGCTATGAACTCTGCACAATAAGAATGCTTTCACTTATTATATTTTTCAAAAGTGAAGAGTGTCCACGAGGGAGCATGAGCGAGCAAAGCCAGCAGCCCTGATGAGGGAGCGACCCAAGCCAGGCCCGCAAGCCCCTCTGTCCAGGTGCCCCGGGACTTCTTCCTGACATCGAGGGCACTTCTCCTCGGCATTCATCAGTGTTACTTACGCCCACGAACCTGGGAGAACCCCCATTCCTGCCCCCACGCCCTCTGTCCACCTGTAGGGCAACTGACCACAGCAAGGGGGTCCCCGCAGCCCAGGGTGGGGGACATGCCAGGAAGTGAGCGGGGTTTTGTAGGATGTGCTGGCTGAGTCCTGGGTGCCCGTGGGGGCTCAGTTATTCAGGGTTTCAGAGGAAAGAAGGATTTGTAATAAAGACATGCACAGAGGTGCTATTTATAACCAAGAAAACTGGAAACAACCCAAATCGCCCCCGCAGGGACTGGCCTGGCAGATACACAGAGGAGGGGGAAGGAGATGCCACGTGACTCATGGGGAGGGGGAGCTCAGTGGCGACAAGAGCCTGGTGCGTGGGGAGAGCCAAATATAATGCAGTTTGCACACAGCGACCATAATTATGGGACACTGCAGGCATGGGCTCATTTACAGGTGTCAGGCCAAGGCCGCGGGGAATCAGGGAGCAACCCCAGGGTAGCCCTCCTGCGGGTGGGGCCTCTGCGAACGAGGGCTCCAAGAGGTGAGCCAACAGCAGGAAGGGGGTGTGAGGGGCCAGCTGTCTGCCGAGGGCTCCCCAGCCCTTGCCAGGCCTGCGGGACGTTTGTACAGAGCCACCTGCCCAGGGCTCCGAACAATGGACACAGACTTTAAGATCACAGGCCTTTGCCCAGAGATGCGATGCTCACCTCTGAGCTCACCGCCTCCTTCAGGGGAAATGCGGGTGCTGGGCCCCCAGGAGCAGGAGGGGAGGTGACACTTCAAACCCCCTGTGAAGTATCACTCCCCCCACCCTGTCCTGCTTGAATTATCCTTCCTCTGAGATGCTCCACATGCTCTGACTGTCTCCACTCAGGGGCCTCCCGGGCTTCTGGATGCTCATCCATCAGTGGGTGGAGGGAGGTGCAGGGGGACCCCGGGCCTGGCCCTGCCCTGGCCGCGGCCCCTGCCCCACCTGCACCACACCCCCCACCTGGCAGGCGACAGCACTCAGGGCTCCCACACAGCACAGTCACAAGAGGAGGGCTCCCTGAGGGAGGTGACTACCAAGTCCCTCTCCACATGGCTGGAGGGCAGGACCTCAGCCGGGGTGTCCACAGATGGGCCTGTGGGCCTGGGCCCTCACGACAAAGCTGGTCTAGTTGTGGTCACCCTGGGTCAGCCACCCTCACACGATCACGGCTCCTGGGCCTGGTGGACAGCAGCAGCACACCGCCCTCCCCCTGACCCCGGCCACCACCGATCAGGCCTTTATCATTGCAACCAGGTGACTGACCTTTGCGGGACCCAGGGTCTCCCCTTCCCCAACCCTCCCCTGCCCCTGAGAGAAACGGGAGTCACACCCCAAAAACTGCATATCTCCCCTCCTTCACAGTGTTGACATTAATGATGCTAGTAACAGCTACCATCGTTGGCAGGGGCTAGAAGGGTCCATTTGGAAGGGCACCTTGGAATCAGGGCTTGGACGCCACACAGGTGAGTATGGGCTGCAGGGCTGCATGGGGGTGGCAGGAGGTTTATGGTGGAGACACCAGGTTCGCTCAGGGATGTGGAGGGACAGGAACCGTCAGAGAAGGGGGTGGAAGCCACAGCCTGGTGAATGTTGCCAGAACAGGAGGAAAACCAAGCGGTGGGTCTCCGGGGAAGCCAGCCCGGAGGGGAGGCCTGAGAAGGGGCAGGCAGAGGGTCAGGGAACAGGACAGACGCCACCCCGAGAGCCAAGGCTTGAGGCAGCTCTGGGCAGGGAGGTGTCACTGGGTGGGGGGCCAGTGGCTGGGGAGCAGGGGGACGGGGGGGGGGGGGACGCAGCCCTTTCTCCTCTGGGAAGAAGCTGATTGGTGATTTCCATTTGTGGAAATTATGGATTCGCTGGTAGCCGCCCAGCCCTCCCACCATAACCTGGGCAGGATGTACGACACCTGCTCCCAGGCCTGAACACCAGACGGTGCCAGGCTGGAGGACCCGGGGGAGGGACAGCTTACAGCAGCTGGGCTTGACAGTGCACAGAGCGCCGGGTGCAGAGGTCGCATGGACCCGATGAGGCAGAGACCAGACTTGGGGCCGTGGAAGGGAAGCAGTGGGTATGTGTGGGGCAGGACACTGGGGAAGAAGAACTTAGGGATGGTCCCCAAACCACACGTGGGGATCCACGAGTCCTCAGGTGTCCATACACAGCACGGAACTGGGTTGTGCCAAATTACAGGGCCCGGGAAACACCTGATTTTCTGGGATCTGCAATAACAAAGCACAAAGTCAAGCCTGAACAAGTTCAAGGTCATCAGCCAGTGGCTGAACTACCTACAAAAGCAAGTCAACATTCTTCAGAAGAAGTTAACAGAATCTTGCGTTTCACAACATATTAGCCGCCATGTCCACGCTTCAATTATTATTTTTTTAATGTTTATTTATTTTTGTGACTGAGAGAGACAGAGTGTGAGCAGGGAGGGGCACAGAGAGAGGGAAACACAGAATCTGAAGCAGGCTCCAGGCTCCGAGCTGTCAGCACAGAGCCCAATGTGGGGCTTGAACCCGTGAACTGAGAGATCATGACCTGAGCTGAAATCAGACCCTTAACTGACTGAGCTACCCATGTGCCCCCTTTTTTTTATTTTTTATTTTTTAAATCAATTGCACTGTTCAACTAAAATTAATCACTAGGGGGACACCTGGGTGGCTCAGTCAGTTGAACATCTGACTTTGGCTCAGGTCATGACCTCATAGTTCGTGAGTTCAAGCCCCACATTGGGCTCGCTGCTGTCAGTACGGAGCCTGCTTCAGATCTTCTGTCCCTGTCTCTCTACCCCCTTCCCCACTTCTGCTCACTCTCTCAAAAAGAAATAAATCTAAAAAATAAATAGGGGCGCCTGGGTGGCTCAGTTGGTTGAGCGTCCAACTTCAGCTCAGGTCATGATCTCACAGCTTGTGGGTTCGGGAGCCACATTGGACTCTGTGCCGACAGCTCGGAGCCTGAAGCCTGCTTCGGATTCCGTGTCTCCCTCTCTCTCTGTCCCTCCCCCGCTCATGCTCTGTCTCTGTCTCTCTCAAGAATAAATAAAACATTAAAAAAACATTTTAAATAAATAAATAAATAAATAAAATTAATCACTAGGTATACAAAGAAATAGGAAGATGTGATCCCCAGGCAAGACAGAAGAAGTCTACAGGAACTGAGACACTGACCCCCAGTGACCCGCATGCTGGCCTTAGCTGACTCAAAGGCGGCTATATAAACGTGCTCACAGAGCTGAAGAAGCTATGGTCTCACTCAGTGCATTGATGGGAAATGCCAGCCCCCAAACAGATCAACAGACATGACCTGATATGCAGATTAAGAAGTGCACAGGCTGAGTGGACCCTCAGAGACCTTGCGGAACAACGTCACAGGGTCCTCTAGGAGTCCCCAGAGGAAGGGTGTGAAACTGAGGCCGAATAAATATTTGAAGACACAGTGGCCAAAAAACCTTCCCAAATTTAGTGGAGAACCTGAATTTACACATCGAATAATCTGCACCAACCCTGATTAAGATAAATATGGAGGGAACAACAGACACAAAGTTCCGAAAACCAAAGAAAATTCTGGAAGCTGCCAGAGAGAAAAGACATATCACTCACGGGAGCGGTAAGACTTATGACTTGTCGCCAGAAACAGCAAAGCCAGATGACGGTGAAATGGAACCACCGAAGTGCCCCTTAAATTCTCAGCCAGCAAAAATGTCCCGAAAAAAACAAGGTTGACATAAAGACATTCCTATAAGTGAAACTAAGAGAATCTGCTGGTGGGACAGCAGCAACACAGCCCAGGCTACGGCTGAGCCCTGGCTGCGGGAAGGGCTGAGGGTAGACGAGCAGGCAGGGGTGAGGCACAGGCACCATCACCAGAAGCAGGATGGAACCACATCGCGGCATCACCCCTGCGTCCCTGGGAGGAAACACGGGGAAGGAAACCAGGGCTCATGCGCTGGGTGGCTGGCCTCCACCGCTCACGCCCTGCTGGTGGGGCAGTGGGGTGCTGGGCTGAATGCTGAGCCAGAGGACATTATTCAGGCCACAGCAAACCTGGCCTGGGGTCAGCGGAGCAGAAGGCGATACTGGAGCGAGACCGATGCCTGATGTTTACACAGGAGAGGACCCTTGTTCCGCATGAGGGCATGAAGGAGTAATGAGGCATCGTGCCCACGGCCCACTGTCAGATGCGTCCAAAAAGTATGAACCCACGGAGAGAAAGACGTGTAAGGGAAGCGCAGTCGCGTGCTAACTTCTGGGGCTTCGGCGGGAGAGTCAGGAGCTCTTTCTGCTGTTGCAACTTTTCTATGAATTTGAGATTATTTCAAAATAAGACATGTGATTTTTTACATGTTTATCTATTTATTTGGGGGGGCAGAGAGACAGAGGGAGAGAGAGAATCCCAGTCCACGCAGGACTTGATCCCACCAACTGTGAGATTGTGACCTGAGCTGAAATCAAGAGTCGGAGCCCTCCAGGTGCCCCCAAAACAAGACATTTAAACATCTTTTTCAATGTTTATTTATTTTTGAGAGACAGAGAGTGAGTAGGGAAGGGGCAGAGAGGGAGACACAGAATCCCAAGCAGGCTCCAGGCTATGAGCTGATAGCACCCAGCTCAACACTGGGCTCGAACCCACAACTGTGAGATCATGACCCGAGCCCAATTCGGATGCCCAACCGACTGAGCCACCCAGGTGCACCCTAAAAAGCAGCAGCTTCCGGGGCGCCTGGGTGGCGCAGTCGGTTGAGCGTCCGACTTCAGCCAGGTCACGATCTCATGGTCCGTGAGTTCGAGCCCCGCGTCAGGCTCTGGGCTGATGGCTCAGAGCCTGGAGCCTGTTTCCGATTCTGTGTCTCCCTCTCTCTCTCTGCCCCTCCCCCGTTCATGCTCTGTCTCTCTCTGTCCCAAAAATAAATAAAAAACGTTGAAAAAAAAATTAAAAAAAAAAAAAGCAGCAGCTTCCTTGGGGCAAGAAGGAAGAAGAGAGAAAGCCCACAGGAGGGTCGTTCTTTTTCCTGAGAGCTAACGTCTGTACAGACAGGTGCCCGGGTCACCCACCGTCCTCCGCCCGCACAGCCCAGCGTGGCCTGTTCACGGGGCAGACAGTTGGGGCTGCATTCGGTCTGGTGTCTGGCTTTTCCTCCTCAATGCTGTGTCCACGATACTCGAGGGTTCTGTTGTGCCACTAGTCTTCTGGCCCCGTCCTGCTCCCATCTCGGGGAGTACCGTGTGCATTTCTGCCGGCGAGTACCTAGCGGCGGGATTTCAGGGTGGCCAGGTATGCATTCGCCACCCCCTTTCGCAGATGCGGCAGAAACCTCCCAAAGCGGCGATACTGGGTCTCGTTCCCACTGCACGGTGAGAGGGTCTTGGGGGGTCCACGCTGGTGCTGAGGGAGGGCCAGCCATGCAGCCAGCGGCCTCAGCCTTCGCCTTCCCGTAACTCGGGAGTGACCACTTGCTCGTGGACCATCTGGGCCTTTTTGTGACATGAAGCTCGTGTCTTTCCCCCAATTTTCTCCCGGTTGTTTGTCGTTTTCTTATTGATTTGGACAAATTCTTCACATATCCTGGATCAGAGTCCTTTATCACGTGTGTGCTGCAAATATTTCTTCCCGCTCCGTGGTTCACCTTTTCACCTGCTTGCACATTATTAATAGTCTTTTGGAATACAGTTCCTAATTTCGGTGGGACTGAATTCACCAGTGTCTTCCTCACTGGCCCTGTGCTGTGGTATTCGACGTGAGGGGCTGCTGTCTGCCCACAGATCACAAAGATGCTCCCTTACGTTTTTTCCTACAGTTTTATTGTTTGTGCCTTCTATTCTATGACCCTGATGAATTAGGCGCGTGTGCATGTGTGCACGCGTGCGTGCGCGTGCATGCGTGTGTATGTAGTACTGAGTAGGCCTCAAGAACTGTTCTCCACACACAGATTTAATTTGCCCTGCAATAATTTTGCACAAGATACTTCGTCCCCCAATTTATAAGCAAGTGTTAATTTTTCCCCACGTGTGTGGGCCTGAATCTGGATTCTGCTCCATTGGTCTGTTGTCTATCCTTGACCAAGCACCAAGGCCACCTTGGACAGTTACTGTGACTTTGCTGTGTGATGCCTGTCAGGACCCATCCCTCAGCTGGGCTGCCCTCCTCCCTCCTCGTCCTGCAATTCATTGTATCTGTTCTCTGTCCTTCACGGTATCAGGTAGATCCTAGAATCAGCTTGTCATGTACACACACACACACACACACGGTTGTTCTGGGGGAGCAGTGTGCATGAAATTAGCTCAGGCTGTAGAGAATTAAAAGTGTTTCCTTATTGCGTCTTCCAACCCACAAGCACGGTACACACCCTTCCATTTATTTAGGTGAGCTTCAGTTTACTTTGATAAAGTTCATGATTTCCTGTGTGGACGTTTGTCTTTGTTAGATTTATTACTGGGTACTTGATTTTTTTTTTTTTTTGGTATTTGATTTTTTTTAAATATTACTATAAATAATTCCTTTTTAAATTTACTTATTTATTTTGAGAGAGACACAGAGAGAGCCTGCGACCAGGGGAGAGGTAGAGAGGGAGAGAGAGGAAGAGAATCCCAATCAGGCTCCGCACTGTCAGCACAGAGCTTGACGTGGAGCTTGAACCCACAAACCATGAGAACATGACCTGAGCCGAAATCAAAAGCTGGACGTTTAAGTAACTGAGCCATCCAGCCGCTCCAACTATAAATAATTCTTAACATTTATTTATTTTTGAGAGAGACAGAGACAGAGAGAGCGCAAGCCGGGGAGAGGCAGAGAAACAGTGAGACAGAATCAGGAGCAGGCTCCAGGCTCCACGCTGTCAGCATGGAGCCCGATGCAGGGCTTGAACCCATGAACTGAGAGATCATGACCTGAGCCGAAATCAAGACTGAGCCCTCCAGGTGCCCCTGATTGTTACTCTTTTGAAGTTCCTGCTGGTCACCCTAGCTCTCTAAGACAATCTTTGTGCTCTGCCTGGAGGGGTTCATGGAGGTTCTTGAATCAGTGGACTGACAACACTCAGTTGTCTTTAAAATTCTCAGCCATTATGTCCTCCAACATTTCTTCTGCTCCAGGAAGAAATCTTTCTTTTCTGGTTTCTTTCTGGGACCTCAGAACTTCTCAACACGTCCCACAGACCTTTGTATTTTCTCTCTCTCTCCCGTCTCCGTGCATCAGCCTTGAGATTTCCTCCAATCCCATCTTAAAACCACTCATTGTATTCTAAACATAAATCATTGTGTTTTCAGCTCTAGAATGTGTTTTGTCTCTAGTGAAATTCCTCATCGTACGATTTTCTTTAAAATAGTAAAGATGTGGGGCGCCTGGGTGGCTCAGTCGGTTAAGCGGCCGACTGTGGCTCAGGTCATGATCTCACGGTCTGTGAGTTCGAGCCCCGCGCCGGGCTCTGTGCTGACAGCTCGGAGCCTGGAGCCTGTTTCAGATTGTGTGTCTCCCTCTCTCTGACCCTCCCCTGTTCATGCTCTGTCTCTCCCTGTCTCAAAAATAAATAAAAACGTTAAAAAATTTTTTTAAATAATAAGATAAAATAGTAAAGATGTGCCTGGGTGGCTCAGTCGGTTGAGCTTCCGACTTTGGCTCAGCTGATGATCTCACGGTCTGTGAGTTCGAGCCCCATGTTGGGCTCTGTGCTGACAGCTCGGAGCCTGGAGCCTGCTTCAGATTCTGTGTCTCCCTCTCTCTCTGTCCCTCCCCTGGCTAATGCTCTGTTTCTCTCTCTTAAAATAAACATTAAATTTTTTTAATAAAATAAAATATTAATAGTACTTTATAGTCTGATAACTCCAGTATCTGTGTCATCTGAGAATCCACCCCCTGTTTTCTCTTGGTGCATCTAGTAATTCATAATTGAAACTTGGATATTGTCCATGAGAAATTACAGAGACTTTCTCCAGAGGGTCCACTCCGTCCATCAGGCGCAGCCAGGTGTGGGCAGACTCCCTCAATCACGACCATCCCTGGGGTGTAGCTGTCCCTGGATCCCAGCTCAGATCCTGAACTCCCATTTTTGTCTCTTCATAACCATGCAGTTGGTGAAAACACCACTCAGCTTTTCACCAACTATCTTATTAGCTTCTTAGCCTCGTCGCACGTATTTGATATGCAGGCAAAGGCTTCGGGGGAAAGGTGTGAGTTTGGGGCATCCAGCCTCTTGAGTTCTGGCCATTTCAGCCTTATAATTAATTCTCTCTCCTCCTCCATGAACTTGCTGAGGCTCTGCTGGCTCCTTTACCTGTTAGCAGTGACAGCCCAGGCTCAGCTTCCTGCCTCTCTTCCAAGTCAAGAATCAGTAAACATCTGAGGGGTAGGTAGATGGTGTGTGAAAAGTCTGCTCACCTCCCTCTGATTCTCTTTTCTCTGGAGACATGGCTCCTCAACAAAAAAATTTTAATGTTTATTTTTGAGAGAGAGAGAGAGAACCAGCAGGGGAGGGGCAGAGAGAGAGGGGGACAGAGGATCCAAAGCAGGCTCCAAGCTGTCAGCACAGAGCTCAGTGCGGGGCTCAAACTCACAAACCGTGAGATCGTGACCTGAGCCACCCAGGCGCCCCTCATCTAGATTTTCTAGTTGTTCTCTGTTGAGGCAGTGATCTGCCCAACTACTCCACCATAACTACAAGTGGAAACTCAAGGAAGGCTCATTTCATAGATGGCACAAAATCAGATGTCTGTCTAGAGTAAAAATAATGATGACAGCTCCGCTTATGGTTTCTTTACTATGTAACAGACTTTGTGCTAAGTGCTTACATGTGCAGTTTGATTTTTGCAGCTACCTCATGAAAAAGGTAATGTCTGTTCCCATTTTACAGATGTGGAAACTGAGGTTAGAGAGGTAAATTAATCAGTACAGGGCATCTGTCTGTTCCCAGGATCCAAATACACAGAAAAAGAATTTAGAAGTTTTTTTTTTTTTTTATTGTGATAAAGCAATATGTAACATAAAGCTTGCCCTTTCAACCACTTTTAGGTGTACAATTCGGTGGCACTAAGTACTTTCACAGTGTCATGTAACCACCACCATCTATTTCCACAACATTTCTATTGCCCCAAACAGAAACTCATCACCCCCTACCCTCCAGCCCCTAGGGACCTCTAACCTACTTTGTTCCTATGGACCCGTCTGTTCCAGATACTTCAGACTCGTGGAACCACACATTTGTCCTTTTGTGTCTGGCCTATTTCCCTCAGCATAATGTTTTCAAAGTTCATCCATGACATAGCAGGTGTCAGAGACATATCCCTTTTTATGGCTGAGCAATGTTCCATGCACGTCCACACTACCTTTTCTTTATCCCCTCATCAGGTGATGGGCACTTCAGTTATTTCCACCTTTTGGCTGCTGTGAACGACCGTGAGTGGCCATCAGCTGGAGACCCTGTTTTCAGTTCATCTGGATACATACCTAGAAGTGAAATTGCTGCATCATAGGGTAGCTTGGTGTCTAACTTCTAGAGGAACCACGACACTATTTTCCACGGCAACCGTCCTGCTTCACATCCCCACGAGCAATACATCCCTGATTTCTCCACATCCTTGCCAACACTTGGTATTTCCCTTTCTTCCTTCTTTTAAATACAGCCATCCTGGGTGTGTGACGTGTATCATATTGTGGTTTTCACATCTTTCTATTCACTGATGGTACTGAGGACTTTTTCATGCTCTTATCGAACATTTGTGTACCTACTTTAAAGAAATATCTATCGGGGCACCTGGGTGGCTCAGTGGGTTAAGAGTCCAACTTCGGCTCATGTCAGGATCTCACGGTTCGTGGGTTCGAGCCCCACATAGGGCTCTGTGCTGACAGCTCAGAGCCTGGAGCCTGCTTTGGTTTCTGTGTCTCCCTCTTTCTCTGCCCCTCCCCCACTTGTGCTCTCTCTCTCTCTCTCAAAAATAAACATTAAAAAAAAAAAAACTCTATTGAAGCCCCTTGCCAATATTTTAGTTGGATTGTTTATCTTTTTATTATTGAATTGTAGGACTTCATTCTCCATTCTGGATACTAAACCCTTACTTTTTTCCATTCTATATGTTGTATTTTCACCTTCTTGATAATGCCTTTTTGATGCACAAGAATTTAATTTTAATAAAGTCTAGTTTGTCTAGATTTTTCTTTTCTTGCTTGTGCTTTTGCTGCCATATTTAAGAAGCCATTGTCAAATCCAAAGTTATGAAGATTTATGTTTTGTTTTAGGAGTTTCATGGCTTAACTCTTACATATAGGTTGTTGATCCATTTTGAGTGAACTTCTGTGTGTGGTGTGAGGTAGGGGTCCAACTTAATCCTATGAAACAGGTGGATCCACAGGGGCAGAAAGTAGATTAGTGGTTGACTAGGCCCACAGGTCTGCGGGGTGATAGGAAGTGACTGCTGATGGGTGTGAGGTTTTGGGGGGTGAAGAAAATATTCTAAACTTAGACAGTGGTGATGGTTGCATAACTCTGAATACATTAAAAATACTGAACTGTACCCTTTCAAATGGTGCATTTTATGCTATGTGAATTATACCTCAATAAGGCTATTATTAAAACAAACAAACACAACAGCTGGTGGCCCGTAGGAGGGGACAGGCCCGGCTGCCCTCCCATGGCCCCTGTGGCTGCCGGCCAGGCTCCTGCACCAAACATGCGGCCCAGGCCAGGTTCTTCCTCCTCCTCGGGGCCACATGTTAGGTAATAAAGGGTCTCTTTCATGAATTTTCCTCCCACTTTGGCCCCAAGCCCAAATGCTGCTGTCAGCCAGTTTTTCTGGCAAATCAGTCCCAAGCGTGAAAGAGGTCACAGGCAACAGCCTTGTGCCCCCCTCTCTCCCTGGGGGGTGGGGGGGGGGTGGGGGGGTGTTGGGGGCGCCAAGCACCGGAGTTGCTGGATTCCCAGATGAGGCAGAGGCCTGGCTTAGCCCAGGTCCCCTCTGTGGAAGGAGGGGCTGGGACTTGGTCTGTCCCCTGCCATGACAGCTGGCAGGTATCTGGGTGTGTTCCCACTGGTGGTGGGCATGGGCTGGCATGCTGACCAGTCCACCTGGGCTTCCAACGGGGACTTGAACATATAGATTTGTGGGAGGCTTCTCAGGAGCCCAGATTTGCACTGGTCGACCGGATGAGGTGTCTCTGGGGGTGCTTTTGTGGGCGGGGGGTGGTAAGTTCTCTCTGTGCAGAGCACAGCACGGCCCCTAGACATCAGAGGCCACAGACAACCCGCTGCCTTCCTGCATTCAGAGGGGCGGTGGCTTGGGCAGGAGTCCGCATCCTCCCACAGCACTGTTAGCAGGGCCCCGGAGGGGTGGCCTTGGTGGCTTTCCCAGGAAGAGGACGTGGACAACAAGGGCTGAAAAGGAGGAGAAAACAGGCATCAGGTGAAGAGTGGTGGAGAGACCACATACTGCCCCTGGCACACGCTGGCCCCCTGGGTGTGGCAGAGGCCCTCCCCACCAGGCCCCGAGGGCACAAAGCCCTCCCAGCCCCAGGCACAGGACCCAGGCTGGCCCCGTGTCCTTCATCTCACGCACCTGCAGCTCTCCATCTGTCCATCTGGATTCAGCAACAGTGCGGCTGCTGCAGACCGGCCTTGGATTTACCTGCAGTCACTAAGATGCCCCCACGTGCTGCAGCCAGGTCAGCAGTTCCCGGCCTTTCCACTTGCAGCCCACGAGCATCTCAACCTCAGGGCGCCCCACCCACTCCCAACCCCCTCGTCTGCCTCCCCAGGGCTCCCGGCCCACGGTGCTACCCCTCAGTGCACTTTCCCCGCTCATGTCCACCCTGCCTCAGGGGTCAGGCCCTGTGCAGAGGCCACAGTGACCAGGTGAGGGCAGGGGCGTTTCATCCCAGAAGGTCCCCTCAGTGGGGTCCCCCTGCCCCCTGCCCACCTACCCAGGCCCTGGCCCCTCCAGAGTCTGGGTATGATATGTGCCCCTGTCCGTCTGTCTGGCGGGATAATAACCAGGATGTCCCCATGAAAGGTGATGTGCACAGCACCTGTGTCCCTGCGCCCCCTCCAAGGCCTGCGCCTGGCTCCCAGGAAAAGCCATGCAGCCAAACTCAGCACAAAATGGCAGCTCTGGGGTTGAACTCTACCTAGCAACAAGATCAGCAGCTGATGTTGCAAACTTATTTTTATCTCCGGGATGAACGGCTAAAAACCGCAGCCTCCTCCCGTACCACCTGGGGACCCGCCCCCCAGACCCCGCTCCACCCTCCCTTCTCACTTGCCGGGGGGTCTCTGAGCCCCAAAATGGGGGGTGGGTCCTCAGAGCCTCCCGAGTGTCAGCCCCAGGTCCCCGCCCTGCTCGCCTCCGCATCCCAGTGTCTCTGCACTTCCCATCCCGTGTCACCGCAGCCCTGACACTTTGTCCTCCGTGGGGAAGGGATTGCGGGCCCGGGGCCTGCTCTGCACAGGATGCTCTGGACCACGTCCGCACTCCACTGCCGCCCTTCTTGCCACCTTCACAATGATGCGAGCCTGCCTGCAGCCTAAAGCCTCCTTGTAGGAGCCGTCCTGGTTCCTGCTTCTCTAGAGAAGATACTGGGAGCTTCTAGTTCTAGAAGAGGGCGGGGCACTCTCCAGCTCCTCCTCCCTGGATGCAATCCAACAGACATCACAAAGACCCTGAGATGGAAAAGAGACAGCAGATGAGCCAGGGGCCTCAGGACTGGAGAACCGGGTGCCATGTGTTGCTGGGTCCCCCACATAACCCAGGCTGGGCACAGCGGCCTGCACCTGGAGCTGCCATCCAGCGTCCACAAAACAGACAGAGGACAGGAGAGCTGCTCTCGGGGGGTGGGGTGGGGGGCAGGGGGCAGCATCCCAGAGCCCTGTATCCCCGGTGCTGAGTGAAGCCAGGCCCAGCAGCACTCTGAAAAGCAAACACCAGGACCACGGCCCATGAAAAGAGGCCAGAACCTTCGCAGAGGCGAGGAAGGGGGACTGCTTTGCTAAAATAGGAGACTGAAACCAGGTCAAGACTGTCCTCACTAGCAGCCAAAATATCCAGGATACAAGAGAAAATCCTGCATCACCCCAGAGCCAGGAGAGCACAGTTTGAGTGAGGAAAGACAACCCACTGATGCCAAGGCCAAGATAAATCAGACACTGGGGTTACCACACGAGGTTCTAAAGCAGTCACCACAAAAATGCTTCAACAAGCAAGTATAAATTCTCTGGAAACAAATAAAGAAATAGAACATCTCAGCAAAGAAGTTTTTTTGTCTTGTTTTGTTTTGTTAGAGACTGGGAGAGAGAGAGAGAGAGAGAGAGAGAGAGAGAGAGAGAATCCCAAGCAGGCTCCATGCTCATTGCAGAGCCCAGTGCGGCACTCGATCCCATAACCCGGGGGTCATGACTGGAGCTAAAATCAAGAGTCAGAGGCTCAACCAACTGAGCCATCCAGGCGCCCTACAGTAAAAAAGCTGTACGTTTCTTCCTTATAAATTAAAAAAAAAAGTTCTATAAAAAATTAATAGAACTGAAAAATGCATTAGCCAAGTTAAATAACTTGCCAGATGGACGCAATAGCAGAGTAGAGATGAGAGAAGACAGAACCAGCAAACTTGAAGTCCAGACCAACACGGTTTACTCATCCTGAACAACACAGAGAAAGCAGACTGAAAAATAAGGTGAACAGAGCCTCGGAGACTTGTGAACAATAACACGAGACCCACTTTCATGTCATCAGAGTCCAGAGGACAGGGAGACAAAATTGGGGGGGGGGGCAGAAAAAAAATTAAAGAAATAACATCGGAAAATGTCCCAATTTTAACAAAAGACATAAACCTACAGATTCAAGAAGCTGAATAAATCTCAACAGGAAAAGCCTAAAAAGATCCAGACCCAGATGCATTATAATTAAACTTCTGAAAACTGGGGGCACCTGGGGGGCTCAATCAGTTGAGCATCTGACTTCAGCTCAGGTCACGATCTCGCGGTTCGTGGGTTCGAGCCCCTCGTCGGGCTCTGTGCTGATGGCTTGGAGCCTGGAGCCTGCTTCGTATTCTGTGTCTCCCTCTCTCTCTGCCCCTCCCCCACGGTGTGCATGCTCTCTCTCTCTCTCTCACTCTCTCTTTCTCAGAAATAAATAAATAAAAATAAATAAAAATAATAACCTTCCGAAAACTGATGACAAAGAAGAGCATCTTAAACCCCGCCAGACAGAGATGACAAGTTCTGGCAGAGAAGCAGCATTCAAATGGTGGCGGCCTTCTCACCTGCAGCCACAGTGGTCAGGAGTGTGTGGCCCGGCATTCCTTGAGTGTTGAAAGAACAGAACGTCAACTGCACACTCCACCATCAGTGAAAGTGTCCCTGTGGAGTGCAAGGGAAAGAGAGAGACCCCCAGATGAAGAAAAACTGAGTGAATTTGTTGTTGTCAGACCTTTCTTCAGACAACGTCTCATGGAAGGTCCACAGACAAGTCTTCACGGGAAGAACGATGGAAAGGGTGGAAGTGGAGGCAGACAATAGACTCCTTCGTTCCATGAATATTTGTAATCATGTCTTATGAAGCAAAAGTTTTCTCACCATCTGATGTGCCTCAATGTCGATGAAACGCTTTAAAGTTTTGGAGGATAAAGGGACGTTAACGGAAGTAAGGTTTGTACACTCACTCAAAATGACGGCAGTCCTATATGTCTATGGGAATGCCTACGCAATCCCTAAAAAACTATACAAGGCGACATATATTTAAAAACATGACAGATACTCTGGAAGGGAATTGTAAAAAAGGCTCAAGAAATCTGCAGGCCAAGAATCACTAAACAGAAGAATGAGATGCGGAGAAAACAAACAGGAGGCAAATAATAAAGTGGCAGAGTCTTTATTCACTTAGCACTAATTACCTTAAACGCACGTGGTCTAAATACACCAATTAAAGGACAGGTTGGCAGAATGAATAAAAACACGACCCACTATAGCTGCCTCTGAGGAACTCACTTCAAACAGGCCAACAGTAAAGGCTGGGGAAAGATACATCATATAAATATTAATCAAAAATATTATTTATATCAATACAGCAGAAGTGGCTGCCTTATGTTGAGGTAAAGTAGACGTGAGAGCAAAGAAAATTGCCAGAAAACAAGGACAGAGCCGATCTACCCAACAGCCACAACAGTCCTGAATGCATGTGCACCAAACAACAGAGCTTTTGAACCATGAAGCAAATCCAGGAGGGTGGAAAGGAGCTGACAAATCCAGTTAAAATTGGGGACTTTCAGAAACTGACACCACTACAAAATCAAGAATGCACCATGATATGGCAGAACTGAACACCATCAACCATCAGGATCGATGATCTATGGGACACTCTCTCCACCCAGCAGCAGAATACACATGCCTCTCACGTGCCCACTGACACTCACTGACATAGACCATATCCTGGGCCTGAAACAAACCTTGAGAAATTAAAAGAATTGGGGTGCCTGGGTAGCTCAGTAGGTTAAGTGTCCAGTCTTGATTTTGGTCAGGTCATTATCTCAGGTTCAGGAGATCTAGCCCACATCTGGCTCCCCACTGGGCATGGAGGCTGCTGCTTGTGATCTCTCTCTTTCTCTCTCTCTCTCTCCTCTCTCTCTCTCTCTCTCTCTCACCCCTCCTCCCTCCCTCACATTCATGCTTTCTCTCTTAAAAAGAAAAAAGAAATGAAATCACACAGGAGTAGCCCTCAGACAATAATAGAATTAAAGTGACACCAATTAGAGAAAGACAACAGAAAAATCTCTAAACACTTGCTTGCCAACTTAACAACACATTTCTGAAAGAGGAAATCTCAAATTAAGATAAGTAGAAATGAATGAAAAAAAAAACAAAACCAAAAAGTGAAAGCTGCTGGGTGCAGCTAATGCAGTGCGGACAGAGACATTTATAGCATTATGCTTACATCAGAAAAGATCTTAAGCCAATTACCTAAGTTCCCACCTCAAGAAACTGGAAAAAGAGCAAACAGCTCAAAGAAGGCAGAAGGAAGAAATACAAAGATGGAAGGAATCGATGAAATAGAAAACACAGAAACTATAGAGAAATTAATTGAAACAAAAGCTATTCTTCAAAAACAAAAAAAAATCATAGAATTATAAGCCTCTCCCAAGATTGATAAAGACAGAGAGAAGACACAAATAACCAATATCAGGAATAAGGTGGGATATGACAGACCCCTATGGCCATTAAAAGGAGAATAAGAGGGTGGTGTGAGCGCATTAACTCCTCATAAATTGAACAACTTAGAAGAAATGGACCAGTTTCTCAAAAATTCCAAACCACCCAAACTCAGATGAAGTAGATAACCTAAATAGTCCTATGACCATTAAGAAAGAAAGAAAGAAAAAGGAAGAAAGAAAGAAAGAAAGAAAAGAAAGAAAGAAAGAAAGAAAGACACACAAAACCACAGACAAATCTCTTGTCAACTTCTACCCATAAAAAAATCCTCAATAAATATTAGCAAATTGAATTCAGCAGGGTATAGATCAAATGTGAGTCATTCCAAGTATGCAAGGCAGGTTCAATATTCGAAAATCAATCATTGTAATATACATGCCAACAAGTTAAAGAGGAAAAGATCATATTATCATATAAATTTATACAGAAAAAAAAACATTTGACAAAATTCAAAACTCATTCATGAAAAAACTCTCAGCACACTAGGAACAGAGATGGGTTTCCTCAACCTCATGAACAGCATCTACCAAAACCCTAAAGCTAACATCATAGGTAATGGTGAAAAACTGGATGCTTATCTAAGGTCTGGTACAAGGCAAGCAAGTCTGGGTTGCCACTCTGCCCGGTATAGTACTGGAAGTTCTAGCCCCTGCAATAAGGGACGTATAATTAAGCAAAAAGCTTCCAGATTGGACATAAAATTATCTTTATTGTGGATGACATGATAGACTACATAGAAAACAGAATCCCGAGGAATGTACAAAACTCCTACAATAAATGAATGGAGTAAGCTCACAAGATACCAAACCGACAAAAGTAAATTTTCATTTCTGTATATTAACAACAAATGAGGAAACCAACAGTAAAGATGCAATTCCACCACTACTAATTGGCCCAAAGAACACAAAACACTTGGCATAAATCTAACAAAATGTGGGGCGCCTGGGTGGCTCTAACCCAGTGACGCGTCTAACTCTTGATATCGCTCAGGTCATGATCTCACATTGGGCTCTGTGATAACAGCGTGGAGCCTGCTTGGGATTGTAACTCTTCCTCTCTCTCTGCCCCTCCCTCTCTCTCTCCCCAAATAAATAAACATTAAAAACATAAACTATACTTACAGAAATAGGATTTAAAAAAAAAAATCTAGCAAAATGTGTACAGAATCTACATGAGGAGAGTTACAAACACCCATGAAAGAAACGGAAGATCTAACAGCTTGGGAGAGACATACCATGTTCAAGGATCGGAAGACTTAACATGGCAAAGATGGTGATTCCTCCTAAACTGGTCCAGTTTCAATGCAGTTCTTACCAAAAGCCCAGTGAGATTTTTTTGTAGACATGAAGAGGCTGATTCTAAACTTTATAGGAAAAGGGAGTGACCTTGGAATAACCGAAACAATGATGAATAAGAAGGATAGCACCCACAGGGTCAGGGCTGAGCACACCGCTCCAGGGAGGAAGGCAGGGCTGTGCTGGTGGGGGGCGGGCACACAGAGCTGTGGAACAGAGCTGAAGACTCAGAAGCCAATCCACATAATTGTGTCCAGTTAATTTACAGCAAAGGAGCAAAAACAATTCAGGGAAGGAAAGAGTCTTTTCAATAAATGCCGGAGAAACTGGACTATCATAGGCCAACCTGACCCTAAGCTTCACGCTTGACAAAAATCAACTCAAAATGGATCATGGACTTCAATGAAAACACAAACTCTAAGACTCAGAGAAAAAAGAAACGGGAGAAATCTTTGAGATCCACACAAAGATTTTTTAGACTCTTTTAGACACTGAAAACATCATTCATAAAAGGAAAGTTCAATAAATTGGACCTCATGACATTAAAAACTTTGCTCTGAGAAAGAATAAGTTAAAAGGCTAAGACGACTAATTCCAGACTACGAGGAACTACTTGCAAATCACACATCTGACAAGGGACTTTTATCTAGAATATATTTTAAAGAGTTAAAACTTAACATTAAAACAATCCATCCAATTAGAAACCAAGCAAAAGACAGGGCAGACATTTCACTGAGGAAGACACGCGGCTGGAGAGCTCCGGACAAGGCCAGCCGTCCGGCCACCGGGGAAATGCAGCTGCCAGCCTGGCGACACGCCAGCACACACCTGTCGGAGAGGTTGCCCGAATTAGCGTCCTGCTGCTGCCGTGACAAAGTACTAGCAACTCAGCGGCTTGAGAAAACACAGCTATTATCTGATGGTCCTGGAGGGCAGGAGCCTGAGACGGGACTAGAGTCTGTGTCCACAGGGCTGATTGCTTCGGAGGGCCTGGGGGAGAACCCCTCTCCTCGCCTTTCCCACCTTCTAGAGGTGCCCATTTTGCATGGCTCACGGCCAGCAGTGGCTGGTTTCAAAATGAAAACTTGTGTTCACACAAAAAGCCTCCACGTGAACGCTCAGAGCAGCTCTATTTAATAGACCAAACTGGAGGGGCACCTGGGGGGCTCAGTCGGTTGAGCGTCCGACTTCGGCTCAGGTCATGATCTCAGGGTTTGTGAGTTCGAGCCCCACGTCGGGCTCTGTGCTGACAGCTCAGAGCCTGGAGCCTGCTTCGGATGCTGTGTCTCCCTCTCTCTCTGCCCCTCCCCTGCTCGTGCTCTGTCTCTGTCTCTCAAAAATAAATAAAGATTAAAAAAAAAAAATTAATAGACCAAACTGGGAACCAGAACGTCTTGGGCCCCGTGCGCGGCCCATTCCCGTCCAGGGCCTCGCACCAGCAGCGGCGAGGAGTCAGCTACTGACTCACACGGCTGGCATGAACTTGAACTGAGAACGGCGGTCTCAGGGAAGTACCACGTGATCCAGGAGCACAGCCTTCTGCACGCCCGTGATGGCGGTGGCCGAGAACTGACGGGGGTTCCCAGGGGTCCAGGAGCCTGTGGCCACCCCATGATGAACAGAACAGATGCACAGAGCATCATGTGATGAAACCACAGCGTTGCACACGCTTGGGGACGCATAGCGCTGGGAATCCGAGTTCCGTGGGCTGTCCCAGTCAGTCCCCTGGCTTGCCCTTGTCCTGCAGCCACTGGGGGAGGGGCTGAGTGAACGGGGCCCAGGACACGCCACAGACTCCTTTGACCCTCAAACAACACAGTTTGAATTGTGCAGATCCATTTATACGTAAATTTTTTCGATAAATACAGCACAGAATTGTAAATGTTATTTTTTCTTCCTTCTGGTTTTCCTAATAACGCTTTCTCTTCTCTGGCTTCCTTTATTGTGAGAATACAGCATGTAATAACGGACCACACAAAACACAGGTTCACTGACCGTTATGCTACTGGTAAGGGTCCAGTCAACAGTAGACCATCAGTAGTCAGTTCAGAGGGTCCCAGGTTATACAGCGTCACCACCTGTGCTGTTGGAGGGCTAACCATATAATTATCTCAACGTCAGAAGTCAAGAGTTAACCCCAGGGGTGCGTGGGTGGCTCAGTTGGCTAAGTGTCTGACTCTTGGCCATGATTTCACAATTTGTGGGATCGAGCCCCGAGTCCAGCTCTGTGCGGACAGCTCGGAATCTGCTTGGGATTCTCCCTCCATCTCCAAATAAACATTAAAAACAATTTTTTTTATGGGTGCCTGGGTGGCCCAGTCGGTTAAGCATCCGACTTCAGCTCAGGTCATGATCTCAAAGCTCTCATGGGTTGAAGCCCTGCGTCGGGCTCTGCGCTGACAGGGAGGGAGGGAGGTGGACCAGGAGGCCAGCTGGCGACCACCCTACAGGCCAGGCTGTGCTGGCTTGGGACCGGGTAAGACAGGATCCAGGAGGGAAGCAACAGCCATAGGGGGCAATCCCTCCAGCACCACTGGGCAAATACGCGTGCAGAAACCCTCGGCCCCCAAGGTCACAGCTCCCCCCACTCCCTGCCGCTCCCACAGGAGTTTCTGGGGCTGCTGTAGCCGACAGGCTCAGGGGCTTAAGAACACAAGTTGTCCTTAGTTTGGAGGTCAGAAGTCTGAAATCAGGAGGGGCAGCATCCCCACCCCCCACCATCCAGAGGCCACCCGCCCCACCCCTGAAGCACATCACCCCCACACCCACTTCTGTGGCCATGTCTCCTTCTACTACCTGGCCCCTCCTGCCCAAGGGGCTGCCTGTGAGGACACGGGGCCCCTGGATAGTCCAGGACCACCTCATCCCAGGGCTACCACCTGGCTGTAGTCCCTGTTAGCACAGTCAGGGGACATAGCCCCAGTTCTGGGTGGGGGGCTTTGTGCTGCTGGCCACCTCCCCCCACCCTGGCAGCCCCCGCTCTGAGTGGCCCCTCACCTGTCCTGGGTGGGCAAGAACTGCAACCCAGCCCCCACCTCTGCCCGGGACCTAAATCCCAGAGCCGGTCTGCACCCCAGGCCCCTGGCTCTGGCCCCTGTGCCCCAAGCACATTCCTGCCCTGGCCCCCCAGCCCCTGACACACACTATCTGGGCTTTCCCTCTGCCAGGGTAGCTGGCTCTGCTCCATCCAGGTCAGCTGGGGTCACAACAGTGCCCCCTCCCCACTGCCTGGTGCAGTGGTGGGGCCATGCTGGTCAGTTCTGCCTGCCAGATCCCCCGCCCCAGCACTCCCTGGCTCCCAAGGTTACAAGAGCGCCCAGAAACCGGAACTTGGGTAAAATCTCCCTTTCAATGCCAGCAACAAATGCAGATAGTTTGATGGGTGTGAGTTTCACTTTGGGACGATGAGAAAGATCTGAGGACAGACAGTGGTGACAGAGGTGCGTACTCCAACACGGTTAACCGGTGAGCTTTAGGTTTGGGGCTTTGACCACATTTTAAAAGCTGTGGCCTCTTGACAGCTGTGGCCATGGCTGCCAGGTCACCTCCCACCTGGAGGTGGGGGAGGAGGTGGGGAGGGGGCCGAGGGAACCAGGCCCAGCAGTGGGGGTCCCTGAAGGACAGGGTGCTGGTGGCAGCTGTCAGACTCTCTGGTGTCACAAGGGTACAGTTGAGGAAGGTGGGGTCAAGGGTCCAAGGAAGATGGTCCGGGGCGTGGTCCAGCTCCCAAGGGGGCAGGAGTCTGGAGGGTCCAGGGTGGGTGGGAGGTCCGGCTCTTGGAGGCAAGGGGGCAGCAGACGGTGCGTCCCCCAGTGCTAAGCCCGCTTTGTGGGACCCCCAGAGGGGCCACAGGCACTGACAGGGTTCTCTTGCGGAAACTGAGGAGCAAGGGGCCCTCTCCACACCTCCGTGGTACCCTCTGGCCTGGGGTGAGGTTGGGGAGACCCTCAGGTGCACCCACCTCTGCAGGGGCTACAACGCCCCCACAGGAGTCAGTAGGGAGCTTTGGAGGACTGCCATCCTGCACCTGGGCCCTGACCTGCACCTTCCCGGCAGGTGAGCGGACCTCACCACCCCTTGTCCCGGCCCTGGGGTGCACTGGGGGCTCTTCTGGCCTGCAGAATCCATCCTCAGTCGCGTTCACCCCAGATCTTTGTGCTTTATTTGGATCACGAGCCCAGGTAACCCAGGGTTCTGGTGACAGGGCTGCGTACTCAACTGTAAACACAGAGTGCACACTGTCCTGTGACTATCAGGGGCAATGACAATCCCTGCCGAGTCCCAGGATGCACTTTGTGACCTCTAGTGTGCCCGGTGCTCCAGAAACACGGCCTGCCTCCCCTTAACTGAGGGGGATGACACACCTGACTCATCCAGAGACCAGGACAGGGACGCACCTGGCCTGCGGGGCAGTCCTGACCCTGCCAGGTGTCCCTGAGGATGCTGGCGCTCCAGAAGGCAGGGGCGGGCCCTGCCCCCTTCCCCACTGGAAGTAGAGACAGGGTGGGCAACACGCTCCCCTGCCCACTCCCTCCCTCACCACGTGGGCCCAGAGTGTCAGTTTAAATGGGGAGAGGTCACCTGTCTGGGTGAGGGAAAACCTCGTGGCCAAGGACCGTTCTCTCCTTCCAAGTCCCTGCCTCCTCCTCCCTCAGTGGCTCTGCTAGCATCTTGAGCCCCGGTCTAAGGTCTCCTGTCCCCAGGCCCCCCTGTGGCTGCTATCAACCCCTCTGAGGACAGCACACCCTGGATGGCTCTGCACTTCCCCACTACGGCCCACCGGGGGCCACACCCCAGGCCACAGGATGGTCCTGACCTGGCCAGCTTCCTTACTACTCTGCCCAACGGGTGGGCTCCCCCTGGCCTCTGGCCCCACCATCTCTACACCTACACTGGAACCCCTCCTTAGGGAGGAGCCCCAGGAGAGCAGCTGGCCCGGACCCAGATTAGGAGCAGCTGGCCCGGACCCAGATTAGGAAGTGGTCAGCCACATCTCAGGGGCCCCTCTTGGAACGTCTGGGCTGTGGGGGTTCCGTCGGCAAATGACGCCGGGGGCCTAACCCCCACCTGCAGAGTGCCCGGCCACTGCCAGGCCAGTGCCATGTGTACAGCAGAGGCCGGTGGGCCCCGCAGGGCATGGGGCAGGAGCGGGGACTAGCTCCAGCCTCAGGGGTGTCACCTCTGCAGGCCTCCCACACTGTGTGGACTGAAAAGAGCCCATCCGGCTTTGGTAAACAAGCCTGGGAAGCAGGAGGCCAGGCCTGGGCTCCTTCTCCAGGATGGAGGTCTCAGGTCTGCCTGGCAGGACACCAGTTACCCAGGACGGCCACGTCAGGCTGCCAGGCTTGCTGTCCACAGCAGGGGTGTGCCCCCATCCCACTGTGTGACCCCCTCCCCTCGACACGAACAAGACTGAGTCCCGGGAGCCCAGACTCTCCCGGCATGGGCTGCAGTGTCCGCGCACCTGGTCCTGTCCCCTGACCCCGTCCAGGAGGTGCCGCACTCTGGCAGACCTGCGTGGGCAGGCCGACCGTAAAGAATCCCGCCAGGTAAGAACACTGCCAGGCTGGTGCGGCTGGGCGCTTGGGGAGCAGAGCCTGAAGTGACAGAGGTTAACTCCCCACACCTCCACCCCCTTAAGCTGTGACAGTGTCAACACAGAACCGTGGCGTCCCCACCATGTCCACATGAGCGCCAACCTGCTGTCCAGGGGACTCACAGGCAGCAGCTGGGCCTGCCCATGGGGCAGACGTTTCTGGGCACACATGTCCTTGTGCAAGAGCTATGGCCCCATGGATGCATTTCCACACAGATCGCGGACCCTGTTCCCCCTCCCACACACCTTGGGGCAAACGTGAAAGATGGGGCCACTCCTCCCTGGCGGGTTATCTCTGGCCCTGGGCATCTGTGCGTAATGGGGTCATGTGCCCCCTCCATTGGTTCAAAAATCGCAAACCAGGAAACAGCGCCAGCCCTGCCCACTGAGTGCGGTCCCCCCCGCGACAGAGTGCACAGGAACGTGGGCGTGAGGGTCCACTGGCCACAGTTTGGGATCTCTGCTCACCCTGGGTTTCCAGAACCTGCCGTAGACAGATGGGGGCCCTGCAGCTACAATCCTTTTCTCTTGATCCAAAACTCATCAGATTTCCGAAAACCCCAGGTCAGAGACCAGCCTGGCTCACAAGACACCGAGGCGTTCTCCACTTTGGTGTTTGCAGTGGACATGAGCCAAGGACCTTGTGGCTGGAGTCCCAGAAACCTCCACACACACACAGACAACGTCTCAAATGACACACAGGGACCCTGAAGTGCTTAAATACAGATTTATTGCAAACAGACACTGGAGAAGGGGGACTTCGCAGGCAGGCACCCCGCGGTTCCTCGGACCTCCGCTGACAGAGCTCAGTAGCCGGTCTGCGGCTGCCGTGTCTAAAGAGAGAAAACACGCAGGCTGCACGGGCTCCAGGGCCCAGGCCAGCAGCGAGGGGCAGAGGACGCCCAATGGAAGGGCAAGGGTGGCCCAGCAGCAGCCACGTGGACGGGTGCCTTGGCCCCACCGGCCGCTCCCAGACACGGGTGGGACATGGTCACGGCAGGAAGGGTGGGCAGAAACGCAACACTGAAAACAAAGTCGGGCAAAGGAAGACACGTGACCACAGAGTCCATGGCCCCCCCATCTCTCAAGTAGCACACCCTCACCAACAGTTTTCACATGCGCACGTCAACACACGTGCAAATCCGGGGGGCCTGAAGAGGGGTCTCAGCAGCTTGGCGATGCCCTCGATGGCACCAGAGCCACCTGATGCCTGGTCGATCAGGAGACTCAGGGGTTCCCCACCCACTTCTGGCCACCCTGAGCCAGAAACCTGTCCCCACACGACTGTGACATGCCAGCTCCCAGCTACTCAGGTGAAAGGGGGTCTCCTGAAGGACCACCCCCAGAAGGAGTCCTCCTCCCCAGCCCGAGGGCAGAGCCCACAAGGGTGGCCCACGGCGACGGCCACGGGGCTGGCAGAGCAGAGGTGGCAGTGGCCCTGGGCTCAGTGGAAGAGGAGGGGCCGCCGCATCGTGGTCTCTGTGATCTCCCGAGGGCGCCCAGTCAGCTCTCTTACAAGGACGGTCCACAGGAGGACATCAGAGGACAGTTCCTGCTGCGCCTGTGGCCCACGTCCCCAAGCAGCGACCAAGACCCCACTCTGCTCCTCGACGGGTCTGAGCAGGCAGCGGACACACACAAAGGCCAAGTAAGACCACACGTGCGTGCCCAGAGTCAGGTCAAGGCTCGGACCCCGTGCCCCCTGCACCTGGGGGTGCTGGCCCAGCACCTCCCCTTCCCGCCCCCCACGGGGAAAGCAAGCAGAGCGCGCACAGCAGCGAGAGGAGAGCGGGGGGGGGGGCAGCGGCCCGCTCACCCCACGCTGCTCCGGAACAGTCTGGAGATGCGGGGCTGGGAGCCACGGGTTCACCCTTGAGAGAAAGGCTGGCAGGGGCCAACCAGACGGCGAGCCCCTGCAGGAGGGCGCCAGGGCGCTAAAACTGCACGGCCCCCGGGGAGATGTTGAACATGGCTGGGTCAAACCGCTGGCCTCGGAAGGGAGAGCCTTCTGCGTCCCACCCCTTCTTCAGCATCTCATGGACTTTCTACAAACAGAAAACAGACACAGAGGTTAGCCGCACAGCTCAGAGCAGTGCTCACTCGGCCTCCTCCACGGGAGGACCTGCCTGGGCGACCGCAGGCCCCCACGCGCACGCCCACACACAGGGCAGGGGGAAAAACCCTGGTGTCCAATGAGGCTGAGGGACTGTCCTGACTGGGACCACTCTTCCCCGTTGCTAAACCCAGCGGAGCAGGGGCGAGCACATCAGACTCGCACCAGGGACCTGGACACCAGCCCCAGCCGACACAGAGTGGGTACGACGGGCCCCCCACCCACTGCTTTAGCTCCAACTCCCTCCTGCCACCCCCTTTCAAGCCCTCTCCTCAGTCACACTCTCTCCACGCTGGACATGACTTGCATGGGCCCCGCGTCTCCGGAGTGGGCCCTGAGCCCCCTCCCCACACCAGCCCTGCCCCGGGCCCTCACGGGGAGCCACCAGTCAGCCCTGCTGCATCTCTGGCCCCACACATCGCCCTTCTCCCAGGGACCAGCTTTCCTCCAGAGGCCACCAGTTGAGCTGTCCACAGCTGTGCGCGGCTTCAGCACCTCTGAGCCTCCCCTGCTCCCGGCACAGCCCGCCTGCGGCCCTCACACTTTCCTTGTGGCCCAAACCCCCCCCCACACCGTGCTTCCCCATGGCCGCGTGCAGGGATGGCCCTCGTTTGCACATACTCCTCCCCGAATCCCAAGCCCAGGCGCGTCCCAGACAGCAGAGCCTGTGCCACTCATTCACTAGCGTCTCCCGGGAGAGGGGTACGTGTGGCCCCTGGCTCCCTCGTGCCTGCTGAAGGTGCCCAGAAAGCATCGCTCGTGCCCCGGGGCCAGCATGCTGTCCAGCACACAAGTCCGTCTGGACTCCCCTCCGACTCCAGGCACAGAGCTCATCCCACAAGCCAGCGGCATCTTCAAAGATCTTCAGACACTTCCCCGTCGGCTGCCTGGCCTTGGGCCTGTCAGCAAGGGTCTCCTGCTCCCCCTTGGGCCGGAGCACCCGGCCCCCTCCCGGGCAGCGACCCTAGACCCTCCCTCGGGGCCCACGTCCACACAGCTTTCGTCCGCCAGCCACAGGCGACTGTCACGTGACTAAACTAGCCCGGCTGCTAAACTCGCACAAAGACAAGTCCCCTGCCCGCAAACTCCATGGTCACAGCCAAAGACTCGGCCCAAGAGGTACCGAGAGCCTCCCCTCCTGCCCTGTGAGCCCTGGTGATCAGGGAGCCCGGCTGAGAGAAGATTTGGAGACTGGGGGCAGGCGCCCACTCGGGATGCAGCAGTCAGCGCTCCGAGTGACCCTCGCAGGAAAGCCGGCTGCACGGGGAGGAGGGGATAAAGACAGGGCAGGCAGAAGGGACACACCAGCAGTGGACCCCCGACATCGGCAGGACCACAGTGAACGCCCCAGGATGCAGAGGACACCTCCGAATCTCAACGCCACTGGGGGGCTCCTGTGTGTGACGCACGTGGAAAAAGAAAACAAACCCTAGGATGTGGGTGGCTTGGTACCCAGCAACACCCCCTCACCCGTCCAGTCCCTGTCACACTGGGGTCCTGGTTCCCAACAAGGGGAGCAAACAGTAACCTGAGAAAAGTGACCCTTTCTTCCGCTCTTGGGAATGAATGAATGCACCCACCCCACCCTCTTCTCTGCCCCCAGCGTGGGCCTCTGTGGACAAGGGGCCCCTCCCGCCGGCCCCCCGGACATCTCAGGCCTCTGACATTTGTTCCAAAGGGACTTGGAAGGAGGCCTCGTGGGGCCCCTGGTCAGACTCCCATGAGCCCTGTGGGAGGGAGAGAGCTAGGGTCACACGTGGAGTTACCGCATCTGTGTGGACCTGCCCGTCGCGGCCCCACCACCTGGGCTCTGTCCAGGTGTGGAACACGCGCCCCATGCCAGACAGAGACCAGGCGACTGGGCTAGAGCGGCCTGCGAGGACCCAGCAGACAGCTGGCTATGCCACGGCAGGGACAGCCCCGCCACGCCACCAGCCACCACCGGATCTTCCCTGCCCAGCACAGCCCCTCCCCCACATGCCCCCTTACCAGCTCATGGCTCTGCGGCTTGCCCTGCAGCTTCTGGTGGTAGTCAAAGGTGAGCCTATCCAGCACCGCGTGCTCCTCCTCGTCCACCGTGGCCATGGAACGCTCCTTATTGATCTTGTCGATGTCAATGTGCTCCTCACCCTCCAGGACTGCGCTCCACCAGTACTCACCCACCTTGTTCAGGCTCACCTGGGGCACATGGGGCAGGGGGGGCAGGGGGGTGCAGAGCTCAGTGCATGTGTGTGTGGGGCACCGGTCAGGGGGCACATGGGGGGGGCACGGGGCTCAGTGTGTATGGGGCACCGGTCAGGGGACACGTGGGGGGGCCGGGCTCAGTGTGGGGGGGGGGCACCGGTCAGGGGGCACATGGGGGGACGGGGCTCAGTGTGTGTGGGGGCACCGGTCAGGGGACATGTCGGGGGGCCGGGCTCAGTGTGTGTGTGGGGGGGGGGCATCGGTCAGGGGGCACATGGGGGGGTGGGGCTCAGTGTGTGTGTGGGGCACCGGTCAGGGGACACACTGTGGGGGGACGGGGCTCAGTGTGTGTGGGGGCACCAGTCAGGGGGCACATGGCGGGGAGCAGGGGGCTCAGTGTGGGGGATGGGGCACCAGTCAGGGGCCCGGGGGATCAGGCCTTGCCCCACCCCCCACATCCTCTCTGAAGCCCAGGACCCCACCCAGCCCCCCTCACAGCCTCCCTGCACCACCAGGGATACACTGGACCCCAAACAGGAGCCTCATCCACATCCTTCGGCCCGGCCCTGCCGGCTCACCCGGCACATGCCAGTGTCGGGACTGCATACGGGGAGGGCCCAGACTGCACGCCTCCTGGGGACTGGTAGCCAAGAACTGACAAGTGGGCGGCCCACTCTCCCTCACACTGTCCATTTACCATCCAATGGCCTGAAACCCATCATGACCCAAAGGGCCAGGAGGGAGAGCAGATGTGACCAGCCAGCAGCCAGAGCAGGTCCACGTCGGGGCAGCACCCTGGGAAGAGGGTTACTGGCTGGAGAGCGATCATGACACCACAAACCCAGACCTGGTCCCCACCAGTGACATTTGCGAGATCCCTGAGAAGGATTCGGGTGGGCACTGAAACAGGGCGGGCCACAAGTGAGAGGATCACAGCACGGTGACAGCGTGGCATCAACGTCAGCACAACAGAAATAAGCCTCCCCTCTTCCGCACCGACTGTCCCAGGGGGCGTGGGGCTCTGAGCGCCCCGCCTGCCAGCCCAGCAGAGGAAGGACTTCTCCCGCCAATGCCGTGGTCTGCGTGTGGGGTGGATTTTGTTTCCAGATGCTCTGTTCAGCTGGCTTCTTACGGACTCTGCTCCTCAGTTTGGGCCTGGGGACCCGACCCGGCCAAGGCCCCAACACTGAGAATCTTCACTGAGGTGCAAATCTGTGTTCCTTCCAAAGCAATGAAAACCTCCCGAGTGGAAGCGTACTCCATCTTTATCGTTCCTGGAGAGATGCTCAAGGTGCTGATCCATCTCGGGAAACAGAGGCCCTCTAGGCTCATTCTGTGTTCCCTCCGCTGTCACCTGGCTGGGGTCTCTGCAGACACCCTGGAGGCCGCCGCTCCAGGGGCCAGCCCTGCCCTGCCCCAGGCTCCGCCGCTGGCTCTTCTCACCCGAACCACGAACCACACGCAGGGTGTCTGGGCAGGTGTGCACGCATGACCAGGCCCGTGCAGCCTGGGGATAGGACGGGCTGATGCTGCACACAAAGAACCCAGTGGGCTGCACTGCCCGCGCATCTTGGGTCCACGCAGCAAGCACTCCCGGGCCCTTTGCAAACCCAACAAAAACCAAGACAATCCCAACACCACCTTTAAAAAAATTCTTTTTTTTATTTTTATTTTTTTTTTCAACGTTTTTATTTATTTTTGGGACAGACAGAGACAGAGCATGAACGGGGGAGGGGCAGAGGAGAGGGAGACACAGAATCAGAAACAGGCTCCAGGCTCCGAGCCATCAGCCCAGAGCCTGACGCGGGGGCTCAAACTCACAGACCGTGAGATCGTGACCTGGCTGAAGTCGGACGCTTAACCGACTGCGCCACCCAGGCGCCAAAAAAATTCTTTTGAGGTGAAGCTCACAGGAGGCGCTGGGTGGCCGCTGGTTGAGCGTCCAACTCTTGATTTCAGCTCAGGCCATGATCCCAGGGTCACCGGGTGGAGCCCCACGCTGGGCTCTGCACTGGTAGTGTGCCGCCTGCTTGGGATTCTCTCTCTCCCTCTCTCTGTCCCTCCCCCACTCATCTCTCTCTCTCTCTCTCTCTCTCTCTCAAAATAAACTTCAAAAAACTAAAGTCAACGAGTCTGTGTCAGTGCATACACAGTGTTGTACAGCCTCCACCTGTATCCGGTTCCGCAACGGGGTCACCACCTCAAAAGGAGCCCTGTGCCCGCAAGCAGCCCCTCCTCCTGGCCCTGAAACACGTCACGTGTCCTTCAGTGCCCCGCCTCTTGCACTCAGCATGGTGTCCTCGAGGTACATCCACGTTGCAGTGGCCAAAACAAGACGACGCTGAGGAGACGCCTTGGGACAGAGCTCGAGGCCCTGGTCTAAAGGAGCCTGATGGCTCAACGTGGGGTTTTGATTTTTCACTGTAACATTGTTACTTTCCTAAAAATCAGGTTTGTGGAGACGCGGTCTGGGGGTACGTCCTGAGCCCCGACAAACACACAGCCACACAGCCAGCAGCTCCGGGTCACGAGTCCTTGACGACCGAGGGTGCAAGCACCTGTTCTCAAGTTTCTCTGCCATCGTGGTTTTTTGAACATTTTACTTGCAGTAATTCCAAACACGTCCGTGCGCTTTTCCCCGGACCTCCCAGCAACATGCTTTATCATCACGAGTCTGCACACGAACCCTCTCTGTTTAAGGACATGCGTAACACACAGCAAACTCCAGGATTTTTTCTGAACCACCTTGACCCTTGACCCCTGATATTTCCATGAGGGCCTCCTTCCTCTACTAGAACCGCAGCTCACCTTCCCTCCAGCACGGGATGTGCGCTGGGGTCCTGTCCCCACTCAACTGGAACATTCCACGGCCTCTCCTAAAGACCATTCTTCATTCGGGGTTTGTCTGGTGTTTCCTCCTGATTAAACTCAGAGAAGCGTCCCCAACAGGACACAGCAAAGGTGACGCTGTGCCCTCCTAGCATGTCCCCCGTTTAGGCACAGACATCATGCAGCCACATGCTCTGTGCATTCCTCCTTGACCCCATCTTCCCCACACTGGTGGCAGGGGCCTCCTCCTCCACGACAGCTTCCTCCTGGACGCCCAGTGTTTCAAAGGCCCCCACTCACTCCCGTCCCCAACTACGCTGGTGTTCAGTCTCCTGGCTTGACAGGCCGGCAAGCTCACTGCCACCTGGTAACATGCCCCCCCTTACCTGGCCTCCCTCCAGGATCCTGTACAGACTGGGTCCCAGACCCAGAACCAGCTTCCTGAAATGTCCTCACAGAAACTTCAAGCTCCACATGAACGAGCTCATAACGCCCACAACCTGTGCGGGTGAGTCACCACCTCTGCCTCCCCCACCCCCTCCATGGCAGAGCCGTGTCCAAGCAGGCGGCCAAGTGCCTGCTGAGGTGACCTCTGGACAGTGCAGGCTGGGGAGGCATCCATGAAAGCTGTGGACAGGGCTCCGCAGAGGCGCGTCAAGCCCAGGACAGATGACAGGAAGTTGCCCTCTGCAGGCGCTTCTGTGAGGGGATGGGGATCCACATCCAGAACTTCCAGAACCTGCCGGAGGCGCACCATGAGGGACGGGATCCACATCTAGAACCTGCTGGAGGCGGTGCCATGATGGGCAATCTCCTGGTGTTCCATGTTGTCCACAAGTTTTTTAAGCTTACAAATCAAAGCACCACGTGGGCCAAACAGGACAGGGCCACAGTGTGTGGTGCAGGTGTGGGGGAGGTGGGAGGACCCACGTGCTGAAAGCACAGGGCAGCCAGGTGGTGCCGAGCAGGGTCTCTGCGGAATAGAGGGACGGTATCTGGGTCCCCTGGGAGCACGGCCCACCGGTCCTGTCAGCACATCCCTACTGCCCTGGCCCCCCGCCCCCACTCCCTGCTGGGGCTCAGGGACACCTGTGGTGGTGCCAAGGTGCTGATTGTCCCAAGAAACTCCCAGGACCCTGGGAGATGAGAGTGCTGAAAGCCAAGGGCCTGCATTTCATTCTGGCGACTGGTTTTCAGGCTTCCGGCATACGCCAAAATGCTAACGTTATTTAACCTGCATTTGGGAGGAAGAAGGATACGCTCTCTGTGACACTGGTGGCCACCAGTGAGGAAACAGCAACGGGAAGGCCCTTCCTGAGAAACCCACATCCCCACCAGCAGAGGGAGAGAGAGAGAGAAAGGAGTGCAGGGGGACCAGCAGTCAGGACACACAGGGACCCAGGTCACCACAGAAACAGCGCAGGGGGGGAGCCCCTGGCAAACGGCCAAGGACCACAGTCAGCCTGCAACTCTGCTTCTGAGAACTGAACTTAAGGACCTAAGTCAGTCATCAAGCACGCGGAGGCACAGCATGTACACATGCTCACCCCCGTGTCCCCCGAGCAGACACGGGCCCCAGAACACCCTGCACCTGCTGAGCCAACCTGAATGGCTAGAGGGTCAGCTGATGGACCACCCCCCTGGGGTGCATCTCAACCCTCCACCCCCAGACCCTCCCCCTGGCCCCGGCCCCCGGCCCTCGGCACCGAGCCACCACCCCTGGAGGGGAACCGAGGACAGTGTGCCGGGCGGTTCTGGGACAGAACGGTCGGGGGAGGCGCTGACTTCACGTCTCTTGCCTGAGAGGCATTCTCGAGTGTGGGAGGGAGGGAGGCAAGAGCTGTCATCCGGTTTTAGCTGCCGCCCCTGCCTGCTCCGAAAGCAACCACTTGGGCGAGGGGGGCGGCTGGGAAGCAGGCGGTCTCGACTGTCAGAGGTCAGGGGCGCGGACCAAGGACTCTGTTGAGGTGAAGGCAGTCCTGGGGTGCCCACCTGCTCTGTGAGGCCCTCGTGGACATACTGACACCCGAGGCCTGTGCCACTGCCCCAGGGCAGCGGGGACACTTGCCCTCTCCGGGTGAGACCAACCGGCCCCCCCGAGGGGTCCAGGGATGGGCTGTGGCCCCAGTCTCTGCCTGTCTTCATGTTACTACTGGTTTGCGCATCCTCCTCTGTCTCACATTTCCCTCTCGTCTCCCGCGAGGTAGCACGTGCAGGTTCCAGGCTCTGGTGAGGACACCAGGGCATGTGGGGCCCTCTGCAGCCCTCAGGAGAGGGGCCCTTGACCATGTTCCTTAGCGGCCCACATGTCGAGAGTGACCGACCACGGCTCTCGGCCTCATCTCGAGGGTGAGGAACCGAGCTCCCATGGCTGATGAGGTTCCCAACGCCAGGCAATGCTG